>NC_143134.1:36477196-36780227 GCF_059928025.1 Delphinapterus leucas
TCTGAAAGTCAATTGGGCTTGCATTCATGAGTCCCACAGTACTACAGCAAACAAAGAAAGAGTTTTTAAATGGATGAGGACTACCCATATCTATACATCCAGACCCAGCATGGAGGGAGAGGACAAAAAAATGTCCATCTTCCGGTTTCTGCCTGGAAGGAAGCTGTATATTTTCCTAGCTGCTGCCTGTGGTTCTGGCTTCCAGTTAGTCTGCATGTGGAAGCTCACTGGGATCCTTTTGTGAGCCTGGTAAAGCTGGTGGGCATGTCCCCTGCTATCTCCCCCAGCTCCAAGTAAGACCAATTTTTTATCTTCTCTCCTGGAAGGAGCTTGTCCACACATATAGCACCCTAGTTTTCAACTGCCACCTAAGGGACTAATCCCCAAATCACCTAACTCTGGGAGCTGAAAGGGCTCGGCTTTCATGAGTCCCTGGGACCACTAAAAACAAAGGCTGTTTTACTTGGACACAGAAGCATTCAGAGCAATTATTTCCCTTGCCTCAGCACAGAGTGAGGAAGCAGAAACATCCAGCTCCTGGATTCTTCTTGATAGGGGCTAGACTACATATGTCATATTCTGACTTTTCCAGCTCCTGCCTGATAATTGGGCTTCCAATTAACCTGCATCAGGGAGTTAAAGCGGCAGACAACTAACAGTTGTCCAGGAGCCTAAACAGGCATATGAGCATTAACCACATCTTTGAGGACACTGATGGGTCTTAGAACACCCTCAACTATGGAAGCCACTAAGAACAAAGACAATGATTTCAACAACCAGCCCAGGCTGATTAAGGAGGTTCATATCCTACACAAGGCCAATCTGTCAAAACTGGGAAAAGTGGCTGCTTTATACAAAAACCAACACAGAGCGTCAAGGAAAGTAAAGAAACAGGGATGTTTCAAACAAATAAGAAGATCTATAGGAGCTGACCTTAACGAAGTGGAAATAGGTGAATTACCAAACAGAAAGTTCAAAATAATGGTAATAAAGATGCTTACTGAGGTCAGAAGAATAAAGCCTGAACGAAGTGGAGTTTCAACAAAGAGACAAAATATTAAAAAGTACCAAACAGAAATCATAGATTTGAAGAATAAATGAACTGAAAAATTCAATACAGGGCTTCGCAAGCAGACTAGACCAAATGGAAAAAAGAATCAGACAAGGCAGTGGAAGTCATCCAATCAAAAGAGCAAAAAGAAAGAAGAATAGAAAAAAGTGAAGATTACTTAAGGGACACCATTAAGTGGACCAATATATGCATTACAGTTCTTCAAGAAAGAGAAGGAAAGAAAGGGCAGAAAGCATATTCAAAGAAATAATGCCTAAAAACATCCGTAATGTGGGGAAAGAAAGAGATATGCAGATTGAGGAAGCCCAAAAGCCTCCAAAGAAGCTTAATCTAAAGAGATCTACACAGAGACGCACTATAATGAAATTATCAGAAGTTAAAGACAGAATCGTAAAAGCAACAAGAGAAAAGCAACTTGTTTATACATGGGAATCCCCATAAGATTAACAGATTTTTCAGCAAAAATGTTGCAGGCCATAAGGGATTGGGAAGATATATTCAAACTGTGGGGGAAAAAAAAAACTGCCAAGAATACTCTATCCAGCAAACTTGTCCTTTAGAATTGGAGAGACAGAGTTTTCATAGACAAACGAAAGCTGAAGGAGTTTATACAAAAGTTGTTCAAAGGAGTTGTTCAAAGGAGTTCTTCCATCTGAAATGAAAGCATGTTAATTAATTAGGAACATGAAAACACATGAAAGTATAAAATTCATGGGCCAAAATACAGTTAAGTTCAGAATACTCTAATATTGTGATGGTGATGGGTAAATCTCTTATAACTTTAGTATAAAAGTTAAAAGACAAAAATAAACTGCAATAATTTTTAATGGATTCACGATATAAAAAGATATGAATTGTGATTTCAAAGCATAAAATGGGGGGGACCTTGAAGATGGCGGAAGAGTAAGACGTGGAGATCGCATTCCTCCCCACGGATACACCAGAAAATACATCTACACGTGGAACAACTCCTACAGAACACCTACTGAAGGCTGGCAGAAGACCTCAGACCTCCCAAAAGGCAAGAAACTCCCCACATACCTGGGTAGGGCAAAAGAAAAAAAGAAAAAAGAGAGACAAAAGAATAAGGACGGAACCTGCACCAGTGGGAGGGAGCTGTGAAGGAGGAAAAGTTTCCACACACTAGGAAGCCCATCCGCGGGCGGAGACCGCGGGAGGCGGAGGGGGAGCTTCGGGACCGCGGAGTAGTGCACAGCGACGGGTGCGGAGGGCAAAGCGGGGAGATTCCCGCACAGAGGATCGGTGCCGACCAGCACTCACCAGCCCGAGAGGCTTGTCTGCTCACCCGCCGGGGCGGGCGGGGCTGCAAGCTGAGGCTCGGGCTTCGGTTTTGGACGGAGCGCAGGGAGAGGACTGGGGTTGGCAGCTTGAACATAGCCTGAAGGGGTTAGTGCACCACGACTAGCCGGGAGGGAGTTCGGGGAAAAGCCTGCACCTGCTGAAGAGGCAAGAGACTTTTTCTTCCCTCTTTGTTTCCTGGTGCGCGAGGAGAGGGGTTTAAGAGCGCTGCTTAAAGGAACTCCAGAGACGGGTGCGAGCCGCGGTTAAAAGCGCAAACCCCAGAGACGGGTGCGACCCGCGGCTAAAAGCGCGGACCCCAAAGACGGGCGGGAGACGCTAATGCTGCTGCTGCCGCCACCAAGGGGCCTGTGTGTGAGCACAGGTCACTCTCCACACCCCTCTTCCGCGGAGCCTGTGCAGCCCACCACTGCCAGGTTCCCGGGAACCAGGGACAACTTCCCTGGGAGAACGCACGGCGGGCCTCAGGCTGGTGCAACGTCACGCCGCCTCTGACGCCACAGGCCCACCCTGCACACAGTGCCCCTCTTTCCCCCCCCACCCCCGGCCTGAGTGAGCCAGAGCCCCCGAATCAGCGGCTCCTTTAACCCCGTCCTGTCTGAGCAAAAAACAGACGCCCTCCAGCGACCTACACGCAGAGGCAGGGCCAAATCCAAAGCTGAGCTCCTGTGAGCTGTGAGAACAAAGAAGAGAAAGGGAAATCTCTCCCAGCAGCCTCAGAAGCAGCGGATTAAAGCTCCACAATCAAGTTGATATCCCCTGCATCTGTGGAATACCTGAATAGACAAGGAATGATCCCAAATTGAAGAGGTGGAATTTAGGAGCGAGATCTATGATTTTTTCCCCTTTTCCTCTTTTTGTGAATGTGTACGTGTATGCTTCTGTGTGAGATCTTGTCTGTATACTCTTGCTTCCACCATTTGTCCTAGGGCTCTATCCGTCCATGGTTTTTTTAAAAAATTTTTTTTCTTAATAATTAATTTTAATTCTAATAACATTATTATACTTTACCTTCGTTCTTTCTTTCTTTCTTTCCTTCCTTCCTTCCCTCCTTTAGACAACGAATCACCCCAAATTGAGGAGGTGGTCTCTGAGAGCAAGATTTATGATTTTTCCCCCTTTACCTCTTTTTGTGAAGGTGTATGTGTATGCTTCTGTGTAAGATTTTCTCTGTATAGCTTTGCTTCCAACATTTGTCCTAAGGTTCTATCCGTCCCTTTTTTTTTTCTAAATATTTTTTAATTCAATAACTATATTACACTTTATTTTATTTTTACTGTATCTTCTTTCTTTCTGTCTTTTTTCCTTCTTTAACTCCTTCCTTCCTTCCTTCCTCCCTCCCTCCCTCCCTCCTTTCTTTCCTTCTTTGCTTCTTTCTTCCTCCCTTCCTTTCCTCCTTTCCTTCTTTCTTTCCACACACTTCTACTAATTCTCTCTACTTTTTCTCCCTTTTATTCTGAGCTGTGTGCATGAAAGGCTCTTGGTGCTCCAGCCAGGAGTCAGGGCTTTGCCTCTGAGGTAGGAGAGCCAACTTCAGGACACTGGTCAACAAGAGACCTCCCAGCTCCACAAAATATTAAACGGCGGAAATCTCCCAGAGACCTCCATCTTAACACCAGCACCCAGCTTCACTCAACGACCAGCAAGCCACAGTGCTGGACAACCTATGCCAAAGAACTAGCAAAACAGGAACACAACCCCACCCATTAGCAGAGAGGCTGCCTAAAATCATAATAAGGCCACAGACATCCCAAAACACACCACCAGACGTGAACCTGCCCACTAGAGAGACAAGATCCAGCCTCATCCACCACAACACAGGCACTAGTCCCCTCCACCAGGAAGCCTACACAACCCACTGAAACAACCTTAGCCACTGGAGACAGACATCAAAAACAACGGGAACTACGAACGTGCAGCCTGCAAAAAGGAGACCCCAAACACAGTAAGATAAGCAAAATGAGAAGACAGAAAAACACACAGCAGATGAAGGAGCAACATAAAAATGCACCAGACCTAACAAATGAAGAGGAAATAGGCAGTCTACCTGAAAAAGAATTCAGAATAATGATAGTAAGGATGATCCGAAATCTTGGAAGTAGAATGGACAAAATGCAAGAAATAGTTAACGAGGACCTAAAAGAAATAAAGACGAAACAAGCAACGATGAACAACGCAATAAATGAAATTAAAAGTACTCTAGATGGGATCAATAGCAGAATAACTGAGGCAGAAGAACGGATAAGTGACCTGGAAGATAAAATAGTGGAAATAACTACTGCAGAGCAGAATAAAGAAAAAAGAATGAAAAGAACTGAGGACAGTCTCAGAGACCTCTGGGACAACATTAAACGCACCAACATTCGAATTATAGGGGTTCCAGAAGAAGAAGAGAAAAAGAAAGGGACTGAGAAAATATTTGAAGAGATTATAGTTGAAAACTTCCCTAATATGGGAAAGGAAATAGTTAATCAAGTCCAGGAAGCACAGAGAGTCCTATACAGGATAAATACAAGGAGAAATACGCCAAGACACATATTAATCAAACTGTCAAAAATTAAATACAAAGAAAGCATATTAAAAACAGCAATGGAAAAACAACAAATAACACACAAGGGAATCCCCATAAGGTTAACAGCTGATCTCTCAGCAGAAACCCTACAAGCCAGAAGGGAGTGGCAGGACATACTGAAAGTGATGAAGGAGAAAAACCTGCAACCAAGACTACTCTACCCAGCAAGGATCTCATTCAGATTTGATGGAGAAATTAAAACCTTTACAGACAAGCAAAAGGTGAGAGAGTTCAGCACCACCAAACCAGCTTTACAACAAATGCTAAAGGAACTTCTCTAGACAAGGAACACAAGAGAAGGAAAAGACCTATAATAACGAACCCAAAACAATATAGAAAATGGGAATAGGAACATACATATCGATAATTACCTTAAATGTAAATGGACTAAATGCTCCCACCAAAAGACACAGATTGGCTGAATGGATACAAAAACAAGACCCTTATATATGCTGTCTACAAGAGACCCACTTCAGACCTAGAGACACATACAGACTGAAAATAAGGGGATGGAAAAAGATATTCCATGCAAATGGAAACCAAAAGAAAGCTGGAGTAGCAATTCTCATATCAGACAAAATAGACTTTAAAATAGGGACTATTACAAGGGACAAAGAAGGACACTACATAATGATCAAGGGATCGATCCAAGAAGAAGATATAACAATTATAAATATTTATGCACCCAACATAGGAGCACCTCAATACATAAGGCAAATACTAACAGCCATAAAAGGAGAGATCGACAGTAACACATTCATAGTAGGGGACTTTAACACCCCACTTTCACCCATGGACAGATCATCCAAAATGAAAATAAATAAGGAAACACAAGCTTTAAATGATACATTAAACATCATGGACTTAATTGATATTTATAGGACACTCCATCCAAAAACAAGAGAATACACATTTTTCTCAAGTGCTCATGGAACATTCTCCAGGATAGATCATATCTTGGGTCACAAATCAAGCCTTGGTAAATTTAAGAAAATTGAAATTGTATCAAGTATCTTTTCTGACCACAAGGCCATGAGACTAGATATCAATTACAGGAAAAGATCTGTAAAAAATACAAACACATGGAGGCTAAACAATACACTACTTAATAATGAAGTGATCACTGTAGAAATCAAAGAGGAAATAAAAAAATACCTAGAAACAAATGACAGTGGAGACACAACGACCCAAAACCTATGGGATGCAGCAAAAGCAGTTCTAAGGGGGAAGTTTATAGCAATACAAGCCCACCTTAAGAAGCAGGAAACATCTCGAATAAACAACCTAACCTTGCATCTCAAGCAATTAGAGAAAGAAGAACAAAAAAACCCCAAAGCTAGCAGA
Source organism: Delphinapterus leucas (assembly GCF_059928025.1). NCBI lineage: Eukaryota > Metazoa > Chordata > Mammalia > Artiodactyla > Monodontidae > Delphinapterus > Delphinapterus leucas. The sequence continues at coordinate 36,483,505 of NC_143134.1, forward strand.
AGGAAAGAAATCATCAAAATCAGATCAGAAATAAATGAAAAAGAAATGAAGGAAACGATAGCAAAGATCAATAAAACTAAAAGCTGGTTCTTTGAGAAGATAAACAAAATAGATAAACCACTAGCCAGACTCATCAAGAAAAAGAGGGAGAAGACTCAAATCAATAGAATTAGAAATGAAAAAGGAGAAGTAACAACTGACACTGCAGAAATAAAAAAAATTATGAGAGATTACTACAAGCAACTCTATGCCAATAAAGTGGACTGCCTGGAAGAAATGGACAAATTCTTAGAAATGCACAACCTGCCAAGACTGAATCAGGAAGAAATAGAAAATATGAACAGACCAATCACAAGCACTGAAATTGAAACTGTGATTAAAAATCTTCCAACAAACAAAAGGCCAGGACCAGATGGCTCCACAGGTGAATTCTATCAAACGTTTAGAGAAGAGCTAACACCTATCCTTCTCAAACTCTTCCAAAATATAGCAGAGGGAGGAACACTCCCAAATTCCTTCTACGAGGCCACCATCACCTTGATACCAAAACCAGACAAGGATGTCACAAAGAAAGAAAACTACAGGCCAATATCACTGATGAACATAGATGCAAAAATCCTCAACAAAATACTAGCAAACAGAATCCAACAGCACATTAAAAGGATCATACACCATGGTCAAGTGGGGTTTATTCCAGGAATGCAAGGATTCTTCAATATACGCAAATCTATCAATGTGATAAACCATATTAACAAATTGAAGGAGAAAAACCATATGATCATCTCAATAGATGCAGAGAAATCTTTCGACAAAATTCAACACCCATTTATGATAAAAACCCTACAGAAAGTAGGCATAGAGCGAACTTTCCTCAACATAATAAAGGCCATATATGACAAGCCCACAGCAAACATCATCCTCAATGGTGAAAAACTGAAAGCATTTCCACTAAGATCAGGAACAAGACAAGGTTGCCCACTCTCACCACTCTTATTCAACATAGTTTTGGAAGTTTTAGCCACAGCAATCAGAGAAGAAAAGGAAATAAAAGGAATCCAAATCGGAAAAGAAGAAGTAAAGCTGTCACTGTTTGCAGATGACATGATACTATACATAGAGAATCCTACAGATGCTACCAGAAAACTACTAGAGCTAATCAATGAATTTGGTAAAGTAGCAGGATACAAAATTAATGCACAGAAATCTCTGGCATTCCTATATACTAATGATGAAAAATCTGAACGTGAAATCAAGAAAACACTCCCATTTACCATTGCAACAAAAAGAATAAAATATCTAGGAATAAACCTACCTAAGGAGACGAAAGACCTGTATGCAGAAAATTATAAGACACTGATGAAAGAAATTAAAGATGATACAAATAGATGGAGAGATATACCATGTTCTTGGATGGGAAGAATCAACATTGTGAAAATGACTCTACTACCCAAAGCAATCTACACATTCAATGCAATCCCTATCAAACTACCACTGGCATTTTTCACAGAACTAGAACAAAAAATTTCCCAATTTGTATGGAAACACAAAACACCCCGAATAGCCAAAGCAACCTTGAGAACGAAAAAAGAGCTGGAGGAGTCAGGCTCCCTGACTTCAGACTATACTACAAAGCTACAGTAATCAAGACAGTATGGTACTGGCACAAAAACAGAAAGATAGATCAATGGAACAGGATAGAAAGCCCAGAGATAAACCCACGCACATATGGACACCTTATGTTTGATAAAGGTGGCAGGAATGTACAGTGGAGAAAGGACAGCCTCTTCAATAAATGGTGCTGGGAAAACTAGACAGGTACATGTAAAAGTATGAGATTAGATCACTCCCTAACACCGTACACAAAAATAAGCTCAAAATGGATTAAAGACCTAAATGTAAGGCCAGAAACTATCAAACTCTTAGAGGAAAACATAGGCAGAACACTCTATGACATAAATCACAGCAAGATCCTTTCTGACCCACCTCCTAGAGTAATGGAAATAAAAACAAAAATAAACAAATGGGACCTAATGAAACTTCAAAGCTTTTGCACAGCAAAGGAAACCATAAACAAGACCAAAAGACAACCCTCAGAATGGGAGAAAATATTTGCAAATGAAGCACCTGACAAAGGATTAATCTCCAAAATTTACAAGCAGCTCATGCAGCTCAATAACAAAAAAACAAACAACCCAATCCAAAAATGGGCAGAAGACCTAAATAGACATTTCTCCAAAGAAGATATACAGAATGCCAACAAACACATGAAAGAATGCTCAACATCATTAATCATTAGAGAAATGCAAATCAAAACTACAATGAGATATCATCTCACAGCAGTCAGAATGGCCATCATCAAAAAATCTAGAAACAATAAATGCTGGAGAGGGTGTGGGGAAAAGGGAACACTCTTGCACTGCTGGTGGGAATGTGAATTGGTTCAGCCACTATGGAGAACAGTATGGAGGTTCCTTAAAAAACTACAAATAGAACTGCCATATGACCCAGCAATCCCACTACTGGGCATATACCCTGAGAAAACCAAAATTCAAAAAGAGTCATGTACCAAAATGTTCATTGCAGCTCTATTTACAATAGCCCGGAGATGGAAACAACCTAAGCGCCCATCATCGGATGAATGGATAAAGAATATGTGGCACATATATACAATGGAATATTACTCAGCCTTAAAAAGAAATGAAATTGAGCTATTTGTAATGAGATGGATAGACCTAGAGTCTGTCATACAGAGTGAAGTACGTCAGAAAGAAAAAGACAAATACCATATGCTAACACATATATATGGAATTTAAGGGGAAAAAAATGTCATGAAGAACCTAGGGGTAAGACAGGGATAAAGACACAGACCCACTGGAGAACGGACTTGAGGATATGGGGAGGGGGAAGGGTGAGCTTTGACAGGGCGAGAGAGAGTCATGGACATATACACACTAACAAACGTAGTAAGGTAGATAGCTAGGGGGAAGCAGCCACAAGGCACAGGGATATTAGCTCGGTGCTTTGTGACAGCCTGGAGGGGTGGGATAGGGAGAGTGGGAGGGAGGGAGATGCAAGAGGGAAGACATATGGGAGCATATGTATATGTATAACTGATTCACTTTGTTATAAAGCAGAAACTAACACACCATTGTAAAGCAATTATACCCCAATAAAGATGTTTAAAAAAAAAAAAGCATAAAATGACACGGTAAAATTGTAGCACTTTTGTTATGTATTCCAAGTTAAGTTATCATCTTAAAATAGTCTGTCATAACTCTAAGATGTTGTATGAAAGCCTCATGATAACAAAGAATCAAAAACCTTTAGTAGATACCCAAAAGACAGAGATAAGAATCAAAGCATACCACAACAAAATTATCAATTCACAAAGAAAGACAGCAAGAAAAGAAGAAAGGAATAAAAGAATGACAAAAAAGCCAGGAAATAATTAATATGATAGAATTAGTAAGTCCTTACCTGTCAGTGATTCCTCTATATGCAAATGAATTAAATTCTCCCATTAAAAGACACAGAGTGGTTTTATGAATTAAAAAAAAGGCCCAACTGTCTGCTGATAACAAGAGTCTCATTTCACCTTTAATGACACACTTAGACTGAAAGTAAAGGGAGTCTCATTTCACCTTTAATGACACACTTAGACTGAAAGTAAAGGGATGGAAAAAGATATTCTATTCAAATGGAAACCAAAAGAGAGCAGTGGTAGCTATACTTATATAAATTTGAAATCTAATACTGTAACAGACAAAGAAGGTCATTATGTAAAGAGTAAACTTGTTTATAAAGAAGACATACAATTATAAATTTTTATTCTCCAACATCAGGGCACTCTAATATATAAAGCAAACAGTAACTGACCTGAAGGCAGGAAGAGGCACCAAATCAGTATTTCAGAACTTCAATACCCCATTTTCAACAATGGATAGATAATCATCCAAAAAGAAAATCAATAAGGAAACACTGGACTTAAACCACACATAATACCAGATGGACCAAACAGACATATGCAGAAGAGACGAATACACATTCTTCCCAAGCATACATGGAATACTCTCCACGATAGAACATGTCTTAGGTCATAATATACCTGAAATCACTGTATCTTTTCCGACTACAATGGTATGACACTAAAATCCATTATAGAAGGAAAACCAGAAATATCACCAATATGTGGAGGTTAAACAACAGGCTCCTGAACAAAAGGGTTGAAGAAGAAATCAAAGGTCAATTGACAAGATATTTTGAGACAACTGAAAATGAAACACAACATACTAAAACTTATGAGGTGCAGCAAAACAGTTCTAAGAGGGAAGTTTATAATGATAAAAGTCTACATTAATAAAAAAGAAAGGTTTCAAATAAACAACCTAACAAAAACAACAACTAAAAAACCTCAAAGAACTAAACAACATACTAAGCCTAATGTTATCTTAAGGAAGGAAATAAAAATTAGGGCAGACATAAATGAAACAGGGACTAGAAATACAAGAGATGATCACTGAAACTAAGAGCTGTTTTTTTAAAGATTAGAAAAAAAAAAAGATGTGCAAGCGTTTAGCTAGACTAACTAGGCAAAAAAGAGAAGACTCAATATTATCAGAAGTGAAAGGGGATACATTACCACTGATAACACAAAGATAAAGAATCATAAGAAATTACTATGAGCAATTTTATGCCAACAAATTAGATAACCTAGAAGAAATGGATAAATTCCTACAAACATACAACCTACCAAGACTGAATCATAAACAAATAAAAAATATGAACAAATTACTAGTAAGGAGATGGAATCAGTAAATAAAAAACCTCTCAACCAAAAATAGTTCCAAGACCAGATGGCTTCACTGGTAAATTCTACCAACACTTTAAAGAAATTAACCATTCTATCTCAAACTCTTCCAAAGAACTGAACAGGAGGGAAAACTTCCAAACTCATTTTACAAGGCCAGTATTACCCTGTTACCAAAGCCAGGCAAGCAAACTACAAGAAAAGAAAATTAACGCTCAACATGCTTGATGAACACAGATGCCAAAATCCTCAACAAAATATTAGCAAAGAAACTTCAACAGCACTTTGAAAGAATCATACACCATGAGGAAGCAGGTTTATTCCTGGGATGCAAAGATAGTTCATCACATGAAAATCAATAAATGTGATATAGCACATTAAGAAGATGAGGGATAAAATCATATGATCATCTCAATGGATGCAGAAAAAGCTTTTGATAAAATTCAACATTATTTCATGATAAAAACTCAGCAAATTATGTATAGCTATATATTATAATAAGGGCCATATATGACAAGACTACAGCTAACAACAAATGCAACACTGAGAAGCTGAAACAAGGAACAGGATCCTCTAAGATCAGGAACAAGAAAGGATGCAACTCTCACCACTTTCATTCAACATATGACTTTAAGACCTAGCCAGTGCAATTAGGCAAGAAAAATGAATAAAAGGCATCCAAATTGTAAAGTTATAAGTAAAATAATTCTGTTTGCAGATGACATGATATTATATGTGGAAAACCCTAAAGACACAACAAAAAGAAAAAACAAACCTGTTAGAACTAATAACTGAATTCTGTAAACTTTCAGGATCAATATACAAAAATCAGCTGCATTTGTATAACAACGAATATCAACTAACAATGAGTTATCAGAAAGAAAAATTAAGAAAATAATCTCACAATAGCATCAAAAAGAGTAAAATACTTAGGAATAAATATATCTAATGGGATGAAACATCTATACACTGAAAACGATAAAACACTGATGTAAGAAATTGAAGAACACACAAACAAATGGAAAGGTATTCTGTGTTCATGGATTGGAAGGATTAATATTGTGAAAATGCCCATACAATCCAAAATGGTCTACAGATTCAATGCAATCTCTATCAAAATTCCAATGCATTTTCTAGAGTACTAGGAAAAAAAATCCTAAAACTCATATGAAAGCACAGAAGACTCCAAATAGCCAAAGCAATCTTGAGAAAGAAGAACAAAATGAGATATCACACTTCCTGATTTCAAACTGAAATACAAAGCTATAGTAATCAATTAAGTACTGTATTGGCATAAAACAGAGATCAACAAAAAGGAATAGAGAGCTTAAAAATAAACCCATGCATATATAGTCAATTCGTTTTCAGCAAGAAAGTCAAGAATAAACACTGGGAACAGGAGAGTCTCTTCAATAAACGGTTTTTGGGGAAACTGCATAGCCTCATGCAAAAGCCACATTATGCCAGACATAAAAATAAACTCAAAATTAATTAAAGACATGAACATAGGACCTGAATCCTTAAAATTCTTAATAGAAAATATAGGGGGTAAGCTCCTTGACATTAATCTCATCAATGTTCTTTTGGATTTGATACCGAAAGCAAAGGCAACAAAAGCAAAAATGTACAAGTGGGACTACATGACACTAAAAAGGTCCTAAACAGAAAAGGTAACCATTAACAACAAAAAAGCAACCTATGGAATGTGAGAAAGTATCTGCAAATCACGTATCTAAAAAGAAGTTAATATCCAAAGTATACAAGGTGCTCATAAAACTCAGTAGCGAAAACACCAGATAACCCAATTTAAAAATTGGTAAAGGACCAAAAAAGACATTTTTCCAAAGATGACAAACATTTGGGCAACAGGTATATGAAAAGGTGATTGACATCACCAATCATCAGGGAAATGCAAATCAAAACCACAATGAGATATCACCTCACACCTGTTAGTATGTGTATTATGAAAAAGACAAGAGATAAATGCTGGCGAGGATGTGGAGAAAAGGAAATCTGTGTGCACTGTTTTTGGGAATGTAAATTGGTTCAACCAGTACTGAAAACAGTATGGAGATTCCTCAAGAAAATAAAATTAGAATACCATGTGATCCAGCAATTCCACTTCTGGTCATATAGCAAAAAGAAACAATATTTTGTAGGAATTCCCTGGCTGTCCAGTGGTTAGGACTTCATGCTCTCACTGCTAAGGGGAGGGCCCGGGTTCAATCCATGGTTGGGGAACTAAGATCCCACAAGCCACGTGGTACGGGATAAAAACAAAAACAAAAAAACTCTGAAATGTTATTCACACTAATGGTATGGAAAGAACCTGCCTGTCTCTCATAGATGAATGGGTAAACAAAATCTGATACACACACACACACACACACACACACACACACACAAATATACACACATAACATACACTGGGATATTATTCAGCCTTAAAGTAAATCTTGACACTTGCAAGAACATGAATGAGCCTGGAGAACATTATGCTAAGTGAAATAAGCCTGATGGAGAACAGACAAATACTGCATGGTATCACTTATGTGTGGAATCTAAAAAAAAAGGTGGAATCATAGAAACAGGGAGTAGAAATTGTTGCCTGCAGTTGGGCATGGGGGGAAATGGGAACATATTGGTAAATGGTTACAAATTTTCAGTTATAAGATGAGGGATAAAATGAAGGAATAAGGTCTGAGGAGCTAATGTATAACATGGTGACTAACTGGTGATGCTGTATTCTGTAACTGAAAATTTTTGAGAGAGTAGAATTTGTGTCCTCACACACAAAAAGTAAATATATGACCAGTGATGGGTAGGTTAATTAACTTGATTGTGAGAATCCTTTTACAATATATACGTATATCAAATAATCACGTTATATGTTTTAGATATATTATAGTTTTGTCAGTTATGCCTCAAAATAGCTGTAAAAAGAGGAAAACGATAAACAAAATTGACAAAACTAGTTAGATTGACTATTAAAAAAAGAGATAAGAGCAAAATATATAAAATCAGAAGTGAAGAAAGGGGCATTACTACCAATTTTATAGAGGTAGAAAGGCTTAAAATAGAGTACTATTAACAGTTGTATACCAAGTAATTTGATAACTTAGATGAAATGAACACATTCCTAGAAACACACATCCTACCAAGAAATACAAAATCTGAACAGATTTAGAAGTTAAGATGTTGAATCAGTTATCAAAAATCTCCCAACAGCTGAACGCCCAGCACCAGGTATCTTCATGGTGAATTCTACCGACTATTTAAAGAAGAATTAACACCAATCCTTCTCAAGTTTTTCCAAACAATGTAAGAGGAGAGAATGTACCCTTACTCATTCTATGAGGTTAACATTACATCAATTACAAAGCCAAAGACACTACAAGAAACGAACACTACAGACCAATATCCCTTATGAATACTGATGCAAAAATCCTTTAAAAAATAATAAGAGACAAAACAGCCCATTAAAAGGATTATACATCATGACCAAATGGGATTTATTCTTGCAATGTAAGGTTGGTTCAACATATGAAAATCAATCAATGTAGTATAGTACATAAACAGATTGAAGGGACTAAACTCCATGTGATCATATTAATTGATGCAGAAAAAACATTTGACAAAATTCAATGCCATTTTATCATTAAAAAAAAAACCTCAACAAACCAGGAATAAAAGTTGATGACTTCAACATAATAAAAGTCACAGATGGAAAACCCACAGCTATTATATTCAGTGGGGAAATCTTTCTCCCTAAGATCAAGAAGAAAGGAAGGATGCCTGTTTTCACCACTTCTATTCAGCACAGTACTGGATTTCCTAGCCAAATAAATAAGGCAAGATAAAAAATAAAAGCCATCTAAATTGGAAAAGAAGATATAAAACTATATTTGTTCACAGACTACACACATGCACAAAAAAAATCCTGTTACAATTAATAAATGAATTTAGAGAAGTTGCCAGATACAAAATCAACACTCAAAAATCAGTTGTGTCTCTATACACTAACAATGAAAAGTTTGAAAAGGAAAGTAAAAAAAAAAAATACCATTTGAAGTATAATGAAATATAGTAAAATACTAGGAATAAGTTAACCAGGGGGACAAAAGACATGTACATTGAAACTAGAAAACGTTGTTGAAAGAAATTAATGAAGACACCAATAAATGTAAAGGCATCTTGTGTTCACAGATTGAAAGACTTAATGTTGTTAATATGTCAATACAACTTAAAGTGATGTACAGATTAAATGCAATCTCTTTAAACATCAGAGTGGGGTTTTTTAAGACATAGAAAAATTCATCCTAAAGTTCATATGGAATTTAAAAGGCCTGAATGGTCAAAATAATGTGTAAAAAGAACAAAATTTGAAGTTTCAAAGTTTTTGATTTCAAAACTTACTACAAAACCACAGTAATCAAAGTAGTACCGGCATAAACACACATATAGGACGGAGAATAGGCCAGTGGAATAAAATAGAAACCCAGAAGTAAACCTGTATATACATCACCAAATGATTTTCAACAAGAGTGCCAAGACCACTCAATGGGGGAAGAATAGCGATTTCAATAAATGGTACTGGAAGAGCAATATCCACATTCAAAAGAATGAAGGTAGACTCTTACCTTACACCACATACAGAAATTAACTCAGCGAATCAAAGACCTAAATGTGAGGCCTCAAACTATAAAACTCTTAGAAGAAAGTGTTGGGAAGAAAACCATGACATGAAATTTGGTAAAGAGTTCTTGAATATGGCACCAAAAGTGGAAGTAATAAAAGAAATAGATAAACTTGCCTATTCAAAATTTTAAAATACTTCTTTCATCAAAGGATAAAACCAACCTGCTGAATGAGAGAAAATATTTGTAAATCCTATAGCTGATAAGGTTAATATCCAGTATATATAAATAACTGCTTCATCTCAACAATATTAAAAAAAAAGTATATTTAAAACTTTGGCTAAGGAGTTCAACAGATGTTTCTCTAAAGAAGGTATTTTAAATGGTGAATAAGCACATGGAAAGATTCTCAACATTAGTAATTATTAGGAAAATGTAACTCAAAACCACAAACAGAAACCACCTCACACCCACTGGCTACTATTAAAAAACAAACAAACAAATAAAAACAGAAAATACCAAGCATTGGCAAAAACACTTGTACACTGCTGGTGGATATGTAAAATGGCGCACACAGAAAGGAAAACAGTATGGTGGTTCCTCAAAACATTAAAAATAGAATTACCATATGATCCCATAATTCAAGTTCCTATTAAATACCCAAAAAGAATTGAAATTATGAACTCGAAGAGTTATGTGTTCACCCATGTTCATAGCAGAATCATTCACTATAGGCAAAAGGTGAAAAAACTCAAGGGTCCATTGAGGGATGAATGGATATACAAAATGTGGTATATACAAAGAATAAATTAATATTCAGTCTTAAAAAGGAAGGGAATTCTGACACATGCTACAACATGGATCAACCTTCAGGCATTATGCTACCTAAAATAAGCCAGTCACAAAAGGACAAATACTGTATGATTCCACTTATATGAAGTACATAGAGTAATCAAATTCACAGAGACAGAAAGTACAATGGTGGTTTCCAGGGGTGTGGGGGCAAGGGAAATGGAGAGTTGTTGTTTAATGAGTACAGACAATTATAGTTTTGCAAGATGAAAAGTTCTGTGGATGGATGATGGTAATGATAGCACAGCAGTGTAAATATATTTCATGCCTCTGGCCTGCACTCTTAAATTGTTAAGATGATAAATTTTGTGTTATGTATATTTTACCAGAATTTTTTTAAATAAAGGAAAATTAAGACATTCATATAAAGAAACACTGAAGAAGTTCATTACTAGTAGATCTGCTCAATAAGAACTGTTAAAGGAATCCTTCAGGCTGAAATGAAATGTAACTTGAAACCATGTGAAGAATTAAAGAACAATGGTAAAGGTAACTACACTAAGTTTAAAAGGCCAACACATTTGCATTTAGGGTTTGTAATGCCTCATTTCAAAAGGTGATTTAAAAGACAAATATATAAAATAGTAATTATAAGGATATTAATGGGCACACAATACATGAGGATGTAATTTGTGACAAGTGCAGTGTAAACAAGGATGCGGGATGTAAATAAGCAGAATTTTTGTTATTATTAAATGAAAATGTTATTAATTCAAATCTGTTTTTTCATAAAATTAAGATGTTTACTTCAACCCCTAGAATAAGCACTAAGAAAAATACCTCAAAAATATACAGAAAAGAAATAAGAAGAGAATCAGAATGGTAAACTAGGAAAAATGTCAATCAGAAAAGATGTAATAATGAAGGAACTGAAGAACAAAAAGGATATAAGATATCTAGAAAATAAATAGTGTAGCAGTAGAAGTAAGTTCAAAGGACTCAACATAGAATCAACACATAAAAGACTACACCCAATCACGTTATAATCAAATTGTTAAATGTGAAGTACAAAGAGAGAATATTGAAAGGAACAAGAGAAAAGTGACTTGGCATATATGAGGGAACTCCCAGAAAACAATTTTTGAATTTCTCAGCAGAATCCTTACAAGCCAGGAGAGATTTGGATGATATATTCAAAGTACTGAAAAAACAAAAAAAGCTGTGAGCAAAAATGACCATACCTAGCAAAATTATGGTTTGAAAATAAAGGAGAAATACAGTCAACAAAATCTAAGAGAGTTCATCACTACCAGACCTGCCTTATAAGAATGCTTAAGGGAGACCACTTTGAAATGAAAACATGTTAACAGAAATGCAAAAGCAAACAAAAACATAAATTTCACTGGTAAACTCATACACGCACACACACAAATATAGCATAATTACACTGTAATGGTGGTGTATAAAGTAGTTTAACCCTGATATAAAAGTTAAAATTTTTAACAATATAAAAAGAAGGGAACTGACTATAAGGACACACAATTTGGGTGAGAGTAAAAGAATAGATGTTTAGAACTACAAAATTTCTATGTAGCCTTGAGCTAACCACAAAGAAAAGGCCTATTATAAATAAACAAAAGATAAAGAGAAAAGGATCAAAGTAAATCACTCCAAAAAGTAATCAAACAACAATGAAATAAAGCTAGAGAGAAAGAGGACAAAACAGCTGCAAAACAGACATAAGACGATTAACAAAATAGCAATAGTAAGTCCTAACTGATGGATAATTAGTTTAATATAAATGGATAAATCTTCCCAATCAAAAGGCATAGAGTGGCTGAATGGATAAAACAATATCCAACCCTATGCTGTCTACAAGAGACTCATTTTAGATGAAAAGACACATATAGGCTCAAAGTGAAGGGATGGAAAAAGATACTCCATGCAAATGGCAACCAAAACAAAGTGAGAGTTCCTATATGCATAGCAGACAAAATAGACATTAAGTCAAAAATTGTCTGTATAGACAAAGAAGGTTTCTATATGATAATAAAAGAGTCAACTCAACAGGAGGATATAACAATAATATATGCATCCACCATCAGAGCACCTAAAGGTCTAAAGCAAATATCGAAATTAAATGGAGAGATTGATTGCAGCACAAGAATAGTAAGGGACTTCAATAACCCACTCACAATAATGGATAGAACACCCTGAGAGAAAATTAGTAAACAAATATGACTTAAACAACACTATGGACCATATGGTCCTTACAGACATATACAAAACATTTCTTCCAACAGCAGCACATACACATTCATTTCAAGTACACACACAATATTCTCCAGGATAGATAATATGTTAGTCCAAAATCAAGTCTTAACAAATTTTAAAAGTCTGAAATAATTTCAAGTATCTTACCTGACCAAAATGGTATGAAACTTGAAATGCCATAATAGTAACAAAACAGGAAAATGTGGACTTCCATGGTGGCACAATGGTTAAGAATCTGCCTTCCAATGCAGGGGATATGGGTTCAATCCCTGGTCTGTGAAGATCTCACATGATGCAGAGCAACTAAGCCCATGCACCACAACTACTGAGCCTGCACTCTAGGGCCCACATGCAGCAACTACTGAACCCGAGTGCTGCAACTACTGAAGCTTGTGAACCTAAAGCCTGTGCTCCACAACAAGAGAAGCCACAGCAATGAGAAGCCCGTGTACCACAGACAAGAGTAGCCCCTGCTCATGACAACGAGAGAAAGCCCGCAGGCAGCAACGAAAACGCAACGCAGCCAAAAAATAAAATTAAAAAAAAAAATTTTTTAAAAGAAAAAGAGAAAATTTACTAATATATGGAAACTAAACAATATACTATTTTCCCCCCTTCCAGTTTTGAGATATAACTGCATAGAGCCCTGCATAAGTTTAAGGTGTACAGCATAAAGATTTGACTTATGTACATCAAGAAATGATTACCACAGTAAGTTTAGTGAACATCATCTCATATGGGCAGAAAATAAAACAAAAAGAAAAAATGTTTTCCTTGTGATGAGAACTCTTAGGATTTACTCTCTTAACTTTCATATATAACAAACAACAATGTTAATTATATTTATCATGTTGAATAATACCGTCTTGAGCAACCATTGTGTCAAAGCGAAAATCAAAGGGGAATTTAAAAAGAATCTTGAGACAAACTAAAATGAAACACAACACACCAAGACTTGCGGGATGCAGCAAAAGCAGTACTACAAGAGAAATTTATAGTGATAAATGCATACATTAAAGGAGAAGTAAAACCTGAAATAAACAATCTAACTTTATGCCTCAAGCAACTAGAAAAAGAAGAAAAAAGTAATCTCAAATTTAGCAGAAGGAAGGAAATTGTAAAGATTAGAGCAGAAATAAATTAAATAGAGAATAGAAAAACAATAGAAAATAGAAACAAAACTAAGTGGTGTTTTCTGAAAAGATTAATTTGAAAGACTCTTGGCTAGACGAATTAAGAAAAAAATACAGAAGATAACTCAATAAAATCAGAAATTAAAGAGGAGACGATACAAGTGATGCCTCAGAAATAAAGGAATCATAAGGGACCATTATCAATTATGCCATCAAATAGGATAATCTAGAAGAAATGGATAAATTCCTAGAAACATACAACCTACCAACACTGAATCAAGATTACATAGAAAGTCTGAATAGTCCAATAACAAATAAGGAGATTGAATCAATAATTTAAAAAAAAAACAAAATAGAAAATCCAGGACCAGATGGCTTCCCTGGCGAATTTTGCCAAATATTTGAAGAAGAATTAATACCAATCCTTTTCAAACTCATCCAAAAAATTGGATAGGATGGAACACTTTCAAAGTAATTTTAAAAGGCTAGCATTACCCTGATACCAAAGCCAGACATGGATACTGCAAGAAAAGAAAATTACAGACAATAACTTTGATAAACATAGATGCAAAAATCCTCAACAAAATATTAGCAAACCAATTTCAACAATAAACTAAAATTATCATACCCCATGCTCAAGTCAGATTTATTCCTGGGATGCAAGCATGGTTCAACATACACAAATCAACCAGTGTGATACACCACATTAACAAAATGAAGGAAAACTCATATGGTCATCTCAATAGAGGCAGAAAAGGATTTGACAAAATTCAGCATCCTTTCATGATAAAAACTCTAAACAAATTAGGTGTAGAAGGAATGTACCTCAACACAAAAAAGGCATATGAAAAAGAAAAGACCACAGCAAACATCTTACTCAACAGTGAAAAACTGAAAGCTGTCCCTCTAATATCAGGAAGAACGCAAGAATGTCCACACTTACCACTTCTATTCAACATACCACTAGAAGACTGAGGAATTAGGCAAGAAAAAGAAATAAAATGCATCTAAAGCAGAAAGGAAGAAGTAAAATTACTTCTGTTTCCAGATGACATGATCATACATGTAGAAAATCCTAAAGATTCAACAACAGCAATAAAAACTGTGAGAACTCATAAATGAGTTTAGTAAAGTTGCAGGATATAAAATCAGCACATAAAAGTCATTATACAAGAGGAATGACCTACCCAAAAAAGGAAATTAAGAAAACAACCCCATTCTTATTTTCAGTACAAAGAATAAAATACTTAAGAATAAATTTAGCCAAAGAGGTGAAAGATCTATACATTGAAAAGTATAAAAAATTGATGAGGAAACTTAAAGAAGACACTGATAATATGGAAAGACATCCCATGTTCATGAACTGGAGGATTTACTATCATTAAAATATCCACACTACACAAAGTGATCCACAGATTCAACACAATCCCTATTAAAAATCCCAATGGGGGACTTCCCTGGTGGTGCTGTGGCTAAGATTCTGCCTGCCAATGCAGGGAACACAGGTTTGAGCCCTGGTTTGGGAAGATCCCACATGCTGTGGAGCAACTAAGCCCACACACCACAACTACTGAGCCTGCGCTCTAGACCCTGGGAGCCATAATACCTTAAGCCCACGCACCTTGAGACCGTGCTCTGCAATGAGAGAAGCCACTACAATGAGAAGCCCATGCACCACAACAGAGTAGCCCCCACTCGCCTCAACTAGAGAAAGCCCACGCTCAGCAACAAAGACCCAATGCAGCCAAAAATAAATAAATAAATAAATAAATTTATTTTAAAAAATGGGCAAAGGACTTGAATAGACATTTCTCCAAAGGAGGCATATAAATGCCCAACAGATGTATGGAAAGGTTCTCAACATCACTAACTGTCAGAGAAATGCAAGTCAAACCACAATGAGATATCACCTCACACTTGTTTAAATGGTGATTACCAAAATGACAAAAGATAACAAGTGTTGATGAGGATGTAGAGAAAAAGGAACCCTCGGCACTTTTGTTGGGTATGTAAATTGATACAGCCACTAAGGAAAACAGTATTGAAGTTCCTCAAAAAATCAAAAATACAACTACCTTATAATTCAGCAATCCCACTTCCGGGTATGCAGCAAAAGGAAATGAAATCGGTATCATGAATAGACATATGCACTTCCATGCTTACTTTTCACAGTAGCCAAGATATTGGATCAACCTAAGTGTCTGTAGATCCATGAATGGATAAATAGAGTGTGGTATATAAACAGGCATATCTCGTTTTATTGTGCTTTGCAGATACTACGTTGTCTACAGATTGAAGGTTTGTGGCAATCCTGTATTGAGTAAGTCTATCGGTGCCATTTTCCCAATTAGCATTACTTTAAAATTAAGGTATGTACATTGGTTTTTTAGACATAATGCTATCGTACATTAACAGACTGTAATATAGCATACACATAACTTTTATATGCACTAGTAAACCAAAAAATTCATGTGGCTTGTTTTGTTCTAATATTTGCTTTATTTTGGTGGTCTGGAACCAAACCAAACCAAATATCTTCAAGGCATGCCTGTATACAATGGAATATTATGCAGCCTTTAAAATGAAGGAAATGCTGCTATTTGTGACAACATGGGTGAACCTGAAAGAGATTATGCTAAGTGAAATAAGCCAGATACAGAAAGACAGCTACAGACACTTCATGATACTACTTTTATGTAGAATCTAAAATAGTCATAGAAGTGGGGTGCAGAACAGTGGTTGACAGGAGATGAGGGGATGGGAAAATTGGCAGGTATTGATCACGAGGAACAAAGTTTCAGTTATGCAACGTGAATAATTTCTGGAAATCTAGTGTACAACAATGTGCATATAGTTAACAATGCTGTATTGTGTACTTGTAATCTGCTAAGAGGGTAGATCTGAAGTGTTCTCACCATAAAGAAAGAAAAAAGAAAATGTTAAGTATATGAGGTGACGGATATGTTAATTGGCTTGATTGTGGCAATTATTTCAAACATGTATATGTATATCAAAACATCAAGTTGTATGTCTTAAATATATTTTTATTTCTCTACTATACCTCATTAAAGATGGGAAGAAAAAAGAAATGACGTAATGATACATAGTACAATATGGGTGAACCTTGAAAATTATGCTATGTGAAAGAAGCCAGACATAAATGGTCACATACTGTATAATTTACACTTATATGAAATATCCAAATAGATATATCTATAGAGACAGAAAGCAGACTGGTGATTGCCCAGG
The DNA here is from genome assembly GCF_059928025.1 of Delphinapterus leucas. Taxonomy (NCBI): domain Eukaryota; kingdom Metazoa; phylum Chordata; class Mammalia; order Artiodactyla; family Monodontidae; genus Delphinapterus; species Delphinapterus leucas. The sequence goes on from NC_143134.1 coordinate 36,500,397, forward strand.
GGTTAGGTAGAAGAAGGTATCGGTAGGGTTTCCCTTTAAAGCAATAAAAATATTTTTGAACCCCATAGAAGTAAGGGTTGCACAACATTGTGAATGTACTAAATGCCATTGAATTTTACGAGTTAAAACGGTTAATTTTATCTCAGTAAAAAATAAAACTTTTCCCCAAGTTACTTTTAGTTAATTTACTGTGTCCTGACAAGTTTTAATATGAATCATATCTTAAAGAATAAACAGCCTCAATTCACACCAAATAAACATTCAGTTTAGCAAGGTATCTGTTTTCTAATGGTTTTTTTAATAGCCTAATTTTAGCATACCACCCCATCCTATTGTTGTAGTAGAGCAAATGGCATGAACCAGAGGTGGAAAGGCTGGATGTAGCAGAACCTAAATCAGACCTTAGAACTCTAACTGAATTTTTGAGACAATGCAACTGGGGAGTTTATGTGTTTTTGTTTCAACAGGCTTGTACCCGCAATTTCTTATCATGTTCTACCTGACTTTTTAAAATCTTTAATTCATTTATCTTAAAATGTATAAATTGTTTATAAAAAGCAAGTAAATATCTATGTATTGCTAGAAAAGAGATAATTTAATGATGAGCTTTCTTTGTTAGTCATATTTTATACTGTTAGAAGAATGAGGCTATCAACTGAATTCTGTCCCCCCAAAACTCAAGCTCTAACAAAGTGATGGTATTTGGAGATGGGGCCTTTGGCAGGTAATTAGATTAAATGATGTCATGAGGATTAAGGCCTATTAGTGCCCCTATAAGAAGAAACCAGAGAAGTTTTTCTGTCTCTCTCCACCATGTGAGGACACAGTGAAAAGACAGTTGTCTGCAAGCCAGGAAGAGAGACCTTACCAGGCACTGAATTGGCCAGCACCGTGATCTTAGACTTCCAAGCCTCTAGAACTGTGACTTGTTAAAGTCTCCAAGCCTATAGTATTATGCTATGGCAGCTTGAGCTATAAGAGTACTAAATGGAAGAGACATGGAGGAACCCTAAATGCATATTGCTAAATGAAAGATGCCAAACTGAAATGGATACATACTGTATGATTTCAGCTATATGACATCCTGGAAAAGGTAGGGCACTTAAACGATTCTGTATGATACTGTAATGGTCAGTGCTTGTCACACATTCGTCAAAACCCATAGGATAGACAACAGAGTAAAGTGTAATGTAAACTATGGATATTAGTTAATAATAATGTATGAACATTGGCTCATCAATTGTAAAAAATGCCCCACACTAATGCAAGACGTTAATAATAGGGGAAACTTTGGTTTGGGGAATAGATGTGAGGGGGTGTATGGGAACTCTATACTCTGCTCAATTTCTCTTTAAACTTAAAACTACTCTAAATATAGTCTACCAATTTATTTAAACAAAATACATCTAAGTTGCCTCATCATATTGTGAGGTTATTAACCATCTTACAGTTTTTCCTATTTGACCTACTTCTTTAATGTTCATCTCTATCTTCTTTTATCCTTGTAAAAAATATATCAAATGTTTTGTATTATTTCACCTCCCAGCCTATTGTCTTTTTAGTTATATGTCTTTCACAAACTTTCATTGTAAACTACATTAGATATCCTTGACTTATTACACTCTATGCCCATTACTATTTTCATGACCTCGCTAGTAATGCTTGAACCTTGGCTATGATCCATTGTCACCTCTGGACAACTAGTTTCTGCTCTATTTTCTGTCTTCTGTCCTTCTGGGCCACTTCTATCTACCATCATTACCCAAAGAACTGACTTCACAGATGCTATATGCCAGTGTGTAAGACATGCAGTGTTTTAAGTAGTATCCCAACCTCATGATGATGATTTGGGGTCATTACTAAAGCACTCGGGATCATACGTATTATTTTAAGGTAGTTTTACAGGACAATGCACATTGGTATTTTTCTCCTATTAACAGAGTAGGAAATTGTGGGTTGATGTGCAGTTATTTCGATTAAGAAAGCAGGATATGAACACTGCTTCTTTGCTGGCGTACTTGGCACTGCTCCTTCTCGTGCTGGGACGTGTTTTGCGCCTTACAGCCTGGCATCTAGGCGTACTGATCAGACTAATGCTTGGCTTTATTGGATACATTGAACAGTCTGATCGATATTCTGGTACATACAGGGTGCTTGGTCATGGTTGCTCACCTCTGAACCTCAGCTTCATCACCTGCAAAGTGCAACTAGCAGCATATCCGCTTTGTGGGGTTCTTATGGATTTGGCAAGCGTCATAGTGCCTGGCACATGCTAGAGACTCAGGTGATGCAGTAATTCCTCAAATTTGCATTTTCAGTGGATCCTTCCCACCTGGACAGGGTGACTCACAGCCTTCGGGGAGGAAGAGCAGGACAAACAGCAAGGGCAGCATGGGCCAAGGGAAGGAGGTGAGAACTGACATGCAGGGGGGCCTCTTGCTGGTATCACCAGAGGGCCCATAGTGAGCCAGGATGTGGGGAGAGACTGGCCGGTCAGTAAGACCAGGCCAAAAAAGGCCGTGTGAGGGAGCTTAGCTTTTACCTTGTGGTAGAGGCCATCCAAAGGAGAAAGTGGAAGATGCGTAGGTATACAATTCTCCCTTAGGAATTGTCCTCGGGATCTCTTTATCTCCTGGCAGAGTGTGTTCAACGAGTTGGCCCCTCCAGCACATTCTACAGAGGACTGGCGATATCTGACCTTCTAGAGATACAGCCCTGACCTCCTGGCCACCTCACTAAGGAGAGGGCTCATGGCGGAATCAGCCTCACTCTGCATCTGTCCGCTAGTCCTGCACCCTGGACCACTCACTTGCAAGAGGCACATCCAGCTGCCAGAGGAAGTGACATTTCCTGACTCATCTGGCTAAGAATGAGCAGAGTATTGCTGACCATTCCAGGGGAGTAGCTGTCACAGAAGATCAGGATGGGTACAAGCCATAGAAGATCAGAAGGAACAAAGGTCAGTCCATGTGGGAGTTCACATGGGCGCCTCACAGTCTCCAACATGCCCTCGAGTTTCCCTTCCAGCCCAACACACACTCCACCTGCCCACAGTCGCCTGTGCCACCATCACACAGCCCCACAGAGCTCCAAACATCCTCAAACACACAAACTCCCTACCTATAAGCAGATGCCTGACTGTGTGCCCAGAACCCTCCTGCTCCAATACACATGCACTACAAACCCCAATAAAATCACAGCCACAGTCTTGAATACAAAAACACACCCCCAACGGCCCCTGATAATCAAACACCTAAATCCTCATATCCCACAAAAATCCACCCAACCCCATATAACCCCTCAATGAAAACACACAAACCCTTCAACAATAGCCAAATACATTCAAACCAAACTCACATACTTCTTCATATAAGACACAACGCCCAAATCCAAATATAACACATACAGTCCCCCCACAGCTCTCAACATCCACGTATGTGCAATGCCTCAGAAGCTCAGACAAACACAAAATACCATCAGAGAGACACAATGTTTCCAACCTTCTCCTAAATACTCCCCCCAGAACACATGATGACCTCACACCCCCAATACAAACATACACCCATCTCCCTCTTGAGATACTATAAACAGCCTCTTTCACATCCCCTGGTTATACACACACAGCTAGCAACCCCACTTTACACTGACAACCCCAATCTCTACAAATTCCTCCACGCCAAAAATACACTCCCTGAACTCTTACCCTACAGGATGAGCATGTGTATAACCCCTGCACTCTGAATACACACAGATCCAACACACAAAGCATTAAAATGCATACCCCTACCTCTTCTCAAATGCCTGCACAAATAGCCTCAAAACACCCAGAGGCAGCCCACCACCCAGCCACACCATGCTACAACAACCGTACACCCACAAAGGCACTCATGCCCCTCGTCTCTCCCCAGATCACACATACACAGTCTCTACACAGCTTTACTATTACCCCAAACCATCCTATACCCTAAACATACATCCAAGAGTTCCCCACACAGCCCTAACCCATGATAGAGGCAGCTCTACCAGGGGCATCATGGCACCCCGAACGGGCAAATGACGCTGAGGTAAGTGCCTCCTGTGTTGCTGCATTTCTTGCTGCTGTTGCAAATCATCCCTTGACCCCACCGAGGCTGACTGGGACACCCTAAACAGGAAGTGGCAGCATATGAGTCAGGGAAGAGGAAAACTCCATTCCAGGTGTTCCCTGTCACCATCCATTGCACCGAAACATCGGATGACCAGCATGAACAAGAAACAGAGACATGTAACTATACCATGATCGAAAGGCAAATTTTTCTAGAAAAATGTGTGCAAGGGAAGGGGGAGAAGGGTGTTCCCCCTAATTATAAAGCCATGCTGTTACAATTCAAAGAAACGTCAGATACAGTACAACAGGCATGGGACTGCATCCATGTTGTAGCTAGATATGAAAAAGATAATTTTTCTGAAGCCCCAAATCTCGCTTGCCAGTAAAGGCACAAGGTCCCCGCTGCCCCATCGGCCAGGAACCCAAGAGAGGACAGTTAAGGGATATAGGGACTTCTGGGACCCTTACTGGTCTCCACCAAGGGGTGGTGCCTTCACACAGCTCCATCCTTCGTGAGATGACTAGCAGACCTCCCTGTACTGGCAGCTCTGGAGATCGGGGGTCCCTAATGACGTAACCTTGGGAAAGCCCAAGCACAAGTTAGAAATTTTTGCTCAGGTGCTACAGACTCTTCAGGAGACTGGAGTGATGGGCAGCTGTCACCTCTCCAAATCCTGTACCCTAACCTCTGCCAAGGCCTCTGCCTTAGGGACCTGGCAGATCCCTGGAGCGTGGCCCTCCTCTGGGACACTTGCCCATATACTTCTCTAATTATCCTTGCGACACACATAAACAACTTTTCTTATGGCTCTCATTGACAACTGGAGCTCAAATTACAGTGCCTCCTGGGAACCCCTCCAATTATAAGCAAGGGCGACACTTTAGATTACAAGGCATAATAGGGGAGTAGAAAGCATTCAACTTCCATTGAATGTTACTATTGAAACAATCTTTATTAAAAACCTTTTAGTGGTGTTAGCCCCTGTGGCCCTACCCTTTCCCGTTACAGCTATGGATGCCTTGATGTACTGCAACGCCATTTGGAACAAACCCAAATTCCTGGCCTTCCTGGTGGAAGCTGAATATTGGGAGCCCATAAGACTGCCACCTAAGACAGTAAATATCCCCCAATAACATGTATGACAGGGGGCTGTGGGATTGCAGCCCATAATTCAGAATTTATGAAAGGAAGAAGTCATTAAACACACCATTTCTCCTTTTCAATTCCCCCATTTGGCTGCTATTAAAGCCTGCTATTAATGAGTGGTGCCTTCTAAGCAACTACTGAAATATAAATGCTGATCCCCACTTTTTAGGTAGGCTCCCATTTCCAACATTGTCCAGATAATTAAGGATATCCAAAGGGCTCCAGGGAATTACTTTGCTGTGACAATGTAGCTATTATGTTCTATGCAGTACCAGTTATTAAGGAGTCCAAGCTGCGGTCTACTTTTACTTCAGAAGGTGCCCAGTATGTTTTAACCTGTCTGCCTACTGGCTATCTTAACAGCCCAGCTATTGCCCACTGTCTTTGCTGGCAAGATCTGGTGTCCCCTTGCACCGTCTGGCACTATACTGATGTTCTAATCCAGAGCCCCTCAGGAGATTGGTGCACGAGGCCCTAACCTAATTTGAATCCAACCTCTTTTTGTAAACTGATGGGTTTTACATGGCAGTACCTGACTCAGTGTTGAAATTCTGAAATGACAACTATGACGTCTCTGTTTGTGTCCTTGTATGTGTCTTTGTCTTTGGATTACATTGCTGAGGTTGATTTGTGGATGAACTCTATTTAATTGGCTTAAAGAAAAGTTAAGTGCTTACAAACCAAACTATTCTAAATACAAGAGAAACTGAGCTAAATGAGTTTCAGGTTCATGTGAACTGGGAAATATTCAGTATTAATTAAGACCTGGTATTAACGTTTGTTTGTTGATCTAATTAATATAGACATGATGTTAGAGTCATCAACATTAAGTATAATACTTTTATTGTGCCTAGGTTTAATATAAGATAAATAAAATCTTGTTATATCTGTTGCAAATTTGTCAGCAAGGAAATAACTTGATGTGAAGTAACTTTTAAGGAAAGAAAATGCAAATGAGATAAGAGCTTTAGGTGAGCTTTTTAAAATGCTTGTCTTTTAGGAAGGCCTATTTAAAATTAATCTCTCCAGATATTTGACCACTTGAAAGTCAGAATTGTGCTAAACTATGTGACAGAAGGTTTATGCAAAGTGGACCCTGAAAAAAAGAGTTCTGTACGAGGTCAGGACTAACTTTAAAATAAGTTTAATTGAGTAAAAATATTTTTAAATTAAGCTGGTGCACAACTTGAATTTCGCTTTTCCCTCTGTTAAGAACACAAGGTTTCTTAAGATTCGGGACTGCCTTTGATACCAGATTTTAAGTTTTTCTACCTTTTAAGAGATCTGTTCTGTACTTGCCTTTGAAATCTTTTATTGTTACTTTGGCTAAGTGAATAACTATTGTTTCACAGGGACATGTGATCCTATCTGACTGTTTTAAACCCTTTTCTTATTTTTTTGAAAAAACTTCCCAAATCAAATTATCATGAAGTTCCTTTGACCTCTAGCTAACTCTGGGGTGCTTCAAAGGGCCCCTGAAACACCCCAAAGAGAGATATTAACTAATTAGGTTGACTTGGTATGCTGAATTACACGGGAAGTGTTGTCAAATAAGCAATAAATCTTCTTAGGTTATATTGTATGCCGAATGATACAGGTATTCTACAGATTAGATGGAGTTCCTAAAATCTGGTATGGCCTGGTAAAATGTTACCAGTCAGAATTCTCTTTAATATCTGAAAGTGTCGCATGTCACCGCAGTAACCGCGTTACTTTGTCAATTGCACCGTAATCAGATTTAAACGTGCCTTCTTAAGTCTTTCGCCATTGTACACAGTTATGGTTTCACTCTGATGCCTTTGCAAAAATGCTTCCTCTTCAAGAAGATTTATAGAAGGGACCTTTGCATGAATACAAGTTTCTGTTTTTCAAACCATAAAGGTGAACTAGGTAAGAACTTGAAGAATTCTAATGGGAAACCTGATGGCTTCATAAAGCTGTTAACAAAAACTATTAGTTGCATACGACTGGGTAAACTGGTGACTATGGTTATAATTTTTATGGTTTCTACCTGAAAAATGACTGCTTTAAATCTGTGTTTTCCAGGTGTAAGCAAAACCCTCCCCTTAAACTAATTATGACTTACAGTAATTTCTTAAATTATACCCTTGTAAGCAGAATTGAAACATTTATCTTTTTCTCTCTACCTGGTTGATCCTGCCAGTAACATATGCTTGTCTCAAAGATTAAGCCCTGCATGTCTAAGTACGCACTGCTGGTACACTGAAACAGCGGATGGCTCACTAAATCAGTTATGGTACCTCTGGTCGCTCGTTATTGCAATTGGATTACAAGTAGTTATACTGATCATTGTTCTTTGTTTCCAGATTGTTTGCTCTTGTGTCTCCCTGCTGCACTGTGTCTTTGTTAACGTTACTAGCTGCATTACTTGTATCCTGTCTATTTTATAAGATTGGTGTCTCTTACAGTACCCAGTATGTAACCAGGCCTCCAACAGTACTTCAGCTGCTTTTGTTCACTAAAAGGATATTGTCTGTACATAATGGTCTGCCTCATACTGTCTGTACATAATGGCCTGCCTCGGGGAACCCTGTCCCTCTGTCTGAATGTTAAACCAAAGTGCCTTTGTTCAGGGAAACATATGGATTCTGTCCATCTGTGGACGGCTGCAAAAAAGAAGAAATTAACACATCTCCTCCCTGAGGCTGGCCATTCCAGAGGCTATTCGCAAAACTTATGGCCTTCTTACTTTACCTTACTTTACCTTCTTACTTTACTCATCTCCTCCCCACCTGTGTGCTATAAAAGAAACTGGCATCCAAACCCCGATAAGATGGTTATTTTGAGACTTTAGTCTGCCATCTTTTCGGTCTGCCAGCTTTCCGAATAAAGTCAGATTCCTTGCCTCAACACCTCATCTCTGATTTATTGGCCTGTTGTGCGGCAAGCAGAGCAAGCTTGGACTTGGTAACATCTTTACTCAGGACACGTTGTCAGAAATGGGACACTGTTTTCTGTTTTGTTTGTTTTATTTTTGTTTTTTGTATTTGTTTTTGTTTTGGGCCGCGCCACGTGGCTTGTGGGATCTTAGTTCCTCAACCAGAGATCGAACCCGCGCTCCCTGCAGTGGAAGCTCGGAGTCCTAACCAATGGACTACCAGGGAATTCCCATGGGACACTGTTACCTTGCAGTCATGGCCCTCACCTTTGTGAGACAGAGGTAGTAGTGTAGCAGGACTGAGAACATTGTAAAGTTTAAGATAAAGATTAGGTGGTGAAAGCAGGATTTCACAGGAAGTTAATCTAGTGATACTTGCAGTGAAATGTTGTCAATTCAGCCTTAAGAAGACTGTGGACAATGTGTGGACTTTGCAAATAAACTTCATTTTCTAGAGTCAAATCTGACAAGGCTTCCACTAAATTTGCAGTTGTGGCTATAACCTGAAGACAACTGAGACAGGCAAAAGCAACTGAATCAAGTTGCATGCTATAACAGGCAATAGGCCTATGTTTACTACCATGCTCACACAGTTCTGCGCGGCCTGATTATGCCTTTCATGCACAAATAAAGTAAAAGGTTTTGAATAACCTAAAGTTAATCTATTAAGTAGAGATCTCTTTTCTCACTTAAAAGGGCTAATATATTTTGCCTCCAGTGGAGATCTCACCTTAAAGTTTCCGGATCAACCTGAACCTGATCATTTGGGTAACCCTAAGGCAGGTAGCTCTTGCAGTGCTTGTTTTAGCCTTATGAAAGCCTGCTTATGTTTACCTTCCCAAGCAAAGGATTCAGGAACTACATCTTTAATAAGTTCATAGAGTGGAAGAGGTAACAGAGAAATTGGGAACCCAGAGCTTGCAATAACCAGCTAAACCTAGAAATCCACAATGCTAACACTTAGTTGTGAGCCTAGGAAGTTCCTGTATCAGCCTAATTCTCTCTGGACATAGCTGAATTCCTTCAGTGCTTAGATTACGTCCTAGGTAATGAACAGCGTCTAGAGATAACTGTAATTCTTCCTTTGTGTTCGTTCTCAGCTAACTGTTGCAGCAAATAAATGGAATCTTTTATGAATGCCTTATGGAATCTTTACAGTAGCTGAGTACAGCAGGAGGTTATCTCCATATGGTACAACGGTTGCTTTCTCAGGGAACTAGAGGTTACTTAAATCTTGGTGAAGTACTTGGGAGAAAAAAGAAGGGGTCCCAGTGAACCCTTGAGGCATAAAAGTGCAGGTATATTGTTGATTGTTCCAAGTAAAGGCATATAGATATTGGCTGTTGGGTCTCCGGGATGCTGAAGAAAGGTGAACAAAGGTCTCCAACAGTAAACCATTTCAAGTCAGTTGAAGCTTGTGACAGAAGGGTGGCTAGGTTTGGAACAACAGGAAAACAGGGAAAAACTATTTTGATTAACAGCTCCCAAGCCCTGGACAAATCGCCATGCTGCCAGGTTTCCAACCAGGCAAGATTGGCATGCTGCAGGGACAAGTACAGGAATGATTACCTCCTGGGCAATTAAGTCTTCTACAATAGGTATGAGACCTTGTATGACCGCAGGCTTTAATAGTTGCTGAGGAAACCTAGGGAGAGGTTTAGCTACATCTATCTGAATCTTTACAGGTTTGCATTTTTTTATTCTTCTGATGTTAACACTGTCAGAAGTAGCCCCCCAATTTGTAGGCATCTCCATCCAATTAGGGAACTTTTGTTGAACTTCCTCTTTTACGTCCAGGACAGATTTTAAGGAACATAAATGATCAGGTTCAGGTTGATCAGGAAATTTTAAGGTGAGATCTCCACTGGAGGCAAAATGTACTGGCCCTTTTAAGTTAGAAAAGAGATCTCTACCAAATAGATTAACTGGGGCTATATTGCATAGCGAAAAGGAATCTTGGTGGAGATAAAAATTCTCTCTGAACTGTATTAGGTACTCCCACTATGGAAACATCCTGTTTACTCAGAGGGACCTGTTGTTCTTTGAGGGTGCGATTTAGAGTAGAAAGCACAGCTCTGGTTAGGGCTAGGGGTAGGGTGTTACAGGGTTAGGTAATTCTGTTTACAGTTAGGGTTAGGGTTTAATGTAGATTTCAAAGTGAAGTATGAGAGTGGGGTTTAAAGTAGAAGGCATAGCTCCAGTATCAACTAAAATTTGGCAGTTTTTCATTACATTTTCCTCTGGGCTGTTTAAGGTAATTGCTGGTAATAGTTGACCAGAGAACTTCTGGGAGAGGGTCATGGGGGGCCCTCCCTTTGAGACAGATATGAGAGCATTTGTGAAGAGTTTGCATAGGACCTTTGAGGACACCTTTTCTTCCAGTGTCCTCACTGATTACAAATGAAACATCAACTTTGGTCATCGAATCGATCATGGACGCCTAGGAGGTTGGAATGGGGGAGGCCCAGGTGCCTTAGGGCTGTTGTAACTGTAAGGCTATGAGCTTGGTGGATTTCTGTTTCTGATCTGGCTCCAGGGTCCTTTCAAAATGCTCAGCTATAGTCACCCGTTCACTCAGGCCTACAGCCTCCCACCCTCTTTTCTGCCCTTTTATCAATCCACTAATCTCAGGAGATAATCCATTTACAAAAAGGGCAGTTAAAGCAGGCTGAGTGGCCTTTTTATTCCTTGGAACACCAACTGCTCTAAAAAGAGAGCTTCCAAACTGGCTCTAAAGTCTTCCACAGGTTCACCCCTCTTTTGTTTGTATGAGTGAATAATAGACCAATCATTATTAGGCCAATTAATAATAGACCAAGTGTGAGCAGGGAAGATTTTAGGAATAGCTTATAAAAGGTCACTTGTTATTCTGCAAGCCTTTTCAGGTTGAGGATCTTGAATATCATTCTAGGGATTATGTCATTTTGCTTCCCGCATCCATTCTGGGGCTTCCCCCAGTCCTACCAACATCTGTACAAGTGGATAAAGATCTAGCAGTTTGGGGACATACGCCCTGACAGTGACTCTAAATTCTTCAAAAACTTTTGGGGGTTCTTCTCTAGGTTTAGAGAATTTTTTGACTATAGCTCTCAGTTCAGTCTTTGACCAAGCGGTACGACACCTGAGGGGGCTCACCTGTAACCTCAGGTAGTTTTACTTTAAATGGCAATTGTTAAATATTCTCTTTGGAATAGAAAAATATTTAAGACACAAAATGAGTAAAACAAGAGTACTCAGGTGAAAAAGGAAAGGGGGGGACAGTAGGAGATAAGTCTGCAGTCACATCTGTCCTATGGTCTTTTGTTTCAGGTACCTTTTGTCTCTTTAATTTTTCATTAGCTTTTTGCTCTAAGTCTCTAAACGAAGCTATTTTGGAATCTTGAAACCTTCTGTAAACTTTTACATACCAATTAAAGCAGGCATCTCATTCTCCCTGTCCAATTTGTGAACCCTTGCTCTCTAGTGTTTTCCTTAAATGAACAATCTTGTCTAACTGGAACATGCCCCACAATGACCACTGTAATTCTAGATCAATATTAGTATAATTTTGCCATCTTTCTAAATATCTACAACCTCCAGGACAATAGTTCTTAAATATAAAATAAGCAGGTGTGCCAGAAGCTGGCATTCTCAACTCTTTGGCGATAAAGGATCTCATTTCCTTAGCTAGCCTTTGTCAACACAAAAGAACACACACAAAAAACTGCACCTTAATATATCAGTAGTAACAAAGAGATGTTACTATGTCCTGGACAAAAGAAGGCCTGGTATGCACCACCATCAATTACCATGGATCCCTGGACTGAGGAAAAAGATCCAACCAGCAAATCCCAAGGAATGGGGACTGCAAACTGATTCCAAACAAATTGGAGAACTATAGCCGCCACCAACAGTTCCAAGCATGGAAACTGGGGGCTGATTCCAAACAGATGGGCAAGTGCAGACTACACTGTCAGCAGTGCCCAATGTGGAATCCAGGGAACAAAATTAGGGGCTAGGGTTTACCGCTCAAAAATATACTGGCAATAACCAAGAGATGTTACTGTGTCCTGGGAATTTCCATCTGAAAGGCTAGGGGTTTGGCCTCAGGGAGAATCCTCTACCAGCCAAACTGACCAGCCCTGTAAATGAAAGCCAATTAGATTGGGAGCACAAACACAAAGAGAATGGAGCTCAAACCAAGAGGAGCTTACCAACAACCTTCAGGAATGGCAAGAAAGACAGGGAACTCAAAGGAGTTGTGGGCACCACACCTGTTCCTCCTTGTCCCAAATGTTATCAGAAATTTGCTTCAGATCCCATCACTGCCACCGATATATTTATCTTTTTCTTTTTAAAATGATAAGCACGTAATCATAAAATCATCCTGTTAGCAGTAGCAATCATAAGAGTGGATTTTAGAAAAGTGCACACACATATTTTTATACAGAACATTTCTGGAGGGATACATATTAAACTGTTAGTGGCCACCTCTGAATGCCACCAATGTATTAAAAAACAAAATTTAACTGAGTAAATATACTTTGAATTTTGAATAAATTCGCTTTATTAAATGATTCATGAATCAGGCAGCATCTCATCTGATAGAAAGGGAGATACTCCAATGGGTTACACAACATGGAAGGCTTTTTTTTTTTGGCCATGCCACATGGCATGTGGAAATCTTAGTTCCCCAACCAGGGGTCGAACTCATGCCCCGTGCATTGGAAGTGCGGAGTCTTAGCTGCTGGACCACCAGGGAAGTCCCAGAAGGCTTTTATAGTAAGGAGGGTGGGACAACGAAAGAAAGTCATCATCAAGGGACAAAAATGAAAGTTCACTGGAGGAAAGTGAAACTTCAGGTGACAATGGCGTCTCACTGGCTAAACTGCAGAATTTTCTATTAGCTATTTCTATTTTCTATTTCTTGTTGCTGGCCAGAAAGGAAGTCTTCCGTCCTCCAGCTGGGGTAGTAAGGTGGTTGCACTTCCTGTTTGGGGTCAGTAAATGACCTCTTTCTCTTGGGGTAATTGATGATGAGTGACACGGCATGAGAGCTCCCTCTAATTTCACAGCATGTTTTATTGGCAGGAGGATTCAGAATGAGGAAGAAAAGGCCACAAGACTCACCAGAAAGAAGGCTCAGAAATTCTTGGGTGGGTCCAAGGAAGGCACAAGGTGGCTGTAGGGTCAGCAGGTGGCTACAGTGATCACATGGTTCCCTCTGATGGGTTTGCAGCTCGATGTGGAATAGTGAATAAAAGGGTCAGTTCATCCTATCAGAGAAACATGAAACTGAGATAAGCTTCCCACTGCTAAAAGCATCTTGAGCCTTCAGAAAAGAACAGAGAACATGTCTGAAGGGTTTGGGAACATCAGAGCCATATCTCCTCAGAGTGGGACTCCCCAGGCTCTCCAGGTCTGAGTCCCCAACTCTCCTTCACGGACAAAGCCTCCCCATCTCTGTCCTTGTCAGCTCACTGATCCCTAGAGGGATCAGTGGTGGGGAGGAGGATAGAGGTGGGGAGCCCCTGCCTATCCCTCAGGACTTAGGTTTCCATGGAGACAGGTTGGTTGACAGCTAGTGATACAATTGACCAGCCTGATACGCAACAGTTCCCACCACCCTGGGACAGCTGGGCTGAGGGACACATGGCTCTGGACCCCATGTAGATGCTGCCCTGTCACATCACCTGTGCCACAGAAGAGCCAATAACACCTGTAGCTGTCCACCTGATTCTCAGAGGCTTTTCCTGGGAGAGCCCTTGGTCATCTGACCTCCTATCCAGGAAGCCCCATGACTTTCTGACTGCTGCCTGTCATGCCAACAACACACCTGTGAAGGCTCTGCTCTGCATGGCCATCTGTCCACCAGGCCCACCCTTCTAGGGACCCAGATGCTAGGACCACACAAATGCTGAAGGAGTGTCCACCTGCCTAAGGTACAGACACCTCTGTATCCATCTGCCTGATTTCTACTGGGAATTAACAACATTTATGGGGATTCTCTGGCCCTAAAGAACAGGATAGGAGCAATGCAATGATTCACAATTACCAGGGTCAATGCACATATACAAGTGCCCATAGCCCCAGATGCCCCACTCACAATTCACATGAGTGTCCCATACTTACCCACCGATGCCCAAATATTCTTGCTTCATACACACATACATCCAAACACACACACCAGTGGTACGCTGGTAAGTGCTTGATAAAAAGCTCTCTGAGAAAGGTGGGAAAGACTTCATTTATAGTATCTCCATGGTATAAACATTCCCAGCATGACCAATTTAAAGCTACCCACCTGACATCACTGAACACAGAGCTGGGAAGAGATATGCACCATTGACTATCCCAAGATAGTATGAACCAGTTCCAGCACATGCCATACCTTTTCCTATGAATATGTGCACAGAATCCACTTACACCCCAAGTAGAACCCTCAACCCCCACAACAGATATATAACCAAAAGGATACCACATATACATATGTGTTTGTACATATACATATATATATATATTTCCTGAACACACACGTACATTTCTACCCTCACCCTGAATAAATACACAAACAGACCACCTCTTACTACCTAAACTTTTACAGAAAAAACCTTACTCACCCTGAATATTCACATTCCACCCTCACAACTATATATACACACAGAACATGGGCCTGAAAACAAACATGTGCAACCAATACGCCATCCAGATGTACACACTTAGTACCTAAACACACAGGCTCACCAAGTACACAACTGTCTCATGTACAATGCCAAAACAGACCCGTATGAGATCCCACGGCCCTAAAATATATATACTGCAGAATTCCTGCACACACACATAACCTACACAGTCTACTGGTTTCCAAACACTCAAACTAAACTCTCACATCCCCCAGAATACATACCCCAGAAGCCCCAGGAACTCAAATACACACACAGCCACAAATAACCTATACTTATCAAATACAGCTGACGCTTGAACAACTTGGGGGTTAGGGCACCAACCCTCCATGCAGTGGTTCTGCATCCATGGATCCTATACTAGGCCTGTAGTATTTACTGGGGGAAAAAAAGCACTATAAGTGGACCCATGTGGTTCAAACCCATGTTGTTCAACTGTACATACAAGTTCACCTCACTAATACTGAGGACACACATACAAGCAACACCACTAAATTCTTCAGGCATTACATTTCGAAATAGACACATAGAGGACTCTAACTAAGCCTACTGATATACTCACAAATCAGAAATACACACACCCACAAACTACTCATGAGTATACATCCCAAATGCTCAGACACACTCAAAACAGAAAAACACCGACAACTTCTGCAGTCTTACTAATATACATACACAATTCTCACACACCTATGGACACACACATGCAAATATTCCTAACACTGAACATGTGGATCCCCTCCCAAACACTATACATTATGCTACCTCTCCAGAATACAAGCTCCCCACCACTACCCCAACATATAAACTGTATATGTGTGTGTGTGTGCATATATATATTTCTACCCTCACCCTGAATATATAGACAGACCACCTCTTACTCCTACCAAACACATGTATAAACACCCTAGCATTCTCCAAAGAAATACACTTTGAATACTCCTAACAACTCCATACCTTATGAACAAGCTTTGATAATGCATGCACCTGATGACGGACACACACACGGATTAGAATACACAAGTAAGAAACATGGAAATATCTCCAGCAAACCATTTATGAAACAACTTCCATATATCAACTTATCCCTAGCTATCAGGAGCCAGCTCACACATATACAAGTACTAACAAATACCGGTATCACATATTTCTAATACATATAAATGCAATTGTCCATCTTCCCTGTAGAAACATAGAACCCCACCTCTCTATCAGATACACATATACTCACTTCCCAAAATACATAAGCCTAAGAGGCTCCTACTGAAAATTACAAATGCACAGCCTCAGCAAATACTCCTCCAAGTGGCCATGCCCCTTGAATACACACACAAACTCATTTAACACACAACTCTCCACAAGTCCCAAATAGAACCACAATTACCCAGTACACTACAAGTATGCAATAATATCACCCTATACGCCCTTTCTTCCAAATACACATACAGTACCACACTACTGGCGTATACATAACCCCACATTCCCAACCTCTCACACGGAGTTAACTCTGCCATCTTGCAGAATACAGAATCATACAAACACAACATACCTACATATACAACATCCACCAGTCCCATAAAATAGTCACAGACTTGCCCTCTACACATCCAAATATACATAGACAGCTCCTGAAAATGCACACACACAAACACCCCGTAACCATACAACATGGCCTGAATACACAAATGATCAGCCTACATTCCCCAAATATACAAAACAAACAGACTGGACACCCAAAGTAATATACACCACTACTTTTCCTGACATTGCCCTTATGCATATGCAGATAATCCTTCCAAATCCACCATTAGACACACACAAATCCCCAAATTCATAGGAGAAAAGAACACATGTAAACATATTCCCCAAACACCAAATTACAAACACCTAACCACCAACTCCTTGAGTATGCCTGCGTCACATCTCAACACCCTCCAAATACAGCACTCACTCTTACACACTCTCACAAAAACACAGGCATGACCTCCCTTCAAAGTCAAATATGCACAGACAAAACCAACCCGCACATTTGACTACATATCAGATTCCCACCAACCAATTAAATATGTACAGACCCCATCTATGCTTGCAAATCAATCATGATTTGACATCAGACTACAAATACGTGTTTAGGACCACATTCAGCAAAGCTGCTCCCATCACTGACAAAAGAATGCAGTTTGAACATAAGTGTTGATTGACGTTTTTATGATAAGAAGGAAGGCACTAGTGAAACTATGAGTGTGTTCCTTCGATCTTCACTCATTTTCCAATCACCTGAGCTACACCTTTGGAACCAGATGAGGGTTTTCAACTCGCAAGAACTTCCCTCTAGCTTGTGTACTCTTCACAACGCGCAGACTAGAACGGCACCTGTTTAATAGCTCGCACACACTATTTACCCCGCACTGTAGGCCCCGCAGCCACTGAACCCTTCATGCAGCCGGCTCCCCACTGGTGCCAATAACCCTGGGGTAAACACCTCAAGGGAATCGAGCTCTATGGGGGCGTGAATCCACATTGTGGCGAGTCTCCTTACACCGACAAGGGCACAAATAACCCACAGGGTGAACAACAGCGCAGAGCGGTGACACCTGAGGGCTGAAAAGTCCCCGTACCCCTTACCTCAGGATTTCTATAATTGATACTAGAGGCCGCCATGAGAGGCACCGCCCCCGCCGGACGGCCTTTCGGGCCCCACCGTCCGCGCTTGCGCATGCGTTCCTGTGTTCCGGAGCAGGCTGCCCCAACAGATGCCTGCAGCCATTAGAGGACTGCGTTCGGCGTCCCCGAGAGCCCCGCGCCCAGTGGGCGTGCGCAGCCGTGCAGGCGCGGGGCGCGCGGGCATCTGTTCCAGGAGGTCTTTGCAGGAGAGGAGAGAAATGGAGGGTCGGGCACGCTGCGGAGCTTGTCTGGCGACGCTCCTCGCCGGGAACTTTCGTGACGGTCTCTTCTTCAAACCAGCTCTTGTGAGATGTGCACTTGTGATTTTTATATTGCACACGTGAAACCCATGCACTTAGCTACAAAGTGTTCTGGAGAGCTCCGCTGTAAGCACAGTAGCCTCAAATTGGGGCAAGTGCTTTCATGCCCTTTGGACTGCAGTTCCTTGGTTCTTGTTTATGCCTTTCAAAGAACAGTAGGTGTTTTTCCTAGCAAGCCTGAAGTTTCTTTTAAAGAACAATTCTAGCAAAGAATTTCAGACCTGGGAAACACTCTTAAGATACTGTCTCCTGACTCCGTTCCTAGAGTTTTTCCAACGCCTTTACTCTTCTAGAATATTTTTTCTCAGTGTATTTAATACATGGAGGTTGTTCAATAAATGTTGATTCACAGGTGTGTCCTTTGTAGGGTTTTGGGTTTTTTTAAAAATAATTTTGAGAAAGAGTTGACAATCTGGGCCAATTTCAACACAGCAGGTAGTATGGGAACAATTTTAATTTCCCTCCCACCTTTTTTATAATATCTTGCAGAATTTCAGTTGACAATAAAAACAACAACAACAAAAATAGTAGCAGGATCAACTTACTGACCTGACTTTGTAATACTTCCCAAAGAAACTTCAATCATCAGATCCTATTTTTTGTCAGTTGCAAGATTAGAACATTTCTCACTCAACAGGATGCCTCTGAAGACCCCTCACATCTAACAGCACTAAGCGCCTCCAAGTGCAGAGACTTGAAAACCCCACAAGACACAAACATGGTATCTCTTTGTTTCTTTAATGTTTCGTGATTGAGTGGAAGATGAACCGTCTTCTGAGGCTTGTGATGCATGTCCAGAGATGTTTTTTCTCAGTAGTCAATGCCTGCCCCCAGCCTCTGTGCAGGAATAGTCAGAGATCATGATCCAAAGGACTTTTAGATACTCCCTTCTGTGACTGGTCTTCCCAAATTACATTTGGGCTAATTTGATTGACTCTGGGGTGTAGGATTTTGAAGTATTACAGAAGTGATTGCAGAATTGGGACTGGCTAAATTTGCACAGTGCAATTTTTGTATCAGTGGCCTTGAGAAGAGTCCTTCAAATACTGTATCAGAATTATGAGTGAGAATCTTGTAAATAATTGGTTGAATGACTGAACAAAGGGAGGAAGCAACAAGGAAGCCTGACTTTCTCGAGTGCCTGGGTACAATATTTTGCCTCACCGTCCCTCTAGTATAAAGTAATTGGTTGAAAATCATTTAAGTTTTCATTATAAAAGCTCCAGTACTGAGTGATATTCACAAATTGTTTATTTTTTTCAGTCCCCAACAGGAGTTTCTTTAGATATAAAGTTCACCATGATGTTGCTTGAAATATTCTCACCTTATCTTCTCATCTTCTTCTGAGTCAGTTTTCCTGACAAGGGGCAAGGAACTTCTTAAGCACCAACAGGAGTCTTTTTCACACTGTGGAACAGTCCTTCTAAACCTGTTTCCTTCCCCAACACCCCACAATCAGTAGGAGTTCTACTGCTGCTACAGCAGTCAGTGAATCTCGTCTCCCAAGAGATTTGGTTGCCATCCTCTGAGGTTTTCACCCTTCATCTCCCTTGACAAGTTTCCTAACAGTCCTCTCTTCTCACAACACAAAACATGAATACTCTTTCATATCATTTTGATAGTGATAAACTGACTGACATGGATTCTCAATATGAAAATAATAATCAAACAAGTTTTTTAAAAGGAATGCTACCATGGTTACCATGCAGATGGGACCATATGCAATGATGAGCCTAGATTCTAAAGAGCAAGTGTATGTAATGCAGACAGGAAATTAACAAACTTGTAAGCAGGGCTTGCAGGCTAGGATTTAGATGGAAGTGGGTTTGTATGAATGGGGATTGGAAATTGGTAGATGAACTCTTGGCATTGTCTCAAGGTGCACATCCATCTCATGGGTAGTGGATTTTTAACACCTAGAAAAACCAGGGCTCTAGGATGTTTAGTCCCTTTAACATAAGGAAAGAGAAGAAGATTTTCTGCCTTCTTGTTCCTTACTTCTGTCCTTACCCCTACTACGCCAAGACGTTCAGTGCTATATGATGGCTCTTCCAAATCCATTTCATCCAAAGAGCCTACAGATTTTGTGTATGTTTACAATTGTGTTTTGTGTTGGAGCCAAGATGCACACTTGAGTCTCTTCACTCCAAGTTCTCTTTCTCATAAGGATGAGTAACTAATAATAGCTTAGTATGTTCTAATTTTTTGGTAGTGTTGCCAGATAAAATACAGATTTCAAGTTAAATGTAAATTTCAGATAAACAGGAAAAGAATTTGCAGTAAAAGTATGTCCAAAATATTGCGTGGGACACAGTTATACTAAAAACAAATTCATTGTTTATGTGAAGTTCAAAAACCAAATTCAGTTAGGCATTTGTTACTTTTCTTTACTAGATCGAGCCACCCTATTCTTTCAGGTGCTTTGAAATTTAAGAGACTGTAGAAATTCTTGTTCTAGGAATCTAGTGCAGAAACAGAGGAGCCACAATACCCATACAAAGACAATCATTGGAAATATCCTCAGATATATTGGAACATAGATGAATTTTCAACTAGAAAAAAAATGAAGGCATTTTAAAAAATGAAAATGGATTGCATTCGTTTTTAGTTGCATGACGTATCTCTGGGAAGATTTTAATGAAAAGGGTAACACTGGTTTCCTCCGGGAAAGAGGATTGGGTTGACAGGGGAAAGAGGTGGGAGGAGGACTCGCCACTGCATGTTCCATTTTGCACAATTTAAATTTGAACCATGAGAAGGTGTTACTCGCTTAAAATATTATACTAAAATCATTTAAAAGGTAAAAAACTAAATCTTTAACAACCATGGAATACTATGAGAAAGACATTAGTGAATTCTGGTCTTGGACATGGGGACTGCATGACAGTTTTTTGATGGCCGGGGGCTTTCCAGCACAAAGGATCATTAGTAAGGCTGGTCCTGCTGGATGTTGGTTGGAGCACAAGGACCACTTCCTTAGGAGTGATGTACATACAGCAGTCAAAGACACTGCATCTGCTGAGACAATCCTAATTTCAAATACTCAGTTCCATGTGGCCATTATTTATGTTTATCAGACTAACACTTGGGTATTTTGTTCAGAAAGTCTAGTCTCTGTTGAAGTAAGTCAAGAGCCAGGTAGGAAGCAGAGTGTGTTGAGGGACACAAAACTAGGTTGATGGATAAAGAAGTAAAAGTAAGGGACCGTCATGTCCAAACTCTGTGCCGAGAATCAAAGAAACAGTTTATAAACTGCCTAAAGAGGCACATGCCAATTGTGTTGTCACTGTGGGAGGTGGAAGGAACTTCCAGTTCTTGCCTACCTGGCAGAGCCCTCATGGAGTGTCTCCCCTACCCACCCTACCCAGAACCCCCTGGCCTCTGCCTCTCCCCCACTGCAGAATGTTTTAGCCCACATTCTACTGTTTAGATTCTAACTTGTCCCTCCTTTACTTGGATCCTGACCATCTGATGAAGCAAGTCACTCTCTGGGTCCTGGTCTTGATTCTTCCCATTGATGCTACCAGTCAGCAGTAGTCCGTGCCCAAGCCTGCAGGGTGGCTTCAGAAGGAGGTAAGCCTATAGGCTGGGGGTGTGTTCTCAGAGACCCTGCCATCCCTCACATCCTTCGGGTTCACACGTGACACTTCACTATGAGCACATAGTTGGACTGAAGTAGAGGGAGAAGAGAGCACTGGACACACAAGGACATTTCACCTGGGGAGACTGGGGAGCCTGAAGAAACCTGAGACTGCACTGGGGAGGAGGGGTCATTGGAGGTAGATCAAGAGGAATTGCCCTGGCTATGGAGAAAGGATGGCAGCAGACAGGTTGATTCTTTCTAGAGAGGAGACAAGCCACTCTGAAATGTATGTGTAAGGATGTGTGTGATGTCCTGGTGGTGACACAGGGAGGGTCATGAGGAAAGCCTTGACCTCTACTATGTTCCTGAGGTACCTGAAGCTTGCCTCACCATATCTTTCAAAGGGATTTGAACAGGAGCCTACTGTATCTCAGGGGGCCCTGGGGAGAGATGGTCTTGGTGAGAAAACCATTCAATGGGGCTGTGTGTGGCCACACCTGTAGTGAAGTGTCCTCTCTGAGAGCTAGTCAGGAGGTTACTCTAACTGCCGCAGCCCACACCTCGTCCACTCCTCCCAGCCCAGAGCTCACTTCTCAGTTCATGTAACTGTTGCCTTGGATTCAACAGGGGATGGGCAACCGTGTAACTTCAGCCAAGAGAGGGCTCAGGTTCCTGAGTTGCTCTGAATTGTTCTTCCTTTTGTGGAATCGCAGTACTTCAGACCTACTTCATCTTGTCCAGTATCTCATGGTGGACGTTCAGGCTGCCTTGAGAGGAAGAGTTTGTTCATATTTCATGTCACTCCTTCATGGACAGGGAACAGATGTGGAGTGGGCTTGCTTCGGGTGGAATATCTATGAAGGCTGCTTCCTCTTTTAAAGGGGGAAGGAGTGTAGCCCAGGGTCAGAAAGACATTCTGTGTTATTACTAAACGTCCTATGACACCTGTTCTGGTTAATTAGGTGCACTGTGGTGTGTACCTTGTTCTCCTGAACAGGCATGTGTTCCAGAGAACTTGATCGCCATGGCAACTGGCTTATGCCTGCTTCTCAGATTGCCTTACCATTATTGGAAGCTGGAAGGGGAGGACCACAGGCGGTCTGTACTCTCACGACCAATGTAACATAACAATTCCCTGGCCCTTGTTTAATCCTCCGCAGCCATCACTGGCTGTGAAATGACAGAATCTAAGGGACACGTGCCTACTTCTCAGACCACCCCCACCTCCTAGGAACAGAACTCCTGAGTGATGACAGTGACTTTGGGCACTGGGAAGGGGGTGGCAGGACCTGGCCCATGTTACGTACCTGCTGTGGGTTGTTCTGAGATGCAGGTGCATTCTGGGCCGGTGTTATGGGTTTGTATCAGGATTCCATTAGAGAGATATTTTCCAGCATTTTGTTTTGTTTTGTGAGGCTAGGAAAGAAAGAGGGGATTTATACTGAGTGTCAGGAAAAGGAGGACTGAGGAGGAGGTGGGGCCCTAATGTTTTACACAGTGCCTTTGGGTGCCTAGAACTTACCTTGCAGGAGGTCCCTACCTGCTAGTACGCCGGCTGAGGGGCATTTCTCACACAGCGGAGGTGCACACAGTTTCAGGTCTTGGGAGACAGCCTGTGAGGCGTAGCTGCCAGGGGCTGCCTTAGGGAGGCTCTCCAAGTGAGTGCTTGCTGAGGCATTTCTTCTCGGCAGGCAGGGGTCAGGGGCCTTGGTGGATGGGTGCAGGGTCACCAGTGGAATAATTCTCAACTGGAGGTCAGGGCATGAAAAGCACTTGAAGACATTTGCACGCTGCAGTTTCCTCTGTACAGGTTTCTCTCACCCGTGGAGATTACACTCTGATGCCTCAGAGAGCCTCTGTCCCACTGACCCATCTCCTCCTCCATTCACTCCTTTCCTTTGCCTCAACAGCATCTCCAGTGCTGGGAACGGATGTCATCATGAACCCTGGTGCCTCCTTGTCTACTTTCACGGCAGTGCCCTTTCCTCCACCCATTCCTGGCGCCCAGCACCGGCCACCCTGGGGGCAGAACTTGCCACCTCCCATCACCCCAGCATTCCCTCCTGGCAGCCTGCTGCTGCCAGCTTTCCCCACGACGCCTTTGGTGACTAATGGTGGCCGTGGACCCAGTGCCCCTGGGGCTTGCAACCTCACTGTCCAAGTCAGGTCACAAGGGAGGCCAGTGGAGGCGCCCCAGACTCAGACCTTTATCATAACTCAGGGCCCCCTCACCTGGAGCGCTCCAGGAGCCCTCAGCGGGAGTGCTGCATGTCCTGCACCCGTATTAGTAACAAACCCTGCGATGGAGACCATTGTGACTGCTCCAGCTGTTGGAGTTACTCAGGCTGGCAAGGGAGGCTGGACCCCAGAATTTCCTCCTCAAGCTCCACCACTAGTTGCCCAGCTGGTCCCTATTATTCGCCCAGTGAACTCTGGCCCATGGCCACATGGCACTTCCAGGGAGGGCAGCCTGGCCACCAACCAGCCCTACGCCTCGCAGGGTGACTGCTCTATCCCCCAGAGCGTGTACAGTAACTTCCGACGTTGGCAGTGCCTCAAGCCACTGGCGCGGAGATACCTTCCCCAGAGTCCTGATGCAGAAGCTCTTTCCTGCTTTCTCATGTGAGTGAACGCGCAGGGGGTCATGAGCTTATCGGAGCTTTTAGATAAAGAGGACCTGGGGATGCACTCGCAGGTTAGGTTTCTAGGGATACTGGAAGCAAGGTCTGAGGGTGATGTCCATGCTATGAGAAGGCACATTGTCGGTCATATGGGTGAGCCTGCCAGTCCATGACGTCATGACTGAAATGTGCCTTATCTCAACTGACCCCACCACCCTGAGAGTCTAGCCAACTTGCTCTTCCATGATTCTCATGGTACTATGGACTGAAGACTTGCAGTCAGAGAGGGTCGTGCTGTAAGGTGAGGAGCCAAGGAGTGGATGCCGCAGTCTCCTGTGGTGCCGTCTCCTTTCATACAGGACTTGAGTGTATGTGGCCGGGGGAGGTCACTTCAGAGGAGGGGGAGGAGCGCGGGGCCCAGGAGAGCGCTTAATGCACACCTCGACTTCGTTGTCGTGGAGAATTCCACTAGGAACAGGGTGACGGTAGAGCTCTCCTAAGGGCGTGGGCTCTCTCCCACTAGAGCTGTGAGCCTGGCAGGCATTTCCATCCTAAACGTCCGGTCCCTCGTAAAAACGGGACAGTCACACTTCACTCAGAGGACCGGGCAGAAGACTCCTTGGGCTAATCTATGAAGTGTTAGCAGATGGCCTGGCACATGCCATGCCTCATTGACGATAGTGATTTTTCTTACGAAAAGGCAGCCTTGAAGAGGAAAAGAGCTCCCCAAGGCACAGTGTCCCAGCTGTAGCCTGGGAGTGGAAGGTCATCCTCGAGTGAGTGTGAGGCGGTGACAGCAGTGGCCGGGAAGCCTTGTCTTTGCCCTCCCAGACACCTGCCTCCCACCCTCCTGTTGCTCAGTCATGCTGTGTCGAGTGATGTGTGGTCCACATTGGCGGGTGGGGTCAGGCAGGTGGGGGCTGGGCTGGGCACAGAGACTGACCCCAAGGTCTTACAGCCCAGTGCTTCGATCCGTGGCCCGCCTGAAGCCCACCATGATGCTGGAGTGGGGACTGTGCAGGGCCGTGCACGAATGGCAGCGCGTTAGCAACTTTGACCGGATGATCTACTATGAGATAGCAGAAAAGTGAGTCAGCGTACTGGGCCCAGGGGCTGCGTGGAGGCTGAGGCGAGTGGGTGAGGGCAGGGTCTGGCCATGGGGATGCTCATCAGAGAGGACAAAGGAGAAGGGCTGTCACCAAGAACAGGGGCCCCGCAGCCCAGAGGACCTACTGTCCTCCAGAAACCCCTCCCTCACCTTGAGAGTTTGGGTCTTCTGTCCGTCCTCCACCAGGAGCTCTGCCGTCCCCTGATTTTGACCTACCCTTGCCTTGACATGAAGGTCTCAGGATGGGGCAGGGTGACGCTGTGAGTCCAGTTGGGGTCCAACTCCGGCCATATGGGCTGAGCCGGGGAAAGAGCTCCACCCGCCAGCCTGCTGCTTCCTTAGTGGTGGGTGGCTGGCGGCCACTGACATAGATTTGGGACCCCCTCTCCTCATGAAAAGTGGCCTGAGTGGGTACCCTGGCATCCCTGAAGAGGCTGGGGAAGCCAGCTGTCGTCAGCCCGAGGGTCTCTGGCACTTCCGTTGTTGGCTCCATGGTAATCCCCTTGGTTTAAGAAAGAAAAGCAAACAAACGAGCGCCTCTCAGAGGAAAGGAAGGCCTCTGCTCTAAGCTCAGCATCCACGTCGTCCAGCCTCTCCTGGCCCCCCGTCTCCAGGTCTCTGTTCCAGGACTCTCAGTCCCAGCCCAGGGTCCTGGATTCGGGCAAGGACCCCTGTGGGGAACACATGCCTGTTCCAGCCTCTGGCTGTCAGCCCTTCATGTGGTTCTGGATGGGGACGGGGGGCATGAGGAGGGTGCCCCCTGGGTCAGCCACATGTCCCGTTGACCTGGTTCAATTCAGCGACCTGGGTCTATGCTGTTGAATGCCGTCCAGTGCTGGTGAGGCAGGAAGGGTCGCAGATCTTGTATCAGTTCCAGGAGCAGCTCTCTGCTGTGGACAGCACCTCACAGGGCCTTGACAGCCCCAAGGCACATCCTCTCCCAATCCCTCATTCTTGGCTGCCTTTGTTGGGCTCCAGAACCCAGGCCTTTTGCTCAGGGTGGCCTGTGCCTCCGTCACCCCCCAGGTTCATGGAATTTGAGGCCGAGGAGGAGATGCAGATTCAGAAGTGGCAGTGGATGCAGTGTGCGCAGGACCTGCCTCCTCCAGCCCCACCGAAGCTGGATCCTCGGGGGCCCCCAGCCCCGAAAGTGGGCCTTCAGCCAGGCACCCAGGTTCCCACTGGAGTTGAAGGCACAGGTAACAGGGGCCTAGGGTTGGCCACTGTCCCCACGTGGATCCTTTACCTTCAAGACAGGGGCCTTGGTCTTTCAACCAAAACAGCCACTGAGGCAGGGGGTGGGGGCGTGGGCTCTCAGCTGCCCTTTGTCACTGCGGGGTATTGACTTGGTCAGTTTTGTAACTCCTCTCACACCTCCCTGTCAAAGGACCCCACACAAAGTCTGCCTAGGAAGTGGGTTTGATGGCGAGACCCCTAGAAAATTGGAGGTTCCCCACTTCCTTACTTGTGACTCTCTTAGATGCCCCCCTTACCTCCCCTCTCCAACAGTGCATGAGGCTTCAGGTGGTCCTGACCCCCCCACACCCACATCAATGTCCCCCAAACAATGCCCTCTCCAACGTGCGCTCGGTGGTGAGGAGGTGGACTGGGAGTCCCTCACCTTCCTTCCCTTCCTCCCGCTCTGCCTCAGCCTGTGCTCCCAGGATGTCCAACCCCAGGGCCCAGCCCTCCCGCCCAAAGCCACACAGGTCCCAGCAGCTCCCGGAGCCCAAGGCACCCAAGGAGATTCCCCCTGAGGCTGTGAGGGAGTATATGGACATCATGGATGCGCTGGTGGGGCCCGTCCACTCAGCCACAGGCGAGTCAGATGCAGAAGGTGGAGAGGACGGAAATGAGCTGAAGCAGGAAGACGACGGCATCTACTCGGACCCGGGCCTCTTGAGCTACATTGACAAGCTGTGTTCCCAGGAGGACTTTGTCACCACGGTAGGCTAGGCCTGGAGCCTGGGGTCTACAAGATGCCAGGGCATGGAGCACTCAGCACCCAAGTTCTGGGTTCTGCTCAGGCCGTTGGGACTTAAGCCCAGTTCCTTGTTCCTGAGTCTGATGTTAGGGGAAGTGTGTGCAGATGTATGTGTGTACGTGTTTGTGTCTGTCTGTGTGTATGCCTTTGTGTGCCTGTGTATGTGCTTCTGTATATGTGCTCTTTTGTGTGTGACTGTGTATGAGCATGTGTGTGTGTGTGTGTGCACGTGTGTGTGTGTGCTGAGCATCCCCGCCTTGTGGAGGAGAGTGGGGTGGGTCTCTGCTTTTCACTTTCCCTCCGGGTCTTCTTGTCTCACAGGCCGCTCCTGGCCAAGGATGCTCACAACCTCTTCTTTCTGTCCGAGGTGGAGGCAGTCATTCACCCTCGATTCCTGGCAGAATTGCTTTCCCCAGACCCACAGCTGGATCTCTTGGCCCTAGCGGAGGAGCTGGAGCAGGAGGAAGGGCTCACCCCCGAAGAAGTGAGCCAGGGGAGGGAGAGGGACACTCAGGGAGCCAGGGGACCCCAAGGGAGGGAGACCCCAGGTGATCCAGAGGACAGGGGAACCCAGATGACCCAGGGGAGCCAGAGGAGGGAGGGATCCCTGGTAGAACAGGGGAGACAAGGGACACCCAGGAAGACCAGGGCACGGAGGGACCCCAGTGAACAGGGGAGAGGTAGGGCCCCAGAACCAGAGGGCCACCTGGCGCTGTCCATCCCTCCCCTGCCTGGGAGGCCTGGCATGGGGAAGGGCCTGTTCAGGGGTGGGTGCAGTGCAGGGTGAAAGGAAGGAGAGGATGGGGAGCTGGGAGGGGAGGGAAGGGCACAAAGCTGGGAATAAGGTGCAGGAGGATGGCAAGAATGCCACAGTGTCTGTATTTGGATTCAAGTCCTGGGATCCCCCGTCCCCTCCTCCCCCCCAGGGCCATTGTCCCACTGCCCAGGGCTCCTCCTCTCACATGTGTGTGTGGAGCCAACACTGTCCTCCTCCCTCCTACCAGCTGGTGCAGAAACGACTCCTGGCCTTGAAAGAGGACGAGGGTGTGCGGGCAGGCCCCAGTCACAGTGCACCCGGAATGTGCTCAAGTCCTTCTGAGTCTGACACCAGTCAAGGTGCCCAGAGGCACGACCAAGACCCCGATCTAGGGGTCAGTGATGAAGCCTGCCCACCAGAGATTGATTCTGAGGCTCCTCATAGGCTCATCCAAAGAGAAACTGGCCTGTGCAGGCCCAAAATCTTTGTTCCCTCTCGAGGACGTCAGGAGGTCTCTTCATTCCGGGCCGGACGGCCCTCCCCTCCCCAGGGTCAAAGGCACGCTGGCCCTCTACGGGGACCCAGGGATGCGTCTGTTCTCAGAGAGGCCTCTCCTGTTCAGGAGGCCCGAAGGCCCAGGGACGGGTCCGGTGAGGACAAGGTGAAGCTCCCTGGGATGATCTTCATCGTGGGCACTCAGCACAGAATGAGGCCTTTCAGTCTGTCCCAGAGTCCTGCCGATGCCTCAGGCCTGGCATCCCCTGGAGGTTGGGGGGCCCGCAGTGCTCCCCACGCCCCCTCCCCTCAGAGAAGAGGTCTCAGCCCAGCTCCACCAGCCACTCCCAAGTCGAGGAAGTGGGCTCTGTGTGAACGCCCAGCCGCTGCTGAGAAGCTGCCCATCCCCTTGGCTGGCCTCGGGGTGTCTGGGAGGTCAGGTTTGGCTCTTGGGCCGGCTCGCCCCTCACAGCCGAGAAAGAGAAATCGTGACCCATTTGTCACAGAGAGGAGAAGGAAGAGGAAGAAGAAGCACTGCAGCCAGTAGGGGACAGCTGGGCTGGCCCTCCAGGGCGGCCCCCAGGGGAGCCTAGGGTCTCCTTGTCATCCCACTGCTGACCCTGGATGATGTAGGGGAGAGGGAAGGAGGGCAGGACCACCAGAGTGGGGAGGGGGTGCGGGATTGTGGAGGGTTAGAGAGGTGGGAGATGTGGTTGTGGCCAGCTGTGGGTGGGAGCAGGACCCTTGGAGTGATGCATATCAATTGTGAATAAAGATAGTCTTGGTGGGAAATGCTCTCAGGCCACTGTCATCTTGTTCGTGTTGCGCTGCTCCACAGAGAGCGATCCAGAGAGGAAGGAAGGATGAGGGAGGTCACAGGAGCTCTGGATCTACAGGTGGCCAAACCTTTCCTCCACATAGACAAGGACCCCTCAGGCTGCCCCTGGGAACACACAGCTCTCACTTTCCCCAGGGACCCCCTCATCATCCCCTTCTCTAAAGCCTGCTTGGCTTGGGGCCTTCTGGGGCCTCTGTACCATCTTCTGCATCCCTGATCCTTCTGGGGAGGCAGAGCTGCTTTTGTGCCTTTCAGCCCTCTGGACACTCACCAGTTTCTAGGATGGAGCCTGGACACAGCCCTTGTCATTATGGAGCTTCTCTCTGCTTCCCTGAAGTGGCCAGGCGACGGCGCTCGGATGACCCTCCGCTCATCCAGGGTCTCCTGTGTGGGGGGAGTGACCAGAGAGGAAAAGTCTTGGCCATGGGGACAGGACTGTCTGCCTCGTCGTAGCGGGAGTATCCTCTACTCCCACTGGGATTATTGCAATGTGGAGAGTGGTGGACGCAGCTACCTCTTAATCCCAATGAGGATGCAACAAGGGGAATGGGTGCGGGGAAATTCATGGGGCACCCGAGAAAGGTGTGTATAAGGGTAATGACAGTTGGGCCCCTTTGTGGAACTTGTGGGATTTCTGTGCAGCAGCACCTCGTTCAACTGAAGGAGGAGGACCCATCTGGCTGTGGCTGTGGGGACTGGCCTTAAGGGCCTATGGGTGTGCAAAGACACCCCAGAACTACTGTCCCTTCCCTTTCCACGCATGGCTGGACATGTGTGTGTATTGGTATCAACACTGATTTGTATTCCCATATAAAACGGTTCCTCCTAACAAACTATGACCGCGTTTCACAAGAACAGCTTGCTCACAGGGGCAGCAGGGTTGGGGGAGAGGTGTCTGTGGCCCCAGGTCTGGGTGGGAGCTCGGATCCATGCAGAGGAGTGTGGAGGCCTCAGTCACCGTCCTGTGGGTGTCGGCAGAGACTTCGAATCATCAGGGCAGGGGAAATGACCCGCTCATAAGTGTGAGACAAGCAAACAATGAGGGCCAGGGCGCAGACCCCTGCTGTCTCCCCGAACTGCCCCCGCTTGCAGCCTGTTTAGCCCCCGTCATGGCAAGTGCTTGCCCACCTCTGAAGCCCCTTCCTCCTAACGCACTCAGATGCTCTGATCCTTTGTGAACCTGCGCTGGGCCTCACCCCCCCTTTCCTGCTGGCCAAAGCCTCTTCTCCTGCTTCTGAGTTCTGATTCCTTCCCCAGGACCCAGGTGGGGGTTGGGACAGCAGAGACTCCCTAATTCTCCCTCCTCCTCCCTGAGATCTTGACAATCACCTTTATATGTTTCTATGATTTTAACTACTCTAGATACTTCATGTGAGTGACTATGATATGTCCTTTTATGAGTGGCTTATTTCACTTAGCATAATGTCTTAGAGGTTTATCCATGTTGTAGCATGAAACATGGTTTCCTTTTATTTCAAGGAAGGAAATATTTCATTGTATTTATAGACCCCGTTATCCATTCATCTGTTGATGGACATTTGGGTTTCTTCACATCTTGGGTATTTTGGATAATGTTATGATGAATGTGGGTGTGCAAATATCTGTTTGAGATCCTGCTTTGAATTCTTTTGCATACAAACCCAGAAGTGGGTCTGCTGGATCATAT
The DNA here is from genome assembly GCF_059928025.1 of Delphinapterus leucas. NCBI lineage: Eukaryota > Metazoa > Chordata > Mammalia > Artiodactyla > Monodontidae > Delphinapterus > Delphinapterus leucas. Next base: position 36,531,228 of record NC_143134.1, read on the forward strand.
GGTGGTTATATTTTTAATTTTTTGAGGAAACTTCATATTGTTTTCCACAAGGGTTGTCCCATTTTACACTCTCACCAACAATGAGAAAGATAGCCACCATCAAGAACTTGGTAAATATCCATCTTATAAAAATGTTTATGCTTTTAGCACAGCTGTAGATAATCACAATTATGTATAATAATTATATTTTGGGTTATATATGGTGTCATGCAAATCATATTGCCTTTGGCTTCTTCTTTCAACATTCTTCCTTTAAGAAAAATGGATATATTAGATGTTCTTTAATCTTTTAATTATTTATAATTTTGCATTGTATGCATACATTACAAATAATTTATCAGTTCCCTTGTTGGTGAACTTTTATAAATTATAATGTGACAGGGTAATTAGTTCCAGAGGAAAAGTTTTTCCTTTCAGAACTTTGAATATTTATTCCATCGAATATGGCTTTTGTTACTGTTTTTTCAAATTATGCCATCAGTACACCCTTTCATGGTGGGTGATCAGTTTCCTTGCTAATTGTTTCTTTTTAAGATTGTCTTTTGTCTTTTGTGTTCTCCAGTTTCTTGACGTGTGATTAGTTCCAGGTTAAAAAAGTTTATCCTCCATGTGATCTATTTTGCTTCATTAAGTGATAACACATTCTTCATCTCATCTAGAACATAATATTACCTTTTTCAAGTGTTACTTCTACTCATTCTCTCCTGTCTCTACTTCTAGAACCCTGGATATAGGTATATTAGACCATCTTATATATTCTCTATGTCTTCATCAGCTTGGACGGCTATAACAAAATGCCATAGATCTGGTGGCTTGAAAAACAGATGGTAATTTCTTAACAGTTCTGAAGGTTGGAAGGCCAAGATCAAGTTGCCATATTCAGTTCCTGGTGAGAGCTCTCTTCCTACTTTTCAGATGGTTGTCTTACTGTGTCCTCACGTGGCAGAGAGAAAGACAGATCTCTCTTGTGTCTTTTCTTCTAAGGGCACTAAACCCATTATGAAAGCTCCATTCCCATGACCTAATTACCTCCCAAAGGCCCTATCCCCAAATACATTGAAGGTTAGGGCTTCAACATAAGAATTGGTGGGGGGGATACACGTCCATAGCATTCTGCCCCTGGTACCCAAAATTTGTGTGTTTATTGTATGCAAAATACATTCATTCTATCCTAACAGCCTCAAGAGCCTTAACTCATCCCAACATCAACTGTAAAATTTAAAGTCCAAAGTCTGATCTAAACACCATCGAAATCACATATGGGGGAGACTGGAGGTACTATTCACCCTGAGGCACAATTTCTCTGTAGTTGTAAATCTGTGACCCAAACACGTTCAGTGTTTCCAAATACGATGATGGGACTGGCCTATAATAGACATCCCTACTCCGAAAGGAAGAAATAGGAAAGAAGGAAGTGGTGAAAGTTTTCAAGCAAGTCCAAAGCCTAGCAAGGCCAATCCCATTAGATCTTAAGGTACGAGAATAATCCTCTTTGGTTTGAGGCTTTGCCATCCAGGCCCACTGGGGTGGCAACATCATCCCCACAGCTCGGTGGGGCAGCCCCACTCCTTCAGCTTGGTGGGGTGCCCCCCACACTGAACCTCTCTGTAGGGCCTCCACCTACACCATGACTCTCTGTGAGGGTGACAATCTCACACTTTGAAACTGAGGCCCCCTGGGCCTGTGGTGGGATTGACAGACCCGATGACCTCGGAATCACCTTTGGGGTCTTGCTTCCCTTTTCTTCAAGAGGAGTACACATTCACAGCCGAATTGCTCTAGTCTTCCATTCTGTAGAATCCAAGAATTCTGACAGCCTTCCCTCATTCTGCCCAGCTGTCTCTTTCCCCTTTAGTTCAAACTGGCAGTGTCCCTGCTGGTTTAATCCTTCTCTATTCCTGGCCTCTGCTGAGAGGACTAATTAAATTAATAGCACACCTGCTACACCCTTCGAGTTTTCTTCAGAACAGGCTTTCTCACTTTCAAATATGGATAGGCTGAGAAGTTTCCAAATCTCTAAGTTCTGATTTCTTTTTACTTAACAATTTGGTCTTCAATTACTCTCTCTCCTGATGTGTTTTACTGTGACCGGTGATGAGGAATCAAGCTACTTCTTCCAAACTTTGTTCAGAGATCTCCTCAGATGAATATTCAGTTTCATCACTCACAAGTCTACCTTCCAAAAAACACTAGAACACAGTTCAGTCGAGTTCTTTGCCACTTTATAATAAGAATAGCCTCTCCTCCAATTTCTAATAACGTGTTCCTCATTTCTGTTTGAGACCTCACCAGAATAGCCTTTAAGGTCCATATTTCTATCTGTTCATGATTATTTCTGTATTCTCTACAAAGATGGAGATTTTCTCTCCAGTGTGCCTCTTTTCTTTCTGAGCCATCGCCAGAATCACTTTTAATAGGTAAGGGCTGAAAGGCCTTTATGGTGATCTCAGCTCTTTTTTAGCATGCACTTCAAATCTCTTTCAGCCTTTACCTACTCTCCAATTCCAAGGCCACTTCCACATATTTAGGCACTTGCTACTTCTTGGTACCAAACTATGTCTTAGCTCAAGGGACTATAACAAACTACCACAGACTGGGTGGCTTAAACAACAGACGTTTATTTCTCACAGTTCTGGAGGCTGCAAAGTCCAAAATCAAGCCACCAGCAGACTCTAGGTCCATAAACTTCTCATTCATAATTTCTGACCGTTTCTTTTCTGTGCTACATTTTAGCTAATTTTTCACATCTATCATCCATGTCATACACTTCCTCTTTATCAGTACCTGATCTAACTTTTTCCCATTCAATTTGATATACAGATGTGTGACGTTTGTATGTTGAATTTCATCATACACTATAAAATGTTCAATTTCAATGGTCAAGATTTACTAACATAAATCATTTTTACTGTTGAAGACAGAACATTCTTAACTGGAACTGGCACTGTTAATACAAGTATATGATAGTGAATACAAGCCCAACTAGTACAGTTTGGTGCCACTCCTTGATTTGGGTTAAGGTGCCAGCACTTCTGCCACCTTTGCTTTTGCACCATCAGTACCTATGTCAACACAATTGTTCCAGAGTAAATCATGAGATTAAAAAAGTTTCACGAACAGTTTGAACATTACAGCATCATGTTGTTTGTGATCAAGCATAAAGATCGTCAATATTATCTAGTGCTAGTACTAGACAAATTCAAGGAAAACAGCAAACCCAGTCATTTTTTGTTTCCTTTCCCATTTGAAAAGCTGCAAGCAACATTTTTTTCCCTTTAAAGGGGTCATATGTCTCTGTTTAAAATATCCCATTCTTCTCTCTCTTTTTTAAAATTCATTAATTTATTTATTTGTTTTTAGCTGCATTGGGTCTTCGTTGTTGTGCGCAGGCTTTCTCTAGTTGCGGTGAGCAGGCTTCTCATTGCGGTGGCTTCTCTTGTTGCGGACCATGGGCTCTAGGCGCGCAGGTGTCAGTAGTCATGGCACACGGCCTCAGTAGTCATAGTTCGTGGGCTCTAGAGCGCAGGCTCAGTAATTGTGGAGCACAGGCTTAGTTGCTCGCCGGCATGTGGGATCTTCCCAGACCAGGGATCAAACCCATGTCCCCTGCATTGGCAGGCGGATTCCCAACCACTGCGCCAGCACGGAAGTCCCAATTCCTCTCTCTTTAAACGTAAAGTGATTGGCCTTAAAGCAGTGCTTAAGGTTTACTGGTACTATAATCCTTGTTCAAAATTGCTCTGTGGCATAAGCCACAATGCAGTGAATTGTTGACACCTCCAAATCCCAGGGAGGCCCCTGAGTGCTCTCTCAGGAGGAAATTGAAGTCAGGTGTATCTGATGGCCTGTGTGCTCTCTGTGCTCCTTGTGATGTGTGGGGGCTCACAGGTCAGTGCAGTGGCTAGACTCATGGACTCTTACTCTTGGCTGGGGGAGACAGCACTGTCGGGTTTATTTTTCCACATTTGCCTCCTTTTGTGTTGCCTTTCTCCCAGTTGCATTTAGCCTGATTAGAGGGAAGGAGGAGATGTCAGTAGCTGGGCAGGTGGTTCTCCAGGAGCAAATGTCAGGGACAGTGGTGTGGGCAAGATCCCTAGGCCCTGTCCTGGCAATCTTGCTGTGCACTGAGCAGTCCAGATGAATCGGGTCCTTGACCAGAAGCCCATGAAACTTTTGGCAATCTGTGCAAAATTTGGGATCTGAGGATGGGCTCAGAAATTTTAGCAAGGATTTGGTGGTATCTTACCCTCGGGCTGTTTAAGAGCCCCTGGTTTTGAATGGCATGAAGTACCAGAGAGCCTTTGATCACATTCTATACAGCTGTCCTGTGTATGGCCCTCCAGCAGCAAACCTTCTCTGCTGTGACCTCAGGGCAGGCCCCATCCCCCCACCGAGGCTCCTGCCCTGTGAAACATGAGGGTGTAACGCAGGCTGATTGTCAGTGCTTGGCTCCTGGCTTGCCTGACTCAAAGTATGGAGCATCTGTTCACCTTGTACTGGTACCCTTCCCAGAATCAATGGGCTCACAGCCCAGACATTTATGCTGAGTCTCGGGGCAGCTGTGCCCTGGGAAGCCATGTCTTGTCACTTGGTCCAGGGAGCACCTCCTCAAGGGACCACACTTTTCATATGGGCCTCCTGCTCTCATGCCCTCTTGTTTTCTTCTGAGGCAGGTGGTTGTGATGGCCAGTACTGTGGGGTTTTGTGATCTCAGAGCAGACACTGGAGGCTGACTGACCCCACAGAGGTGGACAAGGATGTGGCCTCAGGCAATGGGTCCCTTCTTGGGTTTCTGCCTCTCCTCCCTGACACCTGACCCTTGCTCTCAAAAGCTCACCTTTCTGTTGTAGTTGCCTCACCAGGGGGCAGTGATGGGCTTTGCCCTGCTGACCTATGCCCTCGGGGTAGGTGGCCACAGCCTGGCTTGTCACACACTGGGGAAATCCTACACTGGGGAAGTCAGGATGGTGCCTTGCTGGGCTTGGAACCCAGGTAGAAAGGTAGATGGTGTGGGTCTGAGGGACTGATGCCCCAGCCCCAGGACAGGTGACTTCTCCTGGGAGAGGTTGCCCATGGCCCCCTTTGGCCCCTCACCCCTGCAGAGGTGCTGATAGACGCCCCTGCAGGTCACAGCCTCTGTGCATAGGATCCGCCCAGTATCACATGAGAAGCCGGGCCCAGGAGCCTCGCTCTCTCTGAGAGCAGCTGGTCATCCCACACTGAGGGGCGTCTTCTTGGACAGAGGGCACATAGCTGACCTGCAACTGACCTATGGACTCTTCTCTGGGCTTTACCCCTGAATTTACCTCCATTCTTGTCTCCTGTCTCATGGCCCCTGCCTTTTCCTCCAGACACCGGAGATCTCCAGGCTTGGGTGGAGTATGGCATGTTGTCAAGCTCAGTGGTGTCCACCTCACCAGCCCACTGGAATCAAGCCCCAGGAAGCCTCTGAGAGAGTAAGACCAAGGACTTTAAGCAGACTAGGGTTAATGTTAAGGAGCATAGATTGTAAGATGAGGAATTTCACTAGTGTTTTTCAATCCGTAAGAAGAATGAAATGAAATTTGCAGAATTGAAACTTTCACAGACATCAAGAAATAGTAGTTTACAGGCCCCAAGAAATAATAGTTTAACAAGTGACACATTCACAGAATCAGAGAAAGGACCACCATCCACAGGGTGTGCAAAAGAGGTGCCTAATCCCAGGAGTAGCAGCAAGGCAGGTGCTGGGCAACTTTTTGTACGTAATATTCACCAAAGGGAACCTTGGCCAGTGATACCAGGGAAAGGCTATCATGGTGAAGGTGCACTCATCTCCAACACCCTCACTTGAAATCAAACTACTGGCTGAAGAAACAGACTTGACAGAGACTTTGGCCCCCTGGCCTGGGTTCTCCCTACAAAATGTCATGTTTCTCCAAGAACAGGGCACAATTTTCCGAAAGGAGAATTGAAAGGAGTCACAATTTTCCGAATCACAGACTGCGTATCTTAACGGTACAGCTATTACAAATTTGTACCTTTGTTTGAAGGGAATTGTTAAGTGGTGGGTAGGGAGTGATGTGTTCCAGGGAGGATTTGGGCCCTCTGGCTTGCAGGTGACCCTCTTATCAGACAGGGCAATTCTGCCAGTAATTCATCACTGCCTTCATTCCTCAGGTGGTAGGGATACGAAGGGATTAAAAGGGGTGCGGAAGGGGAGAGCCCTCACTGACAGCACAGAGCCATCACCTACTGTCTCCTCAACTCCTCTGCCCATATAGCCACCGAGGGTGCCAGCTTCTTTCTTTCACGGCAGCTGTTGATAGCACACCGTCATCCAAGGTGTTCTTGAGCACCAGCTTTGCATTACTCAGCAGCATCATGGAGAAATCAAGGATGGTCCATGGAAATAGCTAAGGGTCTTGTTTTAGGGCAAACGAGCTTATTCTGCAATATGTGCTTCTTAGTTAATTGGAGTTCGAATGTCCTTTCTTTTATAAAATGATGTTGATAATGTTTGGAAAATAAAAGGTTGGCAACCCCATGAGAAACTATGCTTTTATCTGAGTGGGGTTGGGGAGCAAGAGGGAGTAATGAAAATTATGGTTGTTGAAGTAGTGACAGGGCAGGGCTAACTTGTTCAAGACTGTCTCTCTGCAGGATGAAGGCCAGCCTTCCTCAAGACTTCATGGACACTACCCATAGCCAGGGCTTATGGCTGTCATAGCTGGTGACACAGCCATGGGCCTCCTGAGCAGTACAGCTGCAACCACAGCTTGGATCAGCCCTGACCAGTAGGAGAGAGGCTGGGCCTCCCTCATCCAGAGTGCTCGTTCCATGGAGAGGGACTGGACCTGGGTCCTGTGTGTCCCAGTGCTGGTTCTACTCCCTGCCCACACAGGACCTGGGCTTCTCTGATTATGCAATATAAACACCAGAGCCCAAAGTTTGGGTCCCTCTCCTGGACCCTGGATCCCTACTGGATCCCTGTGTTCTGGCCTAGAAAAAAGTGTGCAGTGGGGACCCACAAACTCCCCACTATTCCTGTGTCTGTGAACTTCCCCCTGATAAACATGGCTCCAACAGCCAGGGTTACATATTTTTAGGGAACTCTCTTATGGTTACAAGTGCAAAAGACTGAGATGTAAAACTAATATTTCAAAACTTCACTCCAGTGATATTTGAAGAACCTCTATAAAGTAACTAAACAAACATAATTGCATTTTATTCCACTGTGTCCAAATCTAAGCTTTAAATTGTATAAAAATGAGAGCGTGAAGTAGAAAGCCTCCAAACATTCGGAAATTAAGATGCACACTTCTAAATAATCCATGGTTAAAGAGGAATCACAAGGAAAATTTTTAAGATAAATAGAACTGAGTGAAAATGAAAATACAACACATAAAATGTGGAAGGATCCAGATAAAACATTATTAAGAGGGAAATGAATGGCACTAAATGCTTATAATAGAAAAGAGGAAAGGTCTCAGATCAATAATCTAAGCTTTCACACATGGAAACGGGAAAAAAATTGCACAATAATATCAACACATGAAGAAGGAAGCAAATAACAATACACTCTGATCAAATGGAGTCTATTCTCGGAACACAAGCTTGGTTTACTATTCAAAAATCATCAGTGTAATTTGCCATATTAATAGATTAAAGAAGAAAATCTACATGGCCACATCAATTAATGAAGAAAAAGCATTTTATGAACTTCAACACACATTCATGTTAGAAACTCTCAGAAAACTAGGAATAGAAGGGCTCTACTTCAACCCAATAAAGAATATCTACAAAAAACCTACAGTGAACATCATGCTTAATGGTGAGAGAATGAATGTTTTCCTCCTAAATTCAAAAGAAGGCCAGAATGTCCTCTTTCATCTCTCATTTTCAACTTAGTACTGTAGGTACTAGCCAGTGCAGCATGGCAAGAAAAAGAAAGAAAGACACACAGATTAGAAAAGAAGAAATAATACTGTTCATACTCATGGATAGCATGACTGTCTGCATAGAATAATCCCAAGAAATCTCTAAGAAGCAATTAATAAGTGGCAATTACTTTAACAAAGTCTCAGGATACAAGATCAACACAAAAACATTAATCATATTTCCAAATATGAACAACTGGAAACCAAAACTAAAAACACGATGCCATACACAATTCTTCCAAAACATGAAATATTTGATTATAAATATTTTAATAGAGGATCTGTACAATACAACAAAACAAGACCTAAATCAATGGAGAGACATATCACATTCATGGATTGGAAGACTCAACATAATAAAAGGTCAACTTCCAACAGAATTTTTTTGTCAACATTGACAAGCTTATTCTAAAATGTATGAACAAAAGGTAAAGGCAAAGGAGCCAGAATAAGTAAAACAATTTTGAGAAAGCAGAATATAGTTGGAGGATATTAAGACCTACCATAAAGCTATAAGTAAGACAGTGTGGTACTGGTGGAAAGATAGATACATAGTTCAATGAATAGGATAGAGAATACAGAAATAGACACATACCAATACCACAAACTTTTTTTTTACATAAGTTAAAAAGCAATATAATGAAAAAGGGATAGTGTTTTTAAGAAATACTAAAATTAACTGAAAATGGAACATAGATTTAAATGTAAAATTTTAAACTTTGAAAGTTTTACAAGAACTAGGAGAAAATCTTTAAGTCCTAGGACTTGGTGAAGAGTTCTTACACATGAGAGCAAAAACACTACTCAGAAAAGAAAGAATAGAAAATTGGACTTTATCTAAATTAAATGTTTTCCTGCATTAAAGACCCTGTTAAGGATGAGAAGAAGCTACAGGTTTGGAGAAACTATTTGCAAACCACACATCTGACAAAAGACTTGTATCTGGAGTGTATAAAAAAGTATCAAAACTCAACAGTAAAAATAGGAACAATTCGATTAGAAAATGGGGAAAAGATATGAAGAGACATTTCACCAAAGAGGACATATGTTTGGCAAGTAATCCATTAAAGTTGTTCAAAACTACTACCCGTTAATGAAATTCAAATTTGGAACACAATGAGAATAATCACATGTTGATTAGAACAGCTAACATGAAAATTAATTGTATTGCCAGTGAGGATGGCTAGAAACAGGATTTCTCTTAGTATTGCTAGTGGGATTGTAAAATGATACAGCCACACTGGAAAATAGTTTGGCTATTCCTTTAAAAAATGGAATATATACATACCATATGACCCAGCAATTGCATTCCTGGCTATTTATCCTAGGAGAATGAAGACTTATGTCCACACAAAAATCTGTACATGATTTGACTGTAGAAGCTATATTTGTAAAAGCCAAAGATTGGAAACAACTAAAAATTCCTCCTAAGAGGTGAATAGTTAAAATGGTGTTACACCCATACCAGGAACACTACACAGCAATAAAAAAAAGAACAGTTTATTGATACAGCAACTCTTTGGAGGGACTCAAGGGCATTATGCTGAGTGATAAATGCCAGTCTCAAAAGGTCGCATACTTTATTCTATTAATATAATATTCTCAAAATGACAAAATTGTAGAGTTTGAGAAAAGATTAGTGGTTGCCAGGGAATAGGATGGTGTCGAGGAGGAGATGGGTGTGAGAAGTATGCCTTCTCTGACTATTTTTTTGAATTTTATTTTACTTATTTTTCTATACAGCAGGTTCTTAGTAGTTATTCATTTTAAACATATTAGTGTATATATGTCAATCACAATCTCCCAATCATCACACCACCACCACCTCCCCGCCACTTTCCCCCCTTGCTGTCCATACGTTTGTTCTGTACATCTGTGTCTCAATTTCTGCCCTGCAAACCGGTTCATCTGTACCATTTTTCTAGGTTCCACATCTATGCGCTAATATACGATATTTGTTTTTCTCTTTCTGATTTACTTCACTAAGTATGGCAGTCTCTAGATCTATCCACGTCTCTACAAATGACTCAATTTCATTCCTTTTTATGGCTGAGTAATATTCCATTGTATATATGTACAACATCTTCTTTATCCATTTCGTCTGTCGATGGGCATTTAGGTTGCTTCCATGTCCTGGCTACTGTAAATAGTGTTGCAATGAACATTGGGGTGCATGTGTCTTTTTGAATTATGGTTTTCCCTGGATATATGCCCAGTAGTGGGATTTCTGGGTCATATGGTAATTCTATTTCTACTTTTTTAAAGAACCTCCATACTGTTCTCCATAGTGGCTGTATCAATTTACATTCCCACCAACAGTGCAAGGGGTTCCCCTTTTCTCCACACCCTCTCCAGCATTTTCTGTTTGTAGATTTTCTGATGATGCCCATTCTAACTGGTGTGAGGTGATACCTCACTGTAGTTTTGATTTGCATTTCTCTAATAATTAGTGACATTGAGCAGCTTTTTAAAAATTGATTTTCGTTAATATCTTTATTGGAGTATAATTTCTTTACAATGGTGTGTTAGTTTCTGCTTTATAACAAAGTGAATCAGCTACACATACACATATGTTCCCATATGTCTTCCCTCTTGCATCTCCCTCCCTCCCACCCTCCATATCCCACCCCTCTAGGTGGTCAAAAAGCACCGAGCTGATCTCCCTGTGCTATGTGGCTGATTCTCACTAGCTATCTATTTTATGTTTGGCAGTGTATATATGTCCATGCCACTCTCACTTTGTCACAGCTTACCCTTCCCCATCCCCATATCCTCAAGTCTATGCTCTAGTAGGTCTGTGTCTTTTTTCCCGTCTTACCTCTAGGTTCTTCATGATCTTTTTTTTTCTCTTAGATTCCATATATATGTGTTCACATACAGTATTTGTTTTTCTCTTTCAGACTTACTTCACTCTGTATGACAGACTCTAGGTCCATCCAACTCACTACAAAGAGCTCAATTTCATTCCATTTTATGGCTGAGTAATATTCCATTGTATATATGTGCCACATCATCTTTATCCATTCCTCCGACGATGGACAATTAGGATGCTTCCATGTCCTGGCTATTGTAAATACAGCTGCAATGAACATTTTGGTACATGACTCTTTCTGAATTATGGTTTTCTTAGGGTATATGCCCAGTAGTGGCATTGCTGGGTTATATGGTAGTTCTATTTGTAGTTTTTTAAGGAACCTCCATACTGTTCTCCGTAGTGGCTGTACCAATTCATATTCACACCAGCAGTGCAAGAGTGTTCCCTTTTCTCCACACTCTCTCCAGCATTTACTGTTTCTATATTTTTTGATGATGGCCATTCTGACTGGTGTGACATGATATCTCATTGTAGTTTTGATTTGCATTTCCCTAATGATTAATGATGTTGAGCATTCTTCATGTGTTTGTTCTGTATATCTTCTTTGGAGAAATGTCTATTTAGGTCTTCTGCCCATTTTTGGATTAGGTTGTTTGTTTTTATGTTATTGAGCTGCATGAGCTGCTTATAAATTTTGGAGATTAATCCTTTGTCAGTTGCTTCATTTGCAAATATTTTCTCACATTCTGAGGGTTGTCTTTTGGTCTTGTTTATGGTTACCTTTGCTGTGCAAAAGCTTGGAAGTTTCATTAGGTCCCATTTGTTAATTTTTGTTTTTATTTCCATTTCTCTAGCAGGTGGGTCAAAAAGGATCTTGCTGTGATTTATGTCATAGAGTGTTCTGCCTATGTTTTCCTCTAAGAGTTTGATAGTTTCTGGCCTTACATTTAGGTCTTTAATCCATTTTGAGCTTATTTTTGTGTATGGTGTTAGGGAGTGATCTAATCTCATACTTTTACATGTACCTGTCCAGTTATCCCAGTACCACTTATTGAAGAGGCTGTCCTTTCTCCACTGTACATTCCTGCCTCCTTTATCAAAGATAATGTGACCATATGTGCATGGGTTTAACTCTGGGCTTTCTATCCTGTTCCATTTATCTATCTTAATGTTTTTGTGCCAGTACCATACTGTCTTGATTACTGTAGCTTTGTAATATAGTCTGAAGTCAAGGAGCCTGATTCCTCCAGCTCTGTTTTTCGTTCTCAAGATTGCTTTGGCTATTCGGGGTCTTTTGTGTTTCCATACAAATTGTGAAATTTTTTGTTCTAGTTCTGTGAAAAATGCCAGTAGTAGTTTGATAGGGATTGCATTGAATCTGTAGATTGCTTTGGGTAGTAGAGTCATTTCCACAACGTTGGTTCTTCCAATCCAAGAACATGGTATATATCTCCATCTATTTGTATCATCTTTAATTTCTTTCATCAGTGCCTTATAATTTTCTGCATACAGGTCTTTTGTCTCCTTAGGTAGGTTTATTCCTAGATATTCTATTCTTTTTGTTGCAATGGTAAATGGGAGTGTTTTCTTGATTTCACTTTCAGATTTTTCATCATTAGTGTATAGGAATGCCAGAGATTTCTGTGCATTAATTTTGTATCCTGCAGCTTTACCAAATTCATTGATTAGCTCTAGTAGTTTTCTGGTAGCATCTTTAGGATTCTCTATGTATAGTATCATGTCATCTGCAAACAATGACAGCTTTACTTTTTTTCCGATATGGATTCCTTTTATTTCTTTTTCTTCCCTGATTGCTCTGGCTAAAACTTCCAAAACTATGTTGAATAAGAGTGGTGAGAGTGGGTAACCTTGTTTTGTTCCTAATCTTAGTGGAAATGCTTTCAATTTTTCACCATTGAGGACGATGTTGGCTGTGGGTTTGTCATATATGGCCTTTATTATGTTGAGGAAAGTTCCCTCTATGCCTACTTTCTGCAGGGTTTTTATCATAAATGGGTGTTGAATTTTGTCAAAAGCTTTCTCTGCATCTATTGAGATGATCATATGGTTTTTCTCCTTCAATTTATTAATATGGTTTATCACATTGATTAATTTGCGTATATTGAAGAATCCTTACATTCTTGGAATAAACCCAACTTGATCATGGTGTATGATCCTTTTAAAGTGCTGTTGGATTCCGTTGGCTAGTATTTTGGTGAGGATTTTTGCATCTATGTTTATCAGTGATATTTTTCTGTAGTTTGCTTTCTTTATGACATCCTTGTCTGGTTTTGGTATCAAGGTGATGGTGGCCTCGTAGAATGAATTTGGGAGTGTTCCTCCCTCTGCTATATTTTGGAAGAGTTTGAGAAGGATAGGTATTAGCTGTTCTCTAAATGTTTGATAGAAGTCGCCTGTGAGCCATCTGTTCCTGGGCTTTTGTTTGTTGGAAGATTTTTAATCACAGTTTCAATTTAACTTTTTGTGATTGGTCTGTTCATATTTTCTATTTCTTCCTGATTCAGTCTCAGCAGGTTGTGCATTTCTAAGAATTTGTCCACTTCCTCCATGTTGTCCATTTTATTGGCATAGGGTTGCTTGTAGTAATCTCTCATGATCTTTTGTATTTCTTCAGTGTCAGTTGTTACTTCTACTTTTTCATTTCTGATTCTATTGATTTGAGTCTTCTCCCTTTTTTGCTTGATGAGTCTGGCTAATGGTTTATCTATTTCGTTTATCTTCTCAAAGAACCAGCTTTTAGTTTTATTGATCTTTGCTATCGTTTCCTTCATTTCTTTTTCATTTATTTCTGATCTGATCTTTATGATTTCTTTCCATCTGCTAACTTTGGGTATTTTTGTTCTTCTTTCTCTAATTGCTTTAGGTGCAAGTTTAGGTTGTTTATTCGAGATGTTTCCTGTTCCTTAAGGTAGGATTGTCTTGCTATAAACTTCCCTCTTAGAACTGCTTTTGCTGCATCCCATAGGTTTTGGGTTGTTGTGTCTCCATTGTCATTTGTTTCTAGGTATTTTTTGATTTGCTCTTTGATTTCTTCAGTGAACACTTTGTTATTAAATAGTGTATTGTTTAGCCTCCATGTGTTTGTATTTTTTACAGATCTTTTCCTGTAATTGATATCTAGTCTCATGGCGTTGTGGTCAGAAAAGATACTTGATGCGATTTCAATTTTCTTAAATTTACTAAGGCTTGATTTGTGACCCAACATATGATCTATCCTGGACAATGTTCCATGAGCACATGAGAAAAATGTGTATTCTGTTGTTTTGGATGGAATGTCCTATAAATATCAATTAAGTCCATCTTGTTTAATGTATCATTAAAAGCTTGAGTTTCCTTATTTATTTTCATTTTGGATGATCTGTCCATTGCTGAAAGTGGGGTGTTAAAGTCCCCTACTATGAATGTGTTACTGTTGATTTCCCCTTTTATGGCTGTTAGTGTTTGCTTTATGTATTGAGGTGCTCCTGTGTTGGGTGCATAAATATTTACAATTGTTATATCTTCTTCTTGGATCAATCCCTTGATCCTTATGTAGTGTCCTTCTTTGTCTCTTGTAATAGTCCTTATTTTAAAGTCTATTTTGTCTGATATGAGAATTGCTACTCCAACTTTCTTCTGATTTCCATTTGCATGGAATATCTTTTTCCATCCCCTCACTTTCAGTCTGTATGTGTCCCTAGGTCTGAAGTAGGTCTCTTGTAGACAGCATATATATGGGTCTTGTTTTTGTATCCATTCTTCCAGTCTGTGACTTTTGGTGGGAGCGTTTAATCCATTTACATTTAAGGTAATTATCGATATGTATGTTCCTATTCCAATTTTCTAAATTGTTTTGGGTTTGTATTTGTAGGTCTTTTCCTTCTCTTGTGTTTCTAGCCTAGAGAAGTTCCTTTAGCATTTGTTGTAAAGCTGGTTTTGTGGTGCTGAACTCTCTCAGCTTTTGCTTGTCTGTAAAGGTTTTAATTTCTCCATCAAATCTGAAAGAGATCCTTGCTGGGTAGAGTAATCTTGGTTGTAGTTTCTTCTCCTTCATCACTTTAAATATGTCCTGCCACTCCCATCTGGCTTACAGAATTTCTGCTGAACGATCAGCTGTTAACCTTATGGGGATTCCCTTGTGTGTTATTTGTTGCTTTTCCCTTGCTCCTTTTAATATGTTTTCTTTGTATTTAATTTTTGATAGTTTGATTAATATGTGTCTTGGCGTGTTTTACTTGGATTTATCCTGTATGGGACTCTCTGTGCTTCCTGGACTTGATTAACTATTTCCTTTCCCATATTAGGGAAGTTTTCAACTATAATCTCTTCAAATATTTTCTCAGTCCCTTTCTTTTTCTCTACTTCCTCTGGAACCCCTATAATTTGAATGTTGGTGCATTTAATGTTGTCCCAGATGTCTCTGAGACTGTCCTCAGTTCTTTTCATTCTTTTTTCTTTATTCTGCTCTGCTGTAGTTATTTCCACTATTTCATCTTCCAGGTCACTTATCTGTTCTTCCGCCTCAATTATTCTGCTATTGATCCCTTCTAGAGTATTTTTAATTTCATTTATTGTTTTGTTCATCATTGCTTGTTTCCTCTTTAGTTTTTCTAGGTCCTTGATAAATGTTTCTTGCATTTTCTCTGTTCTATTTCCAAGATTTTGGATCATCTTTACTACCATTTTTCTGAATTCTTTTTCAGGTAGCCTGCCTATTTCCTCTTCATTTGTTAGGTGGGTGGGTTTTTACCTTGCTCCTTAATCTGCTGTGTGTTTTTCTGTCATTTCATTTTCTTATCTTACTGTGTTCGGTGTCCCCTTTTCACAGGCTGCAGGTTCGTAGTTCCCATTGATTTTGGTGTCTGTCCCCAGTGGCTAACTTCGGTTCAGTGGGTTGTGTAGGCTTCCTGGTGGAGGAGACTAGTGCCTGTGTTCTGGTGGATGAGGCTGGATCTTGTCTTTCTTGTTGGCAGGTCCATTTCTTGTTATGTGTTTTGGGATGTCTGAGGCCCTATTATGATTTTAGGCAGCATCTCTGCTAATGGATGGGGCTGTGTTCCTGTCTTGCTAGTTGTTTGGCATAGGATGTCCAGCACTTTAGCTTGCTGGTCCTTGAGTGAAGCTGTGTGTTGGTGTTGAGATGGAGATCTCTGGGAGATTTTCTTCGTTTTATACTACATGGAGCTGGGAGGTTTCTTGTGGACCAGTATTCTGAAGTTGGTTCTCCCACCTCAGTGGCATTGCCCTGATGCCTGGCTGGAGCACCAAGAGATTGTCCTCCACACGGCTCAGAATACAAGTGAGAAAAAATACAACGAATGAAAGAAAGCAAGAGGATAAAATAAAATAAAGCAAGATAAAATAAATTTATTAATATAAAAAATAATTATTAAGAAAACAATTTTAAAAATTAGAAAAAAAGACTGACAGGCAGAACCCTAGGACAAATTGTGAAAGCAAAGCTATACAGACAAAATCTCACACAGAAGCATACACATACACACAAAAAGAGGAAAAGGGGAAAAAATCGTAAGTCTTGCTCTCAAAGTCCACCTCCTCAATTTGGGATGATTCTTTGTCTATTCACATATTCCACAGATGCAGGGTACATCAAGTTGATTGTGGAGCTTTAATCTGCTGCTTCTGAGGCTGCTGGGAGAGATTTCCCTTTCTCTTCTTTGTTCGCACAGCTCCCTGGGTTCAGCTTTGGATTTGGCCCTGCCTCTGCGTGTAGGTCACCTGAGGGCATCTGTACTTCACTCAGAAAGGATGGGGTTAAAGGAGCCACTGATTCGGGGGCTCTGCCTTCACATCTTCCGCAGACTGGCCCAGAATCCATCATAATGTAGATAACCACATGGCTCATCTGCATGTATCCCTGAGGTCCAGCGTGGACATGGACCAGGCCTTCCCCTGGCCTTGAACAGCTTTGGGTGGGTACACTGTGGGGAGGACCAAAGGCACCCCAGCTAGGGAGCACAAAGCGGAAGAGCTGAGGTGATGATGGCACATTCCCAATCTCCAACAAGACCCCGTGTATGACTTTCTTGGGTCTCTGGTGACAAATCACCTCAATGTGCGTGGCTAAAACAACAGAACTTTATTCTCTTACATTTCTGGAGGTCAAAAGTATAATGTCAAGGTGTTGGCCAGGCTGGTTCCTTCTGGAGACTCTAGGGGAGAATGTTTTCTTGCTTTTGCTAGCTTTTTCCAGGCTGCCAGCATTCCTTGGCTCATGGCCCCTTCCTCTGTCCCCAAAGCACATCACTCCTACCTCTGCTTCTGTCATCACATCTCCTCCTCTGACTCTGACCTCCTGCCTCCCTCTTTCCTCATGAGGACCTTTGTGATTACGTTGGGTCCACCCACATAATCCAGGATAGTCTTCCTATTTCAAGATGCTTAACTCCGTCACTGCTGCAGAGTCCCTTTTGCCACATAAGGTAACATAGCCAAAGGGTCCATTGATGAAGATGGGCATCTTTGAGGGTTATTTTTGGCCAGCTACAGCATGTACCCTTCTCTCTCCATCAAGCCGCCACTTCCCCCACCCCACCCCTGTCAGCTGGAGATCTTCTCATTTCACTCAGAATGCCAAAGCAATCAATCAGACTAGAGCCCATTCATCTTGCCAGCCCTACTTTCCCCCACCCCAGTATCTTCCATCTCACCTGAGCCTCATGGTCCATCCCAGCCAGTCCGTCCTGGAGCTCTGGGTGCCCAGAGGCTCCCTTGTTCTATGTCTTCTGTCTCCCCCTTTCCTGGCTCACGTGTAAACGTGCAACAGCCATCTCCCTCCTGCTATTGCCCAGTTTGTCTGCCTTCCTTCTCCAAAAGACCCATAGCAGCACTGAATCTGACCCACTCCACCCAGGAGTGTCCCCATGTGCCACCAGAGCCACATGGTCAACATCCCCAGGGCCTGTCTTGCCAGAGCCACCAGTGGACCTGAGTCCTCCTCTCACTCAACACTTCAGCAAGTCTCACTCCCATTTCCTGGGCACCAGGACTAGCCAGCTACTCTGCTCTGCACCTGGTCCCTTCCCCTCCCACCTCGAAATGCTGGAGACCCCAGGGCTCCGTGCTCAGCCTGCTGCTTCCCGTCTGCAGTTCCTCCCTCGTGGGTGAGAACCGCTCAGATTTGACGGCCCCTATTGCCTCCTTCAACATATTGCCCCAAATCCAACTGTTTCTTACTGCCCTGGCCCTCCCCATCAGTAATCTCTCACCTTCTCTCCTGTAGCTACCTCCCAACTGGTTCATTCTCCACACAGCACCAGAGTGATCCAGGTGCTAGACATAAACTAGACAGTTCTCCATGGGGGTCAATTCTAACCCCCCACCATAAGGCCCTGTGACCCCTTGTCCCATCTATCCCCCTTGCCCCACACACGTCACTGCTCTTCCTCCCCCGCACCTGGCATAACCCTCCTCTCCTCGTCTGCACTTACTGCTCCCTCTTCTCCTGCATCAGAAAGTTATGTTGTTTCTTGCCTGTCATCTCAGCACAGGAAATCTTTGTGCCTCCACCCTATGAAGTGCCCTTCCCTTCCTGTCCTGTCCCTTCCATGGCTTGTTTCCACAGGTCACATCTGACAGTGGCAGGCTAATTGGCTTATTTACGAAACACCACAAAAGAGGAGGCTTGTCATTTCCCCGCTGTGCCCAAAGGTGGAGGCTGCCCTGGATGCTTGATGTGCGTGTTGCACAGGTGAGTGGAGGAGCACCAAGCATGACTATGGCCCCTGTTCCTCCACCCCCACCCCCAAGGATGGGACCTTCACTTTGGCTGATGAGTGAGGGGATTTCCAACCAGATTGTCCTGCCCTGACAGCATTTTAGGACTCCAGCAGCTTTCTGGGGACCACCCATCTTTTCCTCAAGCAAAACAGGCTGCCTCCACCACGCCTGGGTATGGGCATTTTCTGAAGATGCTCAACCAAGAAGTTGAGAGAAAAATTAAAGGCCTAACTAAATGAAAGAAAAAGGAGGAGGACCCGCATGGGCATGTGCTGTTGCAGTTCAGGGTTTTGCAAGAGCTGGGGTCTGCAGCAGCTTTATCTGTCCAGGCTTTACTCACAGACCAGTTCTCTTGGGCCCTATGGTGCAGCTGTCCCTTCTTGGCCTTGGATATTGCCCTGTCCTGGACCACCAGGACCTTGCTGGGCACAGGGGTCCATATGTTGATAGGTTTAGATCCATGATTGTCCTGAGGGTCAATCAGGAACTTCCTAAAGCATGATTCTAGTACCTGCCTGCATGGCTTAATAGGGCTGGTCTGCAGTGGGATGCTGGTTTGGGGACTTTCACAGAGGTCCACCTGAGTGAGCCTGGA
The DNA here is from genome assembly GCF_059928025.1 of Delphinapterus leucas. Classification (NCBI taxonomy): domain Eukaryota; kingdom Metazoa; phylum Chordata; class Mammalia; order Artiodactyla; family Monodontidae; genus Delphinapterus; species Delphinapterus leucas. The sequence continues at coordinate 36,550,297 of NC_143134.1, forward strand.
TTTCAGACTCATAAGCCCCACGTTGCTTCCTGGTCTTCTTAGAGCTGGCTCAGTCACCCTCATGAACTCCCATCTCTTTCCTAGGGTGATTGCGGGGAGATCCTCTACTGTGACTTTGCCAGTTCCTGGATTCTGATGGGGCTGGCCAGCTGGGACTTTGACTGCCGACATCCCATGTACCCCAGCATCTTCACCAATGTCACCTACTTCACCGACTGGATTGACGAGATCCAGAGACTCACACCTCTCCCTGAGCCCACGTCCGCTCCTCCTCAGACTCTGTTTCCATACCAGACTCTGCAGGCTGCAGGCTCGCCTGGGCCTGGCAAAGACTTTGTGCCTCCACAGAGATGACCCCTGCTGTTGTTCATGCTCGGGGCCCCATGACAGGCCCTGCAGTGATGCGCCAAGCCCCTCTGCTCTTGCTTTCTGCCTCAGGGCCCAGTCTCCTCACTGGAACCTTCTGCCCCTCCCCTCTCCGAGTCCCATCACCTTTCACTGGTGCCTTATTCGTTTTCCTGTCCAACTGCTGCCACCCCACAAACCAAGCATAAGAAAACAAATAAAAACTAGTGAAAGAGTCATCTTGTTCCTATCTTGGTGCCCTATTGCCCCTCCTGTTCCTCAGCACTCACGCCTTCCCTTGAGGTCGGTCATCTGACTCTGTGGACAAGGAAACAGGACCTGGCAGGGAGACTATCCCAGGAGGAAGGCAGGGGTGAGGACACTGAAGAAGTCCAACTGGGGGAGAGAAAGATGTCTTCACTTACAGACACCACTCCTGCCATGGGGGTGCACAGGCCTTCAGAGGAAGGATATCAGTCAGCTCCAGCTGCCATAAAAAATACCACAGGCAATGTGGCTTAAACAAGAGGAGTTTATCATCTCACTGTTCTGGAGCCCAGAAATCTAAGGCCTCTCTCCTTGGCTTATAGATGGCCATCTTCTCCCTGTGTCCTCACATTGTCTTCCCTCTGTGTGTTTCTGTGTCCAAATTTTCCCTTCTTATAAGGCCATCAGTCATACTGGATTAGGGCTTACCCCAATGACCTCATGTTAACTCAATTATCTCTTTAAAAGCTCTACTCCAAATAAAGTCATTTTCTGGGGACTTCTCTGGAGATCCAGTGGTTAAGACTCCACGCTTCTATTGCACTGGGCATGAGTTCCATCCCTGGTTGGGGAAGTAAGATTCCACATGCTGTGTGGTGCACATCAAAAAACAAAAATGCACATTCTGAGGTACTGGGGTTAGGACTTCAACATATGTATTTTGGGGGGGGCATAATTCAGCCTTTAATAGGAAGTAAGACATTTTGCCAGATGTCTATATTACAGGGGAGTAAGGATCTTTCCCAGAGTAAAGAAACATCACTCATGTGATTTGGAGGAAAAAGGACCAGCCCCCCACGGAGATAGAGGGAAGTTCCCAGAGTGCGGGACAATTGAGTTGGACAGGAGTACATGACCCAGGCCCTGAGGATGGGAGTTCCAGCCTGCAGCATAGAGGGCTCTTGAATGTGGGGGGGTCTAACAGAGTGAGCGGGAAAGAGAGAGAGGAAGCCCAATGCCAGGCTGTGAGCTGAGGTGCAGGCTGGCAGTCCTCAGACCTCTGCTCCTAGAATTGACTTCCAGCACCCTCCTCACCCACCCCCATGCTCCTGCTCTGCACAGTGTGAAGGGGCCCACCTCACTGCCCACCTGCTTCCCAAACCCACATGACACTGCTGTCTTCTGTGTAGGGGCCCAGGCCAGCCTGGCCCATGGTGTCCACATACCTCCAGCAGTTGGAGCCTGGTGTCTCCTTTCTGCTTAGCTGACTCAGGACTTAGTGGCCTAGCAATAAGCCTTGAAGCAATGCTCTAGTCATCCTTCCTACCAATATGCCTGACACAGAGTCTTTGTGCAGCCAACGGGATCCAAGGAGGCCTCACAATGCACCCTCCCCAGCCTGCAGAACCCATGATAATGTGGTAAATTTCCCATCTGGCACATACCCAATATGGACTAGATGCCATTCAAAGGGTTCAGTGCAAGTTCTTTCCAATCCTGACATTGCCCAAATATCCTGAACCCTCACTGGCAGGTGACCACAAATGGACTCGTATGCACATGAACACTGGGATGCCACTGGCTGGAGCCAGGACCCTGCACAGGAACTCCCTTCCCAAGATGATCTTGGGAGGCCTCAGGAAAGTGTCTTCCTAGCATCCACACCTGTCTAGGCATTGCCTCACTCCCTGCCTCTGGCCATCCCTCTGGCTGGAGCTCTACCACTGAGGTACCACCACACCTAGCTCTGTGTCCACCAACATCAGCCCTTAAAAGCCCAGCAGTCTCTGGAAGGGGGTAAGACAAATATTCCCTCCCATGGTGGCAAACTCGGCTATGGAGTCTCAGGCAAGGTTGCTCAGGCCCCTGGATGTCAGTGACTCTCCACAGGATCAGGGGTGCTCAAGCAGTTCAGCTGGACTAGTAGCCACTCCACTGGTCCTAAGCTCCTATTTTCCTCCCAAACACAGGCTGGCTGGGCCCTGGGATCCTCACCTTCATACACCATATTGCTGGAGTTAGGTGATTCTCTGCCCCTCCTGGATGTTCTCACACCTCTAACCAAGGGATTCCAACACAGACCTCATCCACACAACAGATGGACCTAATTTCAGCTCCAGCCTAGCCAGTTTCCCTATGAACTGAAACCAACCTAGTTCTCAGTATTATCCTGGTTTAGCTGCTTTTTAAAGATAAACTGAAACCTAGTAGGGTTAAGTAGCTTTTCAGAGATGACAGGTGGGAAGTAGTAGGAACAGGAATTCAAACCTTGATCTCTCTTGAGAGAACTTGAACATCTTTGTTCTTCCTACTCCTGCAGGCTGTGCCCTTTTGCCTGTTACTCTCTCTGACCTCTCCTCAGATACGTGGGAAAGGCTTACTCCGACCTGCCCCCAGAGCAAGCCCCAGAGACCCACTGCTGAATAGGGAGACTAAGGTAGAGGTGGAGGGAAAGGGCTGAGCAGAGAACAGGAGGAGGCAGGGAGCCTGGGAGTAGGGCCTGGAGGATCACTGAAGTCATTGGCAGAGAGAGGGACTTGAAAGGTCTGTCATCAGGGACACCCTGCCCTCCCAAATGGTGCACTGGCATGGGCTACTGGTGCTCACTGCCAAAGTTAAGCACAGACAAGCTGCAGAGGTGAGAAGAAACTAACAAAAATCCAGTAGAGGGTTCCAGTTTCCAGTCTGGGATATAAGGAGCTTGGAAGTCATCACTCCCATCCTCAAAACAAGGAAACTTGAACACACTGAAAAGTCAACAACTTTTCTTAGACTAATCAGGGAATTTAGGTAACAGGGCAAACCACTGCTCTGAAAATTGGCGAAACAGGCAGATACACAGAGTCACAGCTTACGTGAGTGAAGCCCAGGAGTCGAAGCTAGATGCCAGAGCCAGTAGTGGTGCAGGAGAACTTACATTTTAATTGATGAAGTGCTGGAAGCTTGACGTAAATGAGCTTGAGAGTTAAAACTCCACGGGAGTCCAGTTGCAGGGAGGCCCCACACTTTCATGATTTTTCCTTCAGCAGCCTTATTAGGTTCTCAAAGCACAGATCAGAGAAAATCTCTTCCTGCTTCTAGTCGGGGGTGGGGGTGGGGGTGGGGGGAAGGGGTGGGGAGAGGGAGAATGTAACCATTTTGAAATATGCTCTGAGCATTCTACTCTACTTAACAAAAGCCTGCCCTCAAGAGAAACGATTTAAACAGAATGTAATCTATAGGGTTGTTTTTAATAGCCTGAGTGACTGTGGAAAAAGGGTAATCCCCAACTCCATTGCCCTCAACCGTTCCTGTCTCAACTCATGGAGGGAGTGGTACAGAGAATCAGTTGTGAAGGTCTCGGGTCCATGGACACAGGCCCACAGAGACCTAATTATAGACTACAGAATATATCCTACCCACCACAAACCTCACCACCACCTCTAATAGAGCTCCTATATAAGAGGGGATTACAACTAAAGGAAACGCATACCTTAGACCTTATTTAAGAAGTCTCTAGGGAAGTCCAAAAACAACAGGGGGGACAAAAACAAGGGTATGAAAAAAACTTTTATCCTCTGACACCTATAGCTATGCCAAATAGTAAGAAGGGTAACTACTAGCCAGATAAATATAAAATCTCACACTAAAGGCCTATTTACTTCAGTTTCTTTCACTCAGTCCACCACGTCCAGCTTTCGACATAAAGCTGCAAGCCATAAAAAAAGACACACACATAAAAAAACAGTTTGAAGGACAGAGCAAGCATCAGAAGCAGACTCAATTATGGCAGACATATTGGAATATTCAGACTATGAATATAAGATAACTATAATACTACAGACTCTAGTGAAAAAAGTAAGCAACATGCAAGAACATATGGGTAATATAAGCAGAGAAATGAAAAAAATCTAAGAATTAAAATAAATGCTACAATGCAACATTGTAAATCAAATACACTTCAATTTTTAAAAACTTTTTAAAAAGTAAATGCTAAAAATAAAAAGCACTGTAACCAGAATAAAGAATTCCTCTGATAGACCTGTCTGTACACTGGACACAACCAAGAAAAGGATCCATGAGCTTGAAGATATGCCAAAGAAATTTCTAAAATGAAATGTGAAGAGAAAAGAGAATGAAAAAACACAACAATGTATCCAAGAATTGTGGGATAATTATAAAAGATGTAATATATGAGTAGTGGGAATACCAGAGGAGAAAAAAAGAAAGGGCCATAAAAAATATTTGAAATGATAATGACTGATAATTTTCCAAAGCTAATGACAGCCATCAAACCACAGATCCAGAGATCTCAGAGAGCAATAAACAAGATAAATACCAAAACTTCTACACTTAGGCATGTCATTTTCATACTGCAAAACAAAAAAAAAAATCAAAGGTAAGGAGAAAATTGTGAAAGAAGCCAGAGGGGGGGAAAAAACACTTTACCTGTAGAGGAGCAAGGAAAACAATTACATTGGATTTCTCTTCAGAAACTATGCAAGCAAGAAGAGAGTGGAGTAAAATATTTTAAATGTTGAAATAAAGAAGCCACCACCATAGAATTCTGTATTCAGCAAAATTATCCTTCAAAAGTGGGAGAGAAATAAAGACTTTTTCAAACAAACAAAATTTAAGGGTTTTTTTTGCCAGTAGTCCTGCTTTGCAAGAAGTGTTAAAAGAAGTTCTACATAGAGAAGGAAAATGATATATTACAGAAAATCAGATCAATATAAAGGAAGGAAGAATTTTGGAGAAAGAATAAGTGAAGGTAAAATACAAATGTTTATTTTTCTTATTCTTAATCAATCTAACAAACATCAGTTTGTTCAAAATAGTGATAATCACTATGTACTCAGTGACGGACTATAGCTTATGGATGAATGACAGCAATGTTATAAGGAAAAGGAGGGAAGAATTGGGAATACTCTGGTACAAAGTAGTTGCACTACCCATGAAGCAGTATAATGTTATATGAAATTGAATGTAGATTAGTTGTAAATGTATAACGCAAAATCAAGGATATCACTAAATATGTTTATATATATATATATATATATATACACACATACATACATATACACAAAATATTGAGAGGAGAAAAAATGGAGCCATAAAATGCTCAATTAAAATAAGAGAAGGGGGCTTCCCTGGTGGTGCAGTGGTTGAGAGTCTGCCTGCCGATGCGGGGGACACGGGTTCATGCCCCAGTCTGGGAGGATCCAGCATGCCGCGGAGCGGCTGGACCCGTGGGTCATGGCCGCTGGGCCTGCGCGTCTGGAGCCTGTGCTCCACAGCGGGAGAGGCCACAGCAGTGAGAGGCCCGCGTACTGCAAAAAAATAAATAAATAAATAAGAGAAGGGACCAGAGGGCAGACAGCAGAAGCAAGAAGAGCTACAATCTTGCAGTCTGTGGAACAAAAACCACATTCACAGAAAGATAGACAAGATGAAAGGGCAGAGAGCTATGTACCAGATGAAGGAACAAGATAAAACCCCAGAAAAACAACTAAATGAAGGGGAGATAGGCAATTTTCCAGAAAAATAATTCAGAATTATGGTAGGGAAGATGATCCAGGACCTCGGTAAAAGAATGGAGGCAAAGATCGAGAAGATGCAAGTAATTTTTGACAAAGACTTAGAATACACTAGAAAGAATCAATAACAGAATAACTGAGGGAGAAGAACAGATAAGTGACCTGGAAGACAGAAAGGTGGAATTCACTGCTGCGGAACAGAATAAAGAAAAAAGAATGAAAAGAAATGAAGACCGCCTAAGAGAGCTTTGGGGCAACATTAAATGCAACAACATTCGCATTATAGGGGTCCCAGAAGGAGAAGAGAGAGAGAAAGGACCCGAGAAAATATTTGAAGAGATAAGAGTCGAAAACCTCCCTAACATGGGAAAGGAAATAGCCACCCAAGTCCAGGAAGTGCAGAGAGTCCCATACAGGATAAAGCCAAAGAGAAACAGGCTGAGACACATAGTAATCAAATTGGCAAGAATTAAAGACAAAGAAAAATTATTGAAAGCTGCAAGGGAAAAAAGACTAATAACATACAAGGGAACTCCCATAAGGTTAACAGCTGATTTCTCAGCAGAATCTCAACAAGCGAGAAGGGGATGGCATGACATATATAAAGTGATGAAAGGGAAGAATTTACAACCAAGATTACTGTACCTGGCAAGGATCTCATTCAGATGCAATGGAGAAATCAAAAGCTTTACAGAAAAGCAAAAGCTAAGAGAATTCAGCACCACCAAACCAGCTCTACAGCAAATGCTAAAGGAACTTCTCTAAGTGGGAAACACAAGAGAAGAAAAGGGCCTACAAAAACAAACCAAAAACAATTAAGAAAATGGTAATAGGATCATACATATCAATAATTACCCTAAACGGGATGGGATTAAATGCTCCAACCAAAAGACACAGTATTGCTGAATGGATCCAAAAACAAGATCCATATATATGCTGTCTACAAGACACCCACTTCAGACCTAGGGACACATACAAACTGAAAGTGAGGGGATGGAATAAGATATTCCATGCAAATGAAAATCAGAAGAACGCTAGAGAGTAGCAATACTCACATCAGATAAAATAGACTTTAAAAACAGATTGTTACAAGAGACAAGGAAGGACACTACATAATGACAAAGGGATCAATCCAAGAGGAAGAAATAACACTTATACATGCACCCAACAATGGAGGACATCAATACATAAGGCAATGATAACAGCTCTAAAAGAGGAAATCGACACTAACAAAATAATAGTGGGGGATTTTAACACCTCACTTACACCAACAGACAGATCATGCACAATGAAAATAAATAAGGAAACAGAAGCTTTAAATGACATAATAGACCAGATAGATTTAATTGATATTTATAGGACATTCCATCCAAAAACAACAGAATACACTTTCTTCTCAAGGGTGCACAGAACATTCTCCAGAATAGATCACATCTTGGGTCACAAATCAAGCCTCAGTAAATTTAAGAAAATTGAAATCATATCAAGCATCTTCTCTGACCACAACGCTATGAGATTAGAAATGAATTACAGGGAAAAAAACGTAAAAGACACAAACACATGGAGGCTAAACAGTACATTATTAAATAACCAAGAGATCACTGAAGAAATCAAAGAGGAAATCAAAAACTGCCTAGGGACAAATGACAATGAAAACACGATGATCCAAAACCTATGGGATGCAGCAAAAGCAGTTCTAAGAGGGAAGTTTATAGCTATACAAGCCTACCTCAGGAAACAAGAAAAATCTCAAATAAACAATCTAACCTTACACCTAAAGGAACTAGAGAAAGAACAAGCAAAACCCAAAGTTAGCAGAAGGAAAGAAATCATAAAGATCAAAGCAGAAATAAATGATAGAGAAATAAGAGCACAGATCAAGAAAACTAAAATCAGGTTCTTTGAGAAGATAAACAAAACTGATAAACCATTAGCCACACTCATCAAGAAGAAGAGGGAGAGAACTCAAATCAATAAAATTAGAAATGAAAAAGGAGAAGTTACAAAAGAAACCGAAGAAATACAAAGCATCCCGAGAGACTACTACAAGCTACTCTATGCCAATAAAATGGACAACCTGGAAGAAATGGACAAATTGTTAGAAAGGTACAACCTTCCAAGACTGAACCAGGAAGAAATAGAAAATATGAACAGACCAATCACAAGTAATGAAATTGAAACTGTGACTAAAAATCTTCCAACAAACAAAAGTCCAGGACCAGATGGCTTCACAGGTGAATTCTATCAAACATTTAGAAAAGAGCTAACAACCAACCTTCTCAAACTCTTCCAAAAATTTGCAGAGGAAGGAACACTCCCAATCTCATTCTATGAGGCCACCGTCACCCTGATACCAAAACCAGGCAAAGATACTACAAAAAAAGAAAATTACAGACCAATATCACTGATAATTATAGATGCAAAAATCCTCAACAAAATACTAGCAAACAGAATCCAACACCACATTAAAAGGATCATACACCATGATCAAGTGGGATTTATCCCAGGGATGCAAGGATTCCTTAATATACACAAATCAATCAATGTGATACACCATATTAACAAATTGAAGAATAAAAACCATATGATCAACTCAATAGAGGCAGAAAAAGATTTTGACGAAATTCATCACCCATTTATGATAAAAACTCTCCAGAAAGTGGGCATAGAGGGAACCTACCTCAACATAATGAAGGCCATATATGACAAACCCACAGCAAACATCATTCTCAATGGTGAAAAACTGAAAGCATTTCCTCTAAGATCAGGAACAAGACAAGGATGTCCACTCTCACCACTATTATTCAACATAGTTTTGGAAGTCCTAGGCACAGCAATCAGAGAAGAAAAAGAAATAAAAGGAACAGAAATTGTAAAAGAAGAAGTAAAACTGTCACTCTTTGCAGATGGCATGATACTATACATAGAGAATCCTAAAGATGCCACCAGAAAACTACTAGAGCTCATCAATTAATTTGGTAAAGTTTCAGGATACAAAACTAATGCACAGACATCTCTTGCATTCCTATACACTAATGATGAAAAATCTGAAGGAGAAATTAAGGAAACACTCCCATTTACCATTGCAACAAAAAGAATAAAATACCTAGGAATAAACCTATCTAGGGAGACAAAAGTGCTGTATGCAGAAGACTATTAGACACTGATGAAAGAAATTAAAGATGATACCAAAAGATGGAAAGATATCCCATGGTCTTGGATTGGAAGAATCAATACTGTGAAAATGACTATAACACCCAAAGCAATCTACAGAATCCATGCAATCCCTATCAAATTACCAATGGCATTTTTTACAGAACTAGAACAAAAAACTTAAAATGTGTATGGAGACACAAAAGACCCCAAATAGCCAAAGCAGTCTTCGGGATAAAACGGAGCTGGAGGAATCAGACTCCCTGACTTCAGTCTATACTACAAAACTACAATAATCAAGACAATATGGTACTGGCACAAAAACAGAAACATAGATCAATGGAACAAGATAGAAAGCCCAGAGATAAACCCACACACGCACCTATGGTCAACTAATCTATGATAAAGGAGGCAAGGATATACAATGGAGAAAAGACAGTCTCTTCAATAGGTGGTGTTGGGAAAACTGGACAGCTACAAGTAAAAGAATGAAATTAGAACACTCCCTTACACCATACACAAAAATAAACTCTAAATGTATTAGAGACCTAAATGTAAGATGGGACACTATAAAACTCTTAGAGGAAAATGTAGGAAGAACACTCTTTGACATAAATCACAGCAAGATCTTTTTTGATCCACCTCCTAGAGTAATGGAAAAAAAAACAAAAATAAACAAATGTGACCTAATGAAACTTCAAAGCTTTTGCACCACAAAGGAAACCATAAACAAGATGAAAAGACAACCCTCAGAATTGGAGAAAATATTTGCAAATGAATCGACGGACAAAGGATTAATCTCCAAAATATATAAACAGCTCATGCAGCTCAATATTAAAAAAACAAACAAGACAATCCAAAAATGGGCAAAAGACCTAAATAGACATTTCTCCAAAGAAGACATACAGATGGCCAAGAGGCAGATGAAAAGATGCTCAACATCACTAATCATTAGAGAAATGCAAATCAAAACTACAATGAGGTATCACCTCACACCAGTTAGTATGGGCATCATCAGAAAATCTACAAACAACAAATGCTGGAGAGGGTGTGGAGAAAAGGGAACACTGTTGCACTGTTGGTGGGAATGTAAATTGATACAGCCACTATGGAGAACAGTATGGAGGTTCCTTAAAAAACTAAAAATAGAATTACCATGTGACCCAGCAATCCCACTACTGGGCATATACCCTGAGAAAACCATAAGTCAAAAAGACACATGCAGCCCAATGTTCATTGCAGCACTATTTACAATAGCCAGGTCATGGAAAAAACCTAAATGCCCATCTACAGACGAATGGATAAAGAAGATGTGGTACATATATACCATGGAATATTACTCAGCCATAAAGAGGAACGATATTGGGTCATTTGTTGAGACATGGATGGATCTAGAGACTGTCATACAGGGTAAGTAAGTCAAAAAGAGAAAAACAAATATCATATATTAACACATATATGTGGAACCTAGAAAAATGGTACAGATGAACCGGTTTGCAGGGCAGAAATTGAGACACAGATGTAAAGAACAAACGTATGGACACTAAAGGGGAAAAGCGGTGGGAGAGTGAGGGTGAGAGCGTGATGAATTGGGAGATTGGGATTGACATGTGTACACTGATGTGTATTAAATTGATAACTAATAAGAATCTGCTGTATAAAAAAATAAATAAAATAAAATTCAGAAAATAAAAACATGGATTATTTAGAAGTGTGCATCTTAATTTCCAGACGTTTCGAGGCTTTCTACTTCTCACTCTCATTTTTATACAATTTAAAGCTTAGACTTTGGACACAGTGGAATAAAATGCAATTATGTTTGTTTAGTTACTTTATAGAGGTCCTCCAAATATCATTGAAGTGAAGTTTTGAAATATTAATTTTACATAGTAGTTCTCAGACTTTTGCACATGTAACCATAAGTGAATTCCCCAAAAATATGTAACCCTGGCTGCTGGAGCCATGTTTATCAGGGGAAGTTCACAGACACAGGAATAGTGGGGCGTTTGTGGGTCCCCACTGCACATTTTTTTCTGGGCCAGCACACAGGAATCCAGTAGGGATCCAGGGTCCAGGAGAGGGACCCAAACTTTGGGCTCTGGTGCTTTATATGTCCATGAAGTCTTGAGGAAGGCCGGCCTTCATCCTGCAGAGAGACAGTCTTGAACAAGTTAGCCCTGCCCTGTCACTACTTCAACAACCATAATTTTCATTACTCCCTCTTGCTCCCCAACCCCACTCAGATAAAAGCATAGTTTCTCATGGGGTTGCCAACCTTTTATTTTCCAAACATTATCAACATCATTTCATAAAAGGAAGGACATTCGAACCCCAATTAACTAAGAAGCACATATTGCAGAATAAGCTCGTTTGCCCTAAAACAAGACCCTTAGCTATTTCCATGGACCATCCTTGATTTCTCCATTATGCTGCTGAGTAATGCAAAGCTGGTACTCAAGAAAACCTTGGATGATGGTGTGCTATCAACAGCTGCCGTGAAAGAAAGAAGCTGGCACCCTCGGTGGCTATATGGGCAGAGGAGTTGAGGAGACAGTAGGTGATGGCTCTGTGCTGTCAGCGAGGGCTGTCCTCGGCCCGCACCCTTTTTAATCCCTTCGTATCCCTACCACCTGAGGAATGAAGGCAGTGATGAATTACTGGCAGAATTGCCCTGTCTGATAAGAGGGTCACCTGCAAGCCAGAGGGCCCAAATCCTCCCTGGAACACATCACTCCCTACCCACCACTTAACAATTCCCTTCAAACAAAGGTACAAATTTATAATAGCTGTACCGTTAAGATACGCAGTCTGTGATTCGGAAAATTGTGACTCCTTTCAATTTTCCTTTCGGAAAATTGTGCCCTGTTCTTGGAGAAACATGACATTTTGTAGGGAGAACCCAGGCCAGGGGGCCAAAGTCTCTGTCAAGTCTGTTTCTTCAGCCAGTAGTTTGATTTCAAGTGAGGGTGTTGGAGATGAGTGCACCTTCACCATGATAGCCTTTCCCTGGTATCACTGGCCAAGGTTCCCTTTGGTGAATATTACGTACAAAAAGTTGCCCAGCACCTGCCTCGCTGCTACTCCTGGGATTAGGCACCTCTTTTGCACACCCTGTGGATGGTGGTCCTTTCTCTGATTCTGTGAATGTGTCACTTGTTAAACTACTCTTTCTTGAGGCCTGTAAACTATTATTTCTTGATGTCTGTGAAAGTTTCAATTCTGAAATTTCTATTTCATTCTTCTTACGGATTGAAAAACACTAGTGAAATTCCTCATCTTACAATCTATGCTCCTTAACATTAACCCTAGTCTGCTTAAAGTCCTTGGTCTTACTCTCTCAGAGGCTTCCTGGGGCTTGATTCCAGTGGGCTGGTGAGGTAGACACCACTGAGCTTGACAACATGCCATACTCCATCCAAGCCTGGAGATCTCCGGTGTCTGGAGGAAAAGGCAGGGGCCATGAGACAGGAGACAAGAATGGAGGTAAATTCAGGGGTAAAGCCCAGAGGAGAGTCCATAGGTCAGTTGCAGGTCAGCTATGTGCCCTCTGTCCAAGAAGACGCCCCTCAGTGTGGGATGACCAGCTGCTCTCAGAGAGAGTGAGGCTCCTGGGCCCGGCTTCTCATGTGATACTGGGTGGATCCTATGCACAGAGGCTGTGACCTGCAGGGGCGTCTATCAGCACCTCTGCAGGGGTGAGGGGCCAAAGGGGGCCATGGGCAACCTCTCCCAGGAGAAGTCACCTGTCCTGGGGCTGGGGCATCAGTCCCTCAGACCCACACCATCTACCTTTCTACCTGGGTTCCAAGCCCAGCAAGGCACCATCCTGACTTCCCCAGTGTAGGATTTCCCCAGTGTGTGACAAGCCAGGCTGTGGCCACCTACCCCGAGGGCATAGGTCAGCAGGGCAAAGCCCATCACTGCCCCCTGGTGAGGCAACTACAACAGAAAGGTGAGCTTTTGAGAGCAAGGGTCAGGTGTCAGGGAGGAGAGGCAGAAACCCAAGAAGGGACCCATCGCCTGAGGCCACATCCTTATCCACCTCTGTGGGGTCAATCAGCCTCCAGTGTCTGCTCTGAGGTCACAAGACCCCACAATACTGGCCATCAAAACCACCTGTCTCAGAAGAAAACAAGAGGGCACGAGAGCAGGAGGTCCGTATGAAAAGTGTGGTCCCTTGAGGAGGTGCTCCCTGAACCAAGTGACAAGACATGGCTTCCCAGGGCACAGCTGCCCCAAGACTCAGCATAAATGTCTGGGCTGTGAGCCCATTGATTCTGGGAAGGGTACCAGTACAAGGTGAACAGGTGCTCCATACTTTGAGTCAGGCAAGCCAGGAGCCAAGCACTGACAATCAGCCTGCGTTACACCCTCATGTTTCACAGGGCAGGAGCCTCGGTGGGGGGATGGGGCCTGCCCTGAGGTCACAGCAGAGAAGGTTTGCTGCTGGAGGGCCATACACAGGACAGCTGTATAGAATGTGATCAAAGGCTCTCTGGTGCTTCATGCCATTCAAAACCAGAGGCTCTTAAATAGCCCGAGGGTAAGATACCGCCAAATCCTTGCTAAAATTTCTAAGCCCATCCTCAGATCCCAAATTTTGCACAGATTGCCAAAAGTTTCATGGGCTTCTGGTCAAGGACCCGATTCATCTGGACTGCTCAGTGCACAGCAAGATTGCCAGGACAGGGCCTAGGGATCTTGCCCACATAACTGTCCCTGACATTTGCTCCTGGAGAACCACCTGCCCAGCTACTGACATCTCCTCCTTCCCTCTAATCAGGCTAAATGCAACTGGGAGAAAGGCAACACAAAAGGAGGCAAATGTGGAAAAATAAACCCGACAGTGCTGTCTCCCCCAGCCAAGACTAAGAGTTCATGAGTCTACCCACTGCACTCACCTGAGAGCCCCCACACATCACAAGGAGCACAGAGAGCACACAGGCCATCAGATACACCTGACCTCAATTTCCTCCTGAGAGAGCACTCAGGGGCCTCCCTGGGATTTGGAGGTGTCAACAATTCACTGCATTGTGGCTTATGCCACAGAGCAATTTTGAACAAGGATTATAGTACCAGTAAACTTTAAGCACTGCTTTAAGGCCAATCACTTTACGTTTAAAGAGAGAGGAATTGGGACTTCCCTGGTGGTGCAGTGGTTGGGAATCCGCCTGCCAATGCAGGGGACATGGGTTTGATCCCTTGTCTGGGAAGATCCCACATGCCGCCGAGCAACTAAGCCCGTGCTCCACAATTACTGAGCCTGCACTCTAGAGTTCACGAACTACGACTACTGAGCCCGTGTGCCATGACTACTGACGCCCACACGCCTAGAGCCTGTGCTTGGCAACAAGAGAAGCCACCACAATGAGAAGCCTGCTCACCGCAACTAGAGAAAGCCTGTGCACAGCAACGAAGACCCAATGCAGCTAAAAACAAATAAATAAATTAATGAATTTAAAAAAAGAGAGAGAAGAATGGGATATTTTAAACAGAGACATATGACCCCTTTAAAGGACAAAAAAATGTTGCTTGCAGCTTTTCGAATGGAAAAGGAAACAAAAAATGACTGGGTTTGCTGTTTTCCTTGAATTTGTCTAGTACTAGCACTAGATAATATTGACGATCTTCATGGTTGATCATAAACAACATGATGCTGTAATGTTCAAAGTGTTCGTGAAACTATTTTAATCTCATGACTTACTCTGGAACAATTGTGTTGACATAGGTACTGATGGTGCAAAAGCAAAGGTGGCAGAAGTGCTGGCACCTTAACCCAAATCAGGGAGTGGCACCAAACTGTACTAGTTGGGCTTGTATTCACTATCATATACTTGTATTAACAGTGCCAGTTCCAGTTAAGAATGTTCTGTCTTCAACAGTAAAAATGATTTATGTTAGTAAATCTTGACCATTAAAATGGAATATTTTATAGTGTATGATGAAATTCAACAAACAAACATCACACATCTGTATATCAAAGTGAATGGGAAAAAGTTAGATCAGATACTGATAAAGAGGAAGTGGATGATATGGATGATAGATGTGAAAAATTAGCTAAAATGTAGCACAGAAAAGAAACGGTCAGAAATTATGAATGAGAAGTTTATGGACCTAGAGTCTGCTGGTGGCTTGATTTTGGACTTTGCAGCCTCCAGAACTGTGAGAAATAAACGTCTGTTGTTTAAGCCACCGAGTCTGTGGTAGTTTGTTATAGTCCCTTGAGCCAAGACATATTTTGGTACCAAGAAGTAGCAAATACCTAAATATGTGGAAGTGGCCTTGGAATTGGAGAGTAGGTAAAGGCTGAAAGAGATTTGAAGTGCATGCTAAAAAAGAGCTGAGATCACCAAAAAAGCCTTTCAGCCCTTACCTATTAAAAGTGATTTGGGCGATGGCTCAGAAAGAAAAGAGGCACACTGGAGAGGAAATCTCCATCTTTGTAGAGAATACAGAAATAATCATGAACAGATAGAAATATGGACGTTAAAGGCTATTCTGGTGAGGTCTCAAACAGAAATGAGGAACACGTTATTAGAAATTGGAGGAGAGGTTATTCTTATTATAAAGTGGCAAAGAACTCGACTGAACTGTGTTCTAGTGTTTTTTGGAAGGTAGACTTGTGAGTGATGAAACTGAATAATCATCTGAGGAGATCTCTGAACAAAGTTTGGAAGAAGTAGTTTGGTTCGTCATCACCGGTCACAGTAAAACACATCAGGAGAGAGAGAAATTGAAGACCAAATTTTTAAGCAAAAAGAAATCAGAACGTAGAGATTTGGAAACTTCTCAGCCTATCCATATTTGAAAGTGAGAAAGCTTGTTCTGAAGAAAACTCGAAGGGTGTAGCAGGTGTGCTATTAATTTAATTTGTCCTCTCAGCAGAGGCCAGGAATAGAGAAGGATTAAACCAGCAGGGACACTGCCAGTTTGAACTAAAGGGGAAAGAGAAAGCCGGGCAGAATGAGGGAAGGCTGTCAGAATTCTTGGATTCTACAGAATGGGAGACTAGAGCAATTCGGCTGTGAATGTGTACTCCTCTTTTTTTTTTTGTGGTACGTGGACCTCTCACTGTTGTGGCCTCTCCCATTGCGGAGCACAGGCTCCGGACTCGCAGGCTCAGCAGCCATGGCTCACGGGCCCAGCCGCTCCACGGCATGTGGGATCGTCCCGGACCAGGGCACGAACCCGTGTCCCCTGCATCGGCAGGCAGACTCTCACCCACTGCGCCACCAGGGAAGCCCTGTGTTCTCCTCTTGAAGAAAAGGGAAGAAGGACCCCAAAGGTGACTCCGAGGTCATCGGGTCTGTCAATCCCACCACAGGCTCAGGGGGCCTCAGTTTCAAAGTGTGAGATTGTCACCCTCACAGAGAGTCATGGTGTAGGTGGAGGCCCTACAGAGAGCTTCAGTGTGGGGGGCACCCCACCAAGCTGAAGGAGTGGGGCTGCCCCACCGAGCTGTGGGGATGATGTTGCCACCCCAGTGGGCCTGGAGGGCAAAGCCTCAAACCAAAGAGGATTATTCTCGTACCTTAAGATCTAATGGGATTGGCCTTGCTAGGCTTTGGACTTGCTTGGAAACTGTCATCATTTCCCTCTTTCCTATTTCTTCCTTTTGGAGTAGGGATGTCTATTATATGCCAGTCCCATCATCGTATTTGGAAACACTGGACGTGTTTGGGTCACAGATTTACAACTACAGAGAAATTGTGCCTCAGGATGAATAGTACCTCCAGTCTCCCCCATATGTGATTTCGATGGTGTTTAGATCAGACTTTGGACTTTAAATTTTACAGTTGATGTTGGGATGAGTTAAGGCTTTTGAGGCTGTTGGGATAGAATGAATGTATTTTGCATACAATAAACACACAAATTTTGGGTACCAGGGGCAGAATGCTATGGACGTGTATCCCCCCAACCAATTCTTATGTTGAAGCCCTAACCGTCAATGTATTTGGGGATAGGGCCTTTGGGAGGTAATTAGGTCATGGGAATGGAGCTTTTATAATGGGTTTAGTGCCCTTAGAAGAAAAGACACAAGAGACATCTGTCTTTCTCTCTGCCACGTGAGGACACAGTAAGACAACCATCTGAAAAGTAGGAAGAGAGCTCTCACCAGGAACTGAATATGGCACCTTGATCTTGGCCTTTCAACCTTCAGGACTGTTAAGAAATTACCGTCTGTTTTTCAAGCCACCAGGTCTATGGCATTTTGTTATAGCCGTCCAAGCTGATGAAGACATAGAGAATATATAAGATGGTCTAATATACCTATATCCAGGGTTCTAGAAGTAGAGGCAGGAGAGAATGAGTAGAAGTAACATTTGAAAAAGATAATACTATGTTCTAGATGAGATGAAGAATGTGTTATCACCTAATGAAGCAAAATAGATCACATGGAGGATAAATTTTTTTAACCTGAAACTAATCACACGTCAAGAAGCTGGAGAACACAAAAGACAAAAGACAATCTTAAAAAAAAACAATTAGCAAGGAAACTGATCACCCACCATGAAAGGGTGTACTGATGGCATAATTTGAAAAAACAGTAACAAAAGCCATATTCGATGGAATAAATATTCAAAGTTCTGAAAGGAAAAACTTTTCCTCTGGAACTGATTACCCTGTCACATTATAATTTATAAAAGTTCACCAACAAGGGGACTGATAAATTATTTGTAATGTATGCATACAATGCAAAATTATAAATAATTAAAAGATTAAAGAACATCTAATATATCCATTTTTCTTAAAGTAAGAATGTTGAAAGAAGAAGCCAAAGGCAATATGATTTGCATGACACCATATATAACCAAAAATATTATTACACATAATTTTGATTATCAACAGCTGTGCTAAAAGCATAAACATTTTTATAAGATGGATATTTACCAAGTTCTTGATGGTGACTATCTTTCTCATTGTTGGTGAGAGCATAAAATGGGACAACCCTTAGGGAAAACAATATGAGGTTTCCTCAAAAAATTAAAAATAGGGGCTTCCCTGGTGGTGCTCAGTGGTTGAGAATCTGCCTGCCAATGCAGGGGACACGGGTTCGAGCCCTGGTCTGGGAAGATCCCACATGCCGTGGAGCAACTAGGCCCGTGAGCCACAACTACTGAGCCTGCGGGCCTGGAGCCTGTGCTCCGCAACGAGAGGCTGCGGCAGTGAGAGGCCCGTGCACCACGATGAAGAGAGTGGCCCCCGCTCGCCGCAGCTAGAGAAAGCCCTCGCACAGAAACGAAGACCCAACACAGCCAAAAATAAATAAATAATAAATTTTAAAAAAATTAAAAATATAACTACCATGTGATCCAGCAGTCCCACTTCTGGGTTTGTATGCAAAAGAATTCAAAGCAGGATCTCAAACAGATATTTGCACACCCACATTCATCGTAACATTATCCAAAATACCCAAGATGTGAAGAAACGCAAATGTCCATCAACAGATGAACGGATAACGGGGTCTATAAATACAATGAAATATTTCCTTCCTTGAAATAAAAGGAAACCATGTCTCATGCTACAACATGGATAAACCTCTAAGACATTATGCTAAGTGAAATAAGCCACTCATAAAAGGACATGTCATAGCCACTCACATGAAGTCTCTAGAGTAGTTAAAATCATAGAAACATATAAAGGTGATTGTCAAGATCTCAGGGAGGAGGAGGGAGAATTAGGGAGTCTCTGCTGTCCCAACCCCCGCCTGGGTTCTGGGGAAGGAATGAGAACTCAGAAGCAGGAGAAGAGGCTTTGGCCAGCAGGGAAGGGGGGGTGAGGCCCAGGGTGGGTTCACAAAGGATCAGAGCATCTGAGTGCGTTAGGAGGAAGGGGCTTCAGAGGTGGGCCAGCATTTGCCATGATGGGGGCTAAGCAGGCTGCAAGCGGGGGCAGTTCGGGGAGACAGCAGGGGTCTGCGCCCTGGCCCTCATTGTTTGCTCGTCTCACCCTTATGAGCGGGTCATTTCCCCTGCTCTGATGATTCGAAGTCTCTGCCGGCACCCACAGGACGGTGACTGA
This sequence comes from Delphinapterus leucas, assembly GCF_059928025.1. Lineage (NCBI taxonomy): Eukaryota > Metazoa > Chordata > Mammalia > Artiodactyla > Monodontidae > Delphinapterus > Delphinapterus leucas. Next base: position 36,569,541 of record NC_143134.1, read on the forward strand.
GGCCTCCACACTCCTCAGCATGGATCCCAGCTCCCACCCAGACCTGGGGCCACAGACACCTCTCCCCCAACCCTGCTGCCCCTGTGAGCAAGCTGTTCTTGTGAAACGCGGTCATAGTTTGTCAGGAGGAACCGTTTTATATGGGAATACAAATCAGTGTTGATACCAATACACACACATGTCCAGCCATGGGTGGAAAGGGAAGGGACAGTAGTTCTGGGGTGTCTTTGCACACCCATAGGCCCCTAAGGCCAGTCCCCACAGCCACAGCCAGATGGGTCCTCCTCCTTCAGTTGAACGAGATGCTGCTGCACAGAGATCCCACAAGTTCCACAAAGGGGCCCAACTGTCATTACCCTTATACACACCTTTCTCGGGTGCCCCATGAATTTCCCCGCACCCATTCCCCTTGTTGCATCCTCATTGGGATTAAGAGGCAGCTGCGTCCACCACTCTCCACATTGCAATAATCCCAGTGGGAGTAGAGGATACTCCCGCTACGACGAGGCAGACAGTCCTGTCCCCATGGCCAAGACTTTTCCTCTCTGGTCACTCCCCCCACACAGGAGACCCTGGATGAGCGGAGGGTCATCCGAGCGCCGTCGCCTGGCCACTTCAGGGAAGCAGAGAGAAGCTCCATAATGACAAGGGCTGTGTCCAGGCTCCATCCTAGAAACTGGTGAGTGTCCAGAGGGCTGAAAGGCACAAAAGCAGCTCTGCCTCCCCAGAAGGATCAGGGATGCAGAAGATGGTACAGAGGCCCCAGAAGGCCCCAAGCCAAGCAGGCTTTAGAGAAGGGGATGATGAGGGGGTCCCTGGGGAAAGTGAGAGCTGTGCGTTCCCAGGGGCAGCCTGAGGAGTCCTTGTCTATGTGCAGGAAAGGTTTGGCCACCTGTAGCTCCAGAGCTCCTGTGACCTCCCTCACCCTTCCTTCCTCTCTGGATCGCTCTCTGTGGAGCAGCGCAACACGAACAAGATGACAGTGGCCTGAGAGCATTTCCCACCAAGACTATCTTTATTCACAATTGATATACATCACTCCAAAGGTCCTGCTCCCACCCACACCTGGCCACACCCACCTCACCCACCTCCCTAACCCCCCACAATCCCGCTCCCCCTCCCCGCCCTGGTGGTCCTGCCCTCCCTCCCTTCTCCCCACATCATCCAGGGTCAGCACTGGGATGAGGAGGAGCCCCTAGGCTCCCCTGGGGGCCGAGCTGGGGCCTCACCCTGGAGGGCCGGCCCAGCTGTTCCCTACTGGCTGCAGTGCTTCTTCCACTTCCTTCTCCTCTCTGTGACACACGGGTCACACTTTCTTTTTCTCGCCTGTGAGGGGCGAGCCGGCCCCAGAGCCAAGCCTGGCCTCCCAGACACCCCGAGGCCAGCCCCGGGGATGGGCAGCTTCTCAGCAGCGGCTGGGCGTCCACACAGAGCCTGCTTCCTTGACTTGGGAGCGGCTGGTGGAGCTGGGCTGAGGCCTCTTCTCTGAGGGGAGGGGGCGTGGGGAGCACTCCGGGCTCCCCAACCTCCAGGGGAGGCCAGGCCTGAGGCATGGGCAGGACTCTGGGACACCCAGCCAGGCAGCAGGCTCTGCAGAGAGCCGAAGAGGAAGGCCAGGCTGGGGAGCTCCTCGTCGTCGTCACTGGACCCGTCCCTGGGCCCTCGGGCCTCCCGAACAGGAGAGGCCTCTCTGAGAACAGACGCATCCCTGGGTTCCCGTAGAGGGGCAGCGCGCCTTTGACCCTGGGGAGGGGAGGGCCGTCCGGCCCGGAATGGAGAGACCTCCTGACGTCCTCGAGAGGGAACAAAGACTTTGGGCCTGCACAGGCCAGTGTCTGTTTGGATGAGCCTATGAGGAGCCTCAGAATCAATCTCTGGTGGGCAGGCTTCATCACTGACCCCTAGATGGGGGTCTTGGTCATGCCTCTGGGCACCTTGGCCGGCGTCGGACTCAGAGGGACTTGAGCGCATTCCGGGTGCACTGTGACTCGGGGCTGCCCGCACACCCTCGTCCTCTTTCAAGGCCAGGAGTCGTTTCTGCACCAGCTGGTAGGAGGGAGGAGGACAGTGTTGGCTCCACACACACGTGTGAGAGGAGGAGCCCTGGGCAGTGGGACAATGGCCCTTCGGCAAAGGAGGGGACGGGGGACCCGAGAACTCGAATCCAAATACAGACACTGTGGCATTCCTGCCATCCTCCTGCACCTTATTCCCAGCTTTGTGCCCTTCCCTCCCCTCCCGGCTCCCCATCCTCTCCTTCCTTTCACCCTGCACTGCACCCACCCCAAAACGGGCCCTTCCCCATGCCAGGCCTCCCAGGCAGGGGAGGGATGGACAGCGCCAGGTGGCCCTCCAGTTCTGGGGCCTTACCTCTCCCCTGTTCACTGGGGTCCCTCCGTGCCCTGGTCTTCCTGGGTGTCCCTTGTCTCCCGTGTTCTACCGGGGATCCCTCCCTCCTCTGGCTCCCCTGGGTCATCTGGGTTCCCCTGTCCCCTGGATCACCTGGGGTCCCCCTCCCGTGGGGTCCCCTGGCTCCCTGAGTGTCCCTCTCCCTCCCCTGGCTCACTTCTTCCGGGGTGAGCCCTTCCTCCTGCTCCAGCTCCTCCGCTAGGGCCAAGAGATCCAGCTGTGCATCTGGGGAAAGCAATTCTGCCAGGAATCGAGGGTGAATGACTGCCTCCACCTCGGACAGAAAGAAGAGGCTGTGAGCATCCTTGGCCAGGAGTGGCCTGTGAGACAAGAAGACCCGGAGGGAAAGTGAAAAGCAGAGACCCACCCCACTCTCCTCCACAAGGCGGGGATGCTCAGCACACACACACACACATGCACGCACACACACACACGCACATACACAGTCACACACAAAAGAGCACATATACAGAAGCACATACACAGGCACACAAAGGCATACACACAGACAGACACAAACACGTACACACATACATCTGCGTAAACCTCCCCTAACACCAGGCTCAGGAACAAGGAGCTGAGCTTAAGTCCCAACGGCCTGAGCAGAACCCAGATCTTGGGTGCTGAGTGTTCCATGCCCTGGCATCTTGTAGACCCCAGGCTCCAGGCCTAGCCTACCTTGGTGACAAAGTCCTCCTGGGAACACAGCTTGTCAATGTAGCTCAAGAGGCCTGGGTCCGAGTAGATGCCGTCCTCTTCCTGCTTCAGCTCGTTTCCGTCCTCTCCACCTTCTGCATCTGACTCGCCTGTGGCTGAGTGGACGGGCCCCACCAGCGCATCCATGATGTCCATATACTCCCTCACAGCCTCGGGGGGAATCTCCTTGGGTGCCTTGGGCTCCGGGGGCTGCTGGGACCTGTGTGGCTTTGGGCGGGAGGGCTGGGCCCTGGGGCCGGACATCCTGGGAGCACAGGCTGAGGCAGAGCGGGAGGAAGGGAAGGAAGGTGAGGGACTCCCGGTCCACCTCCTGACCACCGAGCACACGTTGGTGAGTGCATTGTTTGGGGAACATTGATGTGGGTGTGGGGGGGTCAGGACCACCTGAAGCCTCATGCACTGTTGGAGAGGGGAGGTAAGGGGGGCATCTAAGAGAGTCACAAGTAAGGAAGTGGGGAACCTCCAATTTTCTAGGGGTCTCGCCATCAAACCCACTTCCTAGGCAGACTTTGTGTGGGGTCCTTTGACAGGGAGGTGTGAGAGGAGTTACAAAACTGACCAAGTCAATACCCCGCAGTGACAAAGGGCAGCTGAGAGCCCACGCCCCCACCCCCTGCCTCAGTGGCTGTTTTGGTTGAAAGACCAAGGCCCCTGTCTTGAAGGTAAAGGATCCACGTGGGGACAGTGGCCAACCCTAGGCCCCTGTTACCTGTGCCTTCAACTCCAGTGGGAACCTGGGTGCCTGGCTGAAGGCCCACTTTCGGGGCTGGGGGCCCCCGAGGATCCAGCTTCGGTGGGGCTGGAGGAGGCAGGTCCTGCGCACACTGCATCCACTGCCACTTCTGAATCTGCATCTCCTCCTCGGCCTCAAATTCCATGAACCTGGGGGGTGACGGAGGCACAGGCCACCCTGAGCAAAAGGCCTGGGTTCTGGAGCCCAACAAAGGCAGCCAAGAATGAGGGATTGGGAGAGGATGTGCCTTGGGGCTGTCAAGGCCCTGTGAGGTGCTGTCCACAGCAGAGAGCTGCTCCTGGAACTGATACAAGATCTGCGACCCTTCCTGCCTCACCAGCACTGGAGGCCATTCAACAGCATAGACCCAGGTCGCTGAATTGAACCAGGTCAACGGGACACGTGGCTGACCCAGGGGCACCCTCCTCATGCCCCCCGTCCCCATCCAGAACCACATGAAGGGCTGACAGCCAGAGGCTGGAACAGGCATGTGTTCCCCACAGGGGTCCTTGCCCGAATCCAGGACCCTGGGCTGGGACTGAGAGTCCTGGAACAGAGACCTGGAGACGGGGGGCCAGGAGAGGCTGGACGACGTGGATGCTGAGCTTAGAGGAGAGGCCTTCCTTTCCTCTGAGAGGCGCTCGTTTGTTTGCTTTTCTTTCTTAAACCAAGGGGATTACCATGGAGCAAACAACGGATGGGCCAGAGACCCTCGGGCTGACGACAGCTGGCTTCCCCAGCCTCTTCAGGGATGCCAGGGTACCCACTCAGGCCACTTTTCATGAGGAGAGGGGGTCCCAAATCTATGTCAGTGGCCGCCAGCCACCCACCACTAAGGAAGCAGCAGGCTGGCGGGTGGAGCTCTTTCCCCGGCTCAGCCCATATGGCCGGAGTTGGACCCCAACTGGACTCACAGCGTCACCCTGCCCCATCCTGAGACCTTCATGTCAAGGCAAGGGTAGGTCAAAATCAGGGGACGGCAGAGCTCCTGGTGGAGGAAGGACAGAAGACCCAAACTGTCAAGGTGAGGGAGGCGTTTCTGGAGGACAGTAGGGCCTCTGGGCTGCGGGGCCCGTGTTCTGAGTGACAGCCCTTCTCCTTTGTCCTCTCTGATGAGCACCCCCACGGCCAGACCCTGCCCTCACCCACTCGCCTCAGCCTCCACGCAGCCCCTGGGCCCAGGACGCTGACTCACATTTCCGCTATCTTGTAGTAGATCATCCGGTCAACGTTGCTTATGCGCTGCCATTCCTGCACGGCCCTGCACAGTCCCCACTCCAGCGTCATGGTGGGCTTCAGGCGGGCCACGGATCGAAGCACTGGGCTGTAAGACCTTGGCGTCAGTCTCCGTGCCCAGCCCAGCCCCCACCTGCCTGACCCCACCCGCCAATGTGGACCACACATCACTCGACACAGCATGACTGAGCAACAGGAGGGTGGGAGGCAGGTGACTGGGAGGGCAAAGACAAGGCTTCCCGGCCACTGCTGTCACCGCCTCACACTCACTCGAGGATGACCTTCCACTCCCAGGCTACAGCTGGGACACTGTGCCTTGGGGAGCTCTTTTCCTCTTCAAGGCTGCCTTTTCGTAAGAAAAATCACTATCGTCAATGAGGCGTGGCATGTGCCAGGCCATCTGCTAACACTTCATAGATTAGCCCAAGCAGGCTTCTGCCCGGTCCTCTGAGTGAAGTGTGACTGTCCCGTTTTTACGAGGGACCGGAGGTTTAGGATGGAAATGCCTGCCAGGCTCACAGCTCTAGTGGGAGAGAGCCCACGCCCTTAGGAGAGCTCTAACGTCACCCTGTTCCTAGTGGAATTCTCCACGACAACGAAGTCGAGGCGTGCATTAAGCGCTCTCCTGGGCCGCGCGCTCCTCCCCCTCCTCTGAAGTGACCTCCCCCGGCCACGTACACTCAAGTCCTGTATGAAAGGAGACGGCACCACAGGAGACTGCGGCATCCACTCCTTGGCTCCTCACCTTACAGCACGACCCTCTCTGACTGCAAGTCTTCAGTCCATATTACCATGAGAATTACGCAAGAGCAAGTTGGCTAGACTCTCAGGGTGGTGGGGTCAGTTGAGATAAGGCACATTACAGTCATGATGTCATGGACTGGCAGGCTCACCCATATTACCGACAATGTGCCTTCTCATAGTACGGACATCGCCCTCAGACCTTGCTTGCTGTATCCCTAGAAACCTAACCTGCGAGTGCATCCCCAGGTCCTCTTTATCTAAAAGCTCCGATAAGCTCACGACCCCCTGAGCGTTCACTCACATGAGAAAGCAGGAAAGAGCTTCTGCATCAGGACTCTGGGGAAGGTGTCTCCGCGCCAGTGGCTTGAGGCACTGCCAACGTCGGAAGTTACTGTACACGCTCTGGGGGTTAGAGCAGTCACCCTGCGAGGCGTAGGGCTGGTTGGTGGCCAGGCTGCCCTCCCTGGAAGTGCCATGTGGCCAAGGCCCAGAGTTCACTGGGCGAATGATAGGGGCCAGCTGGGCAGCTGGTGGTGGAGCTTGAGGAGGAAAGCCTGGGGTCCAGCCTCCCTTGCCAGCCTGAGTAACTCCAACAGCTGGAGCAGTCACAATGGTCTCCATCGCAGGGGATGCTAAGAATACGGGTGCAGGACATGCAGCAGTCCCGCTGAGGGCCCCTGGAGCGCTCCAGGTGAGGGGGCCCTGAGTTATGATAAAGGTCTGAGTCTGGGGCGCCTCCACTGGCCTCCCTTGTGACCTGACTTGGACAGTGAGGTTGCAGGCCCCAGGGGCACCGGGTCCACGGCCACCATTAGCCACCAAAGGTGTCGTGGGGAAAGCTGGCAGCAGGCTGCTGCCAGGAGGGAATGCTGGGGTGATGGGAGGTGGCAGGTGCTGCCCCCAGGGTGGCCGGCGCTGGGGGCCAGGAATGGGTGGAGGATAGAGCACTGCCATGAAATCAGACAAGGAGGCACCAGGGTTCATGATGACATCCGTTCCCAGCACTGAAGATGCTGTTGAGGCAAAGGAAAGGAGTGAATGGGGGAGGAGAATGGGCCAGTGGGACAGAGGCTTTCTGCGGCATCAGAGTGTAATCTCCACAGGTGAGAGACACCTGGACAAGGGAAACTGCAGCGTGCAAATGTCTTCAAGTGCTTTTCATGCCCTGACCTCCAGTTGAGAATTATTCCACTGGTGACCCCGCGCCCATCCACCAAGGCCCCTGACCCCTGCCTGCCGAGAAGAAATTGCCTCAGCAAGCACTCACTTGGAGAGCCTCCCTAAGGCAGCCCCTGGCAGCTAAGCCTCACAGGCTGTCTCCCAAGACCTGGAACTGTGTGCACATCCGCTCTGTGAGAAATGCCCCTCAGCTGGCGTACTAGCAGGTAGGGACCTCCTGCAAGGTAAGTTCTAGGCACCCAAAGGCACTGTGTAAAACATTAGGGCCCCACCTCCTCCTCAGTCCTCCTTTTCCTGACACTCAGTATAAATCCCCTCTTTCTTTCCTAGCCTCGCAAAACAAAACAAAATGCTGGAAAATATCCCTCTAATGGAATCCTGATACAAACCCATAACACCGGCCCAGAATGCACCTGCATCTCAGAACAACCCACAGCAGGTACGTAACATGGGCCAGGTCCTGCCACCCCCTTCCCAGTGCCCAAAGTCACTGTCATCACTCAGGAGTTCTGTTCCTAGGAGGTGGGGGTGGTCTGAGAAGTAGGCACGTGTCCCTTAGATTCTGTCATTTCACAGCCAGTGATGGCTGCGGAGGATTAAACAAGGGCCAGGGAATTGTTATGTTACATTGGTCGTGGGAGTATAGACCGCCTGTGGTCCTTCCCCTTCCAGCTCCCGATAACGGAGAGACAATCTGAGAAGCAAGTATAAGCCAGGTGCCATGGCGATCAAGTTGTCTGAAACACATCCCTGTTCAGGAGAACAAGGTACACACCACGGTACACCTAATTAACCAGAATAGGTGTCATAGGACGTTTAATAGTAACACAGAAGATCGTCTTCCTGACCCTGGGCTACACTCCTTCCCCCTTTAAAAGAGGAAGCAGCCTTCATAGACATTCCACCCGAAACAACCCCACTCCACATCTGTTCCCTGTCCATGAAGGAGTGACATGAAATATGAACAAACTCTTCCTCTCAAGGCAGCCTGAAGGTCCACCATGAGATACTGGACAAGGTGAAGTAGGTCTGAAATACTGCGATTCCACAAAAGGAAGAACAATTCAGAGCAACACAGGAACCTGAGACCTCTCTTGGCTGAAGTTACACGGTTGCCCACCCCCTGTTGAATCCAAGGCAACAGTTACCTGAACTGAGAAGTGAGCTCTGGGCTGGGAGGAGTGGACGAGGTGTGGGCTGCGGCAGTTAGAGTAACCTCCTGCCTCGCTCTCAGAGAGGACACTTCACTACAGGTGTGGCCACACACAGCCCCATTGAATAGTTTTCTCACCAAGACCATCTCTCCCCAGGGCCCCCTGAGATACAGTAGGCTCCTGTTCAAATCCCTTTGAAAGATATAGTGAGGCAAGCTTCAGGTACCTCAGGAACATAGTAGAGGTCTAGGCTTTCCTCATGACCCTCCCTGTGTCACCACCAGGACATCACACACATCCTGCCACACACGTTTCAGAGTGGCTTGTCTCCTCTCTAGAAAGAATCAACCTGTCTGCTGCCATCCTTTCTCCGTAGCCAGGGCAACTCCTCTTGATCTACCTCCAATGACCCCTCCTCCCCAGCGCTGTCTCAGGTTTCTTCAGGCTCCCCAGTCTCCCCAGGTGAAATGTCCTTGTGTGTCCAGTGCTCTCTTCTCCCTCTACTTCAGTCCAACTATGTGCCCACAGTGAAGTGTCACATGTGAACCCGAAGGACGTGAGAGATGGCAGAGTCTCTGAAAACACACCCCCAGCCTATAGGCTTACCTCCTTCTGAAGCCATCCTGCAGGCTTGGGCACGGACTACTGCTGCCTGGTAGCCTCAATGAGAAAAGTCAAGACCAGGACCCAGAGAGCGACCTGCTTCAGCAGTTGCTCAGGCTCCAAGTAAAGGAGAGCCACGTTTAAATTTAAACAGTAGAATGTGGGCTGAAACGTTCTGCAGTGGGGGAGGGGCAGAGGGTACGTGGGTCCCGGTGACGTGGGGTGGGGGGACATTCCACGAGGGCTCTGGGCGGTAGGCAAGAACCGGAAGTTCCTTCCATCCCACACAGTGGCAACACAATTGGCGTGTGCCTCTTTAGGCGGTTTATAAACTTCTTTTGATTCATGGCACCGATGTTGGACATGACAGTCCCTTCCTTTCACGTCTTTATCCATCAACCTAGTTTTGTGTCCCTCAACACACTCTGCTTCCTACCTGGCTCTTGACTTACTTCAACAGAGACTAGACTTTCTGAACAAAATACCCAAGTGTTAGTCTGATAAACATAAATAATGGCCACATGGAACTGAGTATTTGAAATTAGGATTGTCTCAGCAGATGCAGTGTCTTTGACTGCTGTATGTACATCACTCCTAAGGAAGTGGTCCTTGTGCTCCAACCAACATCCAGCAGGACCAGCCTTTCTAATGATCCTTTGTGCTGGAAAGCCCCCGGCCATCAAAAAACTGTCATGCAGTCCCCATGTCCAAGACCAGAATTCACTAAATGTCTTTCTCATAGTATTCCATGGTTGTTAAAGATTTAGTTTTTTACCTTTTAAATGATTTTAGTATAATATTTTAAGCGAGTAACACCTTCTCATGGTTCAAAATTAAATTGTGCAAAATGGAATATGCAGTGGCGAGTCCTCCTCCCACCCCTTTCCCCTGTCAACCCAATCTTCTTTCCCGGAGGAAACCAGTGTTATCTCTTTCATTAAAATATTCCCAGAGATACATCATGCAACTAAAAACGAAGGCAATCTATTTTTATAGAAGAGCGGGATTCTGCAAGATATTATAAAAAAGGAGGGAGGGAAAGTAAAATTGTTCCCATACTACCTGGTGTGTTGAAATTGACCCAGATGGTCAACCCTTTCTCAAAATTATTAAAAGAAAACCCAAAACCCTACAAAGGACACACCTGTGAATCAACATTTATTGAACAACCTCCATGTATTAAATACACTGAGAAAAAATATTCTAGTAGAGTAAATGCGTTGGAGAAACTCTAGGAACGGAGTCAGGAGACAGTATCTTAAGAGTGTTTCCCAGGTCTGAAATTCTTTGCTAGAATTGTTCTTTAACAGAAACTTCAGGCTTGCTAGGAAAAACACCTACTGTTCTTTGAAAGGCATAAACAAGAACCAAGGAACTGCAGTCCAAAGGGCATGAAAGCACTTGCCCCAATTTGAGGCTACTGTGCTTACAGCGGAGCTCTCCAGAACTCTTTGTAGCTAAGTGCATGGGTTTCACGTGTGCAATATAAAAATCACGAGTGCACATCTCACAAGAGCTGGTTTGAAGAAGAGACCGTCACGAAAGTTCCCGGCGAGGAGCGTCGCCAGTTAAGTTCCGCAGTGTGCCCGACCCTCCATTTCTCTCCTCTCCTGCAGAGACCTCCTGGAGCAGATGCCCGAGCGCCCCGCGCCTGCATCCTGGGCACGCCCACTGGGCGCGGGGCTCTCGGGCACGCGGACTGCCGTCCTCCAGCGGCTCCCAGCGTCTGTTGGGGCAGTTTGCTCCGGAAGACAGGAGCGCATGCGCGAGCGCGGACGGTGGGGCCCCAACGGCCGTCCGGCGCGGGAGCGGCCTGTCATGGCGGCCTCTCGAGTCAATTATAGGAATCCTGAGGTAAGGGGTACGGGGACTTTTCAGCCCTCAGGTGTCACCGCTCTGCGCTGTTGTTCACCCTGTGGGTTATTTGTGCCCTTGTCGGTGTAAGGAGACTCCCCACAATGTGGATTCACGCCCCCATAGAGCTCGATTCCCTTGAGGTGTTTACCCCAGGGTTATTGGCACCAGTGGGGAGCCGGCTGCATGAAGGGTTCAGTGGCTGCGGGGCCTACAGTGCGGGGTAAATAGTGTGTGCGAGCTATTAAACAGGTGCCGTTCTAGTCTGCGCGTTGTGAAGAGTACACAAGCTAGAGGGAAGTTCTTGCGAGTTGAAAACCCTCATCTGGTTCCAAAGGTGTAGCTCAGGTGATTGGAAAATGAGTGAAGATCGAAGGAACACACTCATAGTTTCACTAGTGCCTTCCTTCTTATCATAAAAACGTCAATCAACACTTATGTTCAAACTGCATTCTTTTGTCAGTGATGGGAGCAGCTTTGCTGAATGTGGTCCTAAACACGTATTTGTAGTCTGATGTCAAATCATGATTGATTTGCAAGCATAGATGGGGTCTGTACATATTTAATTGGTTGGTGGGAATCTGATATGTAGTCAAATGTGCGGGTTGGTTTTGTCTGTGCATATTTGACTTTGAAGGGAGGTCATGCCTGTGTTTTTGTGAGAGTGTGTAAGAGTGAGTGCTGTATTTGGAGGGTGTTGAGATGTGACGCAGGCATATTCAAGGAGTTGGTGGTTAGGTGTTTGTAATTTGGTGTTTGGGGAATATGTTTACATGTGTTCTTTTCTCCTATGAATTTGGGGATTTGTGTGTGTCTAATGGTGGATTTGGAAGGATTATCTGCATATGCATAAGGGCAATGTCAGGAAAAGTAGTGGTGTATATTACTTTGGGTGTCCAGTCTGTTTGTTTTGTATATTTGGGGAATGTAGGCTGATCATTTGTGTATTCAGGCCATGTTGTATGGTTACGGGGTGTTTGTGTGTGTGCATTTTCAGGAGCTGTCTATGTATATTTGGATGTGTAGAGGGCAAGTCTGTGACTATTTTATGGGACTGGTGGATGTTGTATATGTAGGTATGTTGTGTTTGTATGATTCTGTATTCTGCAAGATGGCAGAGTTAATTCTGTGTGAGAGGTTGGGAATGTGGGGTTATGTATACGCCAGTAGTGTGGTACTGTACGTGTATTTGGAAGAAAGGGCGTATAGGGTGATATTATTGCATACTTGTAGTGTACTGGGTAATTGTGGTTCTATTTGGGACTTGTGGAGAGTTGTGTGTTAAATGAGTTTGTGTGTGTATTCAAGGGGCATGGCCACTTGGAGGAGTATTTGCTGAGGCTGTGCATTTGTAATTTTCAGTAGGAGCCTCTTAGGCTTATGTATTTTGGGAAGTGAGTATATGTGTATCTGATAGAGAGGTGGGGTTCTATGTTTCTACAGGGAAGATGGACAATTGATGTATTTTCGGAAGTGAGGATATGTGTATCTGATAGAGAGGTGGGGTTGTATGTTTCTACAGGGAAGATGGACAATTGCATTTATATGTATTAGAAATATGTGATACCGGTATTTGTTTGTACTTGTATATGTGTGAGCTGGCTCCTGATAGCTAGGGATAAGTTGATATATGGAAGTTGTTTCATAAATGGTTTGCTGGGGATATTTCCATGTTTCTTACTTGTGTATTCTAATCCGTGTGTGTGTCCGTCATCAGGTGCATGCATTATCAAAGCTTGTTCATAAGGTATGGAGTTGTTAGAAGTATTCAAAGTGTATTTCTTTGGAGAATGCTAGGGTGTTTATACATGTGTTTGATAGACGTAAGAGGTGGTCTGTCTATGTATTCAGGGTGAGGGTAGAAATATATATACACACACACACACACACACACATATACAGTTTATATGTTGGGGTAGTGGTGGGGAGCTTGTATTCTGGAGAGGTAGCATAATGTATAGTGTTTGGGAGGGGATCCATATGTTCAGGGGTTAGGAATATTTGCATGTGTGTGTCCATAGGTGTGTGAGAATTGTGTATGTGTATTAGTAAGACTGCAGAAGTTGTCGGTGTTTTTCTGTTTTGAGTGTGTCTGAGCATTTGGGGTGTATACTCATGAGGAGTTTGTGGGTGTGTGTATTTGTGATTTGTGAGTATATCCGGAGGCTTAGAGTCCTCTATGTGTCTATTTTGAAATGTAATGCCTGAAGAATTTAGTGGTGTTGCTTGTATGTGTGTTGTCAGTATTAGTGAGGTGGACTTATATGTACAGTTGATCCTTGAACAACACGGGTTTGAACCACACGGGTCTACTTATAGTGGATTTCTTTTTCAGTAAATACTACAGGACTACTGCAGGATCCATGGACACAGAGCCACTGCATGGAGGGTTGGCCCTAACCCCCACGTTGTTCAAGGGTCAGCTGTATTTGCTAAGTATAGGTTATTTGTGTCTGTGTGTGTTTTTGAGTTCCTGGGGCTTTTGGGGTATGTATTCTGCGGGATGTGAGAGTTTAGTTTGTGTGTTTGGAAACCAGTAGACTGTGTAGGTTACGTGTGTGTGCAGGAATCCTGGAGTATATGTATTCTAGGACTGTGGGATTGCATATGGGTCTTTTTTGGGATTGCACATGAGACGGTTGTGTACTTGGTGAGCCTGTGTGTTTAGGTACTCAGTGTGTACATCTGGATGGCATATCGGTTGCACATGTTTGTTTTCAGGCCCATGTTGTGTGTGTATATATAGTTGTGAGAGTGGAATGTGAATATTCAGGGTGAGTAAGGTTTCGCCTGTAAAAATTTAGGTAGTAAGAGGTGGTCTGTTTGTGTATTTATTCAGGGTGAGGGTAGAAATGTATGTGTGTGTTCAGGATATATATATATATATGTGTGTGTGTGTGTGTACAAACACATATGTATATTTGGTATCCTTTTGGTTATATATCTGTGGTGGGAGTTGAGGGTTCTACTTGCGGTGTAAGTGGATTCTGTGCACATATTCATAGGAAAAGGTATGGCATGTGCTGGAACTGGTTCATACTAGCTTGGGATAGTCAGTTGTGCATATCTCTTCCCAGCTCTGTGTTTAGTGATATCAGGTGAGTAGCTTTAAATTGGTCATGCTGGGAATATTTATACCATGTAGATACCGTAAGTGAAGTCTTTCCCACCTTTCTTGGAGAGCTTTTTATCAAGCACTTACCAGCGTACCACTGATGTGAATGTTTGGATGTATGTATGTATGAAGCAAGAATATTTGGGCATCGGTGGTTACGTATGGGACACTCATGTGAATTGTGAGTGAGGCATCTGGGGCTATGGGCCCTTGTATATGTGCATTGACCCTGGTAATTGTGAATCATTGCATTGCTCCTATCCTGTTCTTTAGGGCCAGAGAATCCCCATAAATGTTGTTGATTCCCAGTAGAAATCATGCAGATGGATACAGAGGTGTCTGTACCTTAGGCAGGTGGACACTACTTCAGCATTTGTGTGGTCCTAGCATCTGGGTCCCTAGAAGGGTGGGCCTGGTGGGCAGATGGGCATGCAGAGCAAAACCTTCACAGGTGTGTTGTTGGCGTGACAGGCAGCAGTCAGAAAGTCATGGGGCTTCCTGGATAGGAGGTCAGATGACCAAGGGCTCTCCCAGGAAAACCCCCTGAGAATCTGTTGGACAGCTACAGGCGTTACTGGCTCTTCTGTGGCACAGCTGGCGTGCAAGGACACCCTCCACGTGGGGTCCAGAGCCATGTGTCCCTGAGCCCAACTGCCCCAGGGTGGTGGGAACTGTTGTGTATCAGGCTGGTCAACTGTATCACTAGGTCTCATCCAACCTGTCTCCATGGAAACCTAAGTCCTCAGGGATAGGCAGGACCTCTAGGGATCACTGAGCTGACAAGGACAGAGGTGGGGAGGCTTTGTCACTGAGGGAGAGTCGGGGACTGAGACCTGGAGAGCCTTGGGAGTCCCACTCTGAGGAGATATGGCTCTGATGTTCCCAAACCCTTTAGACATGTTCTCTGTTCTTTTCTGAAGGCTCAAGATGCTTCGAGCAGTGGGAAGCTTATCTCAGTTTCATGTTTCTCTGATAGGATGAACTGACCCTTTTATTCACTATTCCAGGTCGAGCTGCAAACCCATCAGAGGGAACCATGTGATCATTGTAGCCACCAGCTGACCCTACAGCCACCTTGTGCCTCCCTTGGACCCACTCAAGAATTTCGGAGCCTTCTGGTGAGTCTTGTGGCCTTTTCTCCCTCATTGTGAATCCTCCTGCCAATAAAACATGCTGTGAATGTTAACAAAAGGAAGCCTCAACTAGAATTGGAGTCTGGAAGCCTCCCCCCGTAGAGGGAGCTCTCATGCCGTGTCACTCATCATCAATTACCGCAACAGGAAGAGGTCATTTACTGACCCCAAAGAGGAAGTGCAACCACCTTACTACCCCAGCTGGAGGAGGGAAGACTTCCTTCCTGGCCAGCAACAAGAAATAGAAAATAGAAATAGCTAATAGAAAATTCCGCAGTTTAGCCAATGAGACGCCATTGTCACCTGAAGTTTTCCTTTCCTCCAGTGAACTTTCATTGTTTCCCTTGATGATGACTTTCTTTCCTTGTCCCACCCTCCTTACTATAAAAACCTTCTGGGACTTCCCTGGTGGTCCAGCAGCCAAGACTCCGCGCTTCCAATGCACGGGGCATGGGTTCGATCCCTGGTCGGGGAACTAAGATTTCCACATGCCGTGTGGCATGGCCAAAAAAAAAAAGCCTTCCATGTTGTGTAACCCGTTGGAGTATCTCCCTTTCTATCAGATGAGATGCTGCCTGATTCATGAATTGTTTAATAAAGCCAATTAATTCAAAATACAAAGTAAATCTTCAAATTTACTCAGTTAAATTTTCATTTTTAATACATTGGTGGCATGCAGAGGTGGCCACTAACAGTTTAATATGTATCCCTCCAGAAATGTTCTGTATAAAAATATGTATGTGCACTTTTCTAAAATCCACTCTTATGATTGGTACTGCTAACAGGATGATTTTATGATTAAATGCTTATCTTTTTAAAAAGAAAAAGATAAATATATTGGTGGCAGTGATGGGATCTGAAGCAAATTTCTGATAACATTTGGGACAAGGAGGAACAGGTGTGGTGCCCACAACTCCTTTGAGTTCCCTGTCTTTCTTGCCATTCCTGAAGGTTGTTGGTAAGCTCCTCTTGGTTTGAGCTCCATTCTCTTTGCGTTTGTGCTCCCAATCTAACTGGCTTTCCTTTACAGGGCAGGACAGTTTGGGCTGGTAGAGGATTCTCCCTGAGGCCAAAGCCCTAGCCTTTCATATGGATATTCCCAGGACACAGTAACATCTCTTGGTTATTGCCAGTATATTTTTGAGCGGTAAACCCTAGCCCCTAATTTTGTTCCCTGGATTCCACATTGGGCACTGCTGACAGTGTAGTCTGCACTTGCCCATCTGTTTGCAATCAGCCCCCAGTTTCCATGCTTGGAACTGTTCGTGGCAGCTATAGTTCTCCAATTTGTTTGGAATCAGTTTGCAGTCCCCATTCCTTGGGATTTGCTGGTTGGATCTTTTTCCTCAGTCCAAGGATCCCTCGTAATTGGTGGTGGTGCATACCAGGCCTTCTTTTGTCCGGGACATAGTAACATCTCTTTGTTACTGCTGATATATTAAGGTGCAGTTTTTTTGTGTGTTCTTTTTTTTTTTTAACATCTTTACTGGGGTATAATTGCTTTACAATGGTGTGTTAGTTTCTGCTTTATAACAAAGTGAATCAGTTATACATATACATATGTTCCCATATTTCTTCCCTCTTGCGTCTCCCTCCCTCCCACCCTCCCTATCCCATCCCTCCAGGTGGTCACAAAGCACTGACCTCATATCCCTGTGCTATGCGGCTGCTTCCCACTAGCTATCTACCTTACATTTTGTAGTGTATATATGTCCATGCCTCTCTCTCCCTTTGTCACAGCTCACCCTTCCCCCTCCCCATATCCTGAAGTCTGTTCTCCAGTAGGTCTGTGTCTTTATTCCTGTCTTACCCCTAGGTTCTTCATGACATTTTTTTCCCTTAATTTCCATATATATGTGTTAGCATACGGTATTTGTCTTTCTCTTTCTGACTTACTTCACTCCGTATGACAGAGTCTAGGTCTATCCACCTCATTACAATTAGCTCAATTTCGTTTCTTTTTATGGCTGAGTAATATTCCATTGTATATATATGCCACATCTTCTTTATCCATTCATCCGATGATGGGCACTTAGGTTGTTTCCATCTCCGGGCTATTGTAAATACAGCTGCAATGAATATTTTGGTACATGACTCTTTTTGAATTATGGTTTTCTCAGGGTATATGCCCAGTAGTGGCATTGCTGGGTCTTATGGTAGTTCTAATTGTAGTTTTTTAAGGAACTTCCATATTGTTCTCCATAGTGGCTGTACCAATTCACATTCCCACCAGCAGTGCAAGAGTGTTCCCTTTTCTCCACACCCTCTCCAGCATTTATTGTTTGTAGATTTTTTGATGATGGCCATTCTGACTGGTGTGAGATGATATCTCATTGTAGTTTTGATTTGCATTTCTCTAATGACTAATGATATTGAGCATTCTTTCACGAGTTTGTTGGCAGTCTGTATATCTTCTTTGGAGAAATGTCTATTTAGGTCTTCTGCCCAGTTTTGGATTAGGTTGTTTGTTTTATTGTTATTGAGCTGTATGAGCTGCTTGTAAAGTTTAGAAATTAATCCTTTGTCAGTTGCTTCACTTGCAAATATTTTCTCCCATTCTGAGGGTGGTCTTTTGGTCTTGTTTATGGTTTCCTTTGCTGTGCAAAAGCTTTGAAGTTTCATTAGGTCCCATTTGTTTATTTTTGTATTTATTTCCATTTCTCTAGGAGGTGGTTCAAAAAGGATCTTGGTGTGATTTATGTTATAGAGTGTTCTGCCTATGATTTCCTCTAAGAGTTTGATAGTTTCTGGCCTTACGTTTAGGTCTTTAATCCATTTTGAGCTTATTTTTGTGTATGGTGTTAGGGAGTGATCTAATCTCATACTTTTACATGTACCTGTCCAGTTTTCCCAGCACCACTTATTGAAGAGGCTGTCCTTTCTCCTCTGTACATTCCTGCCTACTTTATCAAAGATAAGGTGACCATGTGTGCATGGGTTTATCTCTGGGGTTTCTATCCTGTTCCATTGATCTATCTTTCTGTTTTTGTGCCAGTACCATACTGTCTTGATTACTGTAGCTTTGTAGTATAGTTTGAATTCAGGGAGCCTGATTCCTTCAGCTCCGTTTTTCGTTCTCAAGATTGCTTTGGCTGTTCGGGGTCTTTTGTGTTTCCATACAAATTGTGAAGCTTTTTGTTCTAGTTCTGTGAAAAATGCCAGTGGTAGTTTGATAGGGATTGCATTGAATCTGTAGATTGCTTTGGGTAGTAGAGTCATTTTCACAACGTTGATTCTTCCAATCCAAGAACATGGTATATCTCTCCATCTATTTGTATCATCTTTAATTTCTTTCATCAGTGTCTTATAATTTTCTTCATACATGTCTTTTGTCTCCTTAGGTAGGTTTATTCCTAAATATTTTATTCTTTTTGTTGCAATGGTAAATGGGAGTGTTTTCTTGATTTCACTTTCAGATTTTTCATCATTAGTGTATAGGAATGCCAGAGATTTCTGTGCATTAATTTTGTATCCTGCAGCTTTACCAAATTCATTGATTAGCTCTAGTAGTTTTCTGGTAGCATCTTTAGGATTCTCTATGTATAGTATCATGTCATCTGCAAACAGTGAGAGCTTTACTTCTTCTTTTCCGATTTGGATTCTTTTTATTTCCTTTTCTTCTCTGATTGCTGTGGCTAAAACTTCCAAAACTATACTGAATAAGAGTGGTGAGAGTGGGCAACCTTGTCTTGTTCCTGATCTTAGTGGAAATGGTTTCAGTTTTTCACCATTGAGGATGATGTTGGCTGTGGGTTTGTCATATATGGCCTTTATTATGTTGAGGAAAGTTCCCTCTATGCCTACTTTCTGCAGGTTTTTTATCCTAAATGGGTGTTGAATTTTGTCAAAAGCTTTCTCTGCATCTATTGAGATGATCATATGGTTTTTCTCCTTCAATTTGTTAATATGGTTTATCACATTGATAGATTTGCGTATATTGAAGAATCCTTGCATTCCTGGAATGAACCCCACTTGATCATGGTGTATGATCCTTTTAATGTGCTGTTGGATTCTGTTTCTAGTATTTTGTTGAGGATTTTTGCATCTATGTTCATCAGTGATATTGGCCTGTAGTTTTCTTTCTTTGTGACATCCTTGTCTGGTTTTGGTATCAAGGTGATGGTGGCCTCGTAGAATAAATTTGGGAGTGTTCCTCTGCTATATTTTGGAAGAGTTTGAGAAGGATAGGTGTTAGCTCTTCTCTAAACGTTTGATAGAATTCACCTGTGAAGCCATCTGGTCCTGGGCTTTTGTTTGTTGAAAGATTCTTAATCACAGTTTCAATTTCAGTGCTTGTGATTGGTCTGTTCATATTTTCTATTTCTTCCTGTTTCAGTCTTGGGAGGTTGTGCATTTCTAAGAATTTGTCCATTTCTTCCAGGCTGTCCATTTTATTGGCATAGAGTTGCTTGTAGTAATCTCTCATGATCTTTTGTATTTCTGCAGTGTCAGTTGTTACTTCTCCTTTTTCATTTCTAATTCTGTTGATTTGATTCTTCTCCCTTTTTTTCTTGATGAGTCTGGCTAATGGTTTATCTATTTTGTTGATCTTCTCAAAGAAGCAGATTTTAGTTTTATTGATCTTTGCTATCCTTTCCTTCATTTTTTTTCCATTTATTTCTGATCTGATTTTTATGATATCTTTCCTTCTGCTAACATTGGGGGTTTTTTTGTTCTTCTTTCTCTAATTGCTTTAGGTGCAAGGTTAGGTTGTTTATTCGAGATGTTTCCTGTTTCTTAAGGTGGGCTTGTCTTGCTATAAACTTCCCTCTTAGAACTGCTTTTGCTGCAACCCATAGGTTTTGGGTCGTCGTGTCCCCATTGTCATTTGTTTCTAGGTATTTTTTTATTTCCTCTTTGATTTCTTCAGGGATCACTTCATTATTAAGTAGTGTATTGTTTAGTCTCCATGTGTTTGTATTTTTTACAGATCTTTTCCTGGAATTGATATCTAGTCTCATGGCGTTGTGGTCAGAAAAGATACTTGATACAATTTCAATTTTCTTAAATTTACCAAGGCTTGACTTGTGACCCAAGATATGATCTATCCTGGAGAATGTTCCATGAGCACTTGAGAAAAATGTATATTCTGTTGTTTTCGGATGGAGTGTCCTATGAATATCAATGAAGTCCATCTTGTCTAATGTATCATTTAAAGCTTGTGTTTCCTTATTTATTTTCATTTTGGATGATCTGTCCATTGGTGAAAGTGGGGTGTTAAAGTCCACTACTATGAATGTGTTACTGTCGATTTCCCCTTTTATGGCTGTTAGTATTTGCCTTATGTATTGAGGTGCTCCTATGTTGGGTGCATAAATATTTACAATTGTTCTATCTTCTTCTTGGATCGATCCCTTGTTCATTATGTAGTGTCCTCCTTTGTCTCTTCTAATAGTCTTTATTTTAAAGTCTATTTTGTCTGATATGAGAATTGCTACTCCAGCTTTCTTTTGGTTTCCATTTGCATGGAATATCTTTTTCCATCCCTTTACTTTCAGTCTGTATGTGTCTCTAGGTCTGAAGTGGGTCTCTTGTAGACAGCATATATATGGGTCTTGTTTTTGTATCCATTCAGCCAATCTGTGTCTTTTGGTGGGAACATTTAGTCCATTTACATTTAAGGTAATTATCGATATGTATGTTCCTATTCCCATTTTCTAAATTGTTTTGGGTTCGTTATTGTGGTCTTTTCCTTCTCTTGTGTTTCTTGCCTAGAGAAGTTCCTTTAGCATTTGTTGTAAAGCTGGTTTGGTGGTGCTGAACTGTCTCAGCTTTTGCTTGTCTGTAAAGGTTTTAATTTCTCCATCAAATGTGAGTGAGATCCTTGCTGGGTAGAGTAATCTTGGTTGCAGGTTTTTCTCCTTCATCACTTTCAGTATGTCCTGCTACTCTCTTCTGGCTTGTAGAGTTTCTGCTGAAAGATCAGCTCTTAACCTTATGGGGATTCCCTTGTCTGTTATTTGTTGTTTTTCCCTTGCTGCTTTTAATATGTTTTCTTTGTATTTAATTTTTGACAGTTTGATAAATATGTGTCTTGGTGTATTTCTCCTTGGATTTATCCTGTATGGGACTCTCTGTGCTTCCTGCACTTCACTAACTATTTCCTTTCCCATATTAGGGATGTTTTCAACTATAATCTCTTCAAATATTTTCTCAGTCCCTTTCTTTTTCTCTTCTTCTTCTGGAACCCCTATAATTTGAATGTTGGTGCGTTTAATGTTGTCCCAGAGGTCTGTGAGACTGTCCTCAGTTCTTTTCATTCTTTTTTCTTTATTGTGCTCTGCAGTAGTTATTTCCACTGTTTTATCTTCCAGGTCACTTATCCGTTCTTCTGCCTCAGTTATTCTGCTATTGATCCCATCTAGAGTATCTTTCATTTCATTTATTGTGTTGTTCATCATTGTTTGTTTCATCTTTAGTTCTTCTAGGTCCTTGTTAAATGTTTCTTGCATTTTCTCTATTCTATTTCCAAGAATTTGGATCATCTTTACTATCATTATTCTGAATTCTTTTTCGGGTAGACTGCCTATTTCCTCTTCATTTGTTAGGTCTGGTGCATTTTTATCTTGCTCCTTCATCTGCTGTGTGTTTTTCTGTCTTCTCATTTTGCTTATCTTACTGTGTTTGGGGTCTCCTTTTTGCAGGCTGTAGTTCGTAGTTCCCGTTGTTTTTGATGTCTGTCCCCAGTGGCTAAGGTTGGTTCAGTGGGTTGTGTAGGCTTCCTGGTGGAGGGGACTAGTGCCTGTGTTCTGGTGGATGAGGCTGGATCTTGTCTTTCTGGTGGGCAAGTCCACGTCTGGTGGTGTGTTTTGCAGTGTCTGTGGACTTATGATTTTAGGCAGCCTCTCTGCTAATGGGTGGGGTTGTGTTCCTGTTTTGCTAGTTTTTGGCATAGGGTGTCCAGCACTGTAGCTTGCTGGTCATTGAGTGAAGCTGGGTGCTGGTGTTGAGATGGAGATCTCTGGGAGATTTTTGCCGTTTGATATTATGTGGAGCTGGGAGGTCTCTTGTTGACCAGTGTCCTGAAGTTGGCTCTCCCACCTCAGAGGCACAGCACTGACTCCTGGCTGCAGCACCAAGAGCCTTTCATCCACACGGCTCAGAATAAAAGGGAGAAAAAGTACAGAGAAAGATTTAGTAGAAGTAGGAAGAAAGAAAGAAAGAAAGGAGGGAAGGAAGAAGGAAGGAAGGAAGAAGGAAGAAAGAAAGAAGAAAAGAAGGAAAGAAGGAAAGAAAGGAGGAAGGGAGGGAGGAATGGTGGGAAGAAGGAAGGAGGGAAGGAAGGAAAAAAGAAAGAAAGAAAGAAGATAAAGTAAAATAAAGTTATTCAAATTAAAATTAATTATTAAGAAAAAAATTAAAAACACAAAAAAAACAAAAACAAAAAGACACACAAAAAAAACGGACAGATAGAATCCTAGGACAAATGGTGGAAGCAAAGCTATACAGACAAAATCTCACACAGAAGCATACACATACACACTCACAAAAAGAGGAAAAGGGGAAAAAATCATACATCTTGCTCTCAAAGTCCAGCTCCTCAATTTGGGATGATTCGTTGTCTATTCATGCATTCCACAGATGCAGGGTACATCCAGTTGATTGTGGAGCTTTAATCCGCTGCTTCTGAGGCTGCTGGGAGAAATTTCCCTTTCTCTTCTTTATTCTCACAGCTCCCAGGGGTTCAACTTTGGATTGGGCCCCGGCTCTGCATGTAGGTCGCTGGAGGGCGTCTGTTTTTTGCTCAGACAGGGCGGGGTTAAACGAGCCGCTGATTCGGGGGATCTGGCTCACTCAGGCCGGGGGGAGGGAGGGGTGCGGAGTGCGGGTCGAGGCTGCGGCGGCAGAGGCCGGCATGACGTTGCACCATCCTGAAGCCCGCCGTGCGTTCTCCCGGGGAAGTTGTCCCTGGATCCCGGGAACCTGGCAGTGGCGGGCTGCACAGGCTCCCCGGAAGAGGGGTGTGGATAGTGACCTGTGCTCGCACACAGGCCCCTTGGTGGCGGCAGCAGCAGCCTTAGCGTCTGCCGCCCGTCTCTGGGGTCTACGCTTTTAGCCGCGGCTCGCGCCCGTCTCTGGAGTTCCTTTAAGCAGCGCTCTTAATCCCCTGTCCTCACGCACCAGGAAACAAAGAGGGAAGAAAAAGTCTCTTGCCTCTTCGGCAGCTCCAGACCTTTTCCTGGAGTCCCTCCCGGCTAGCCATGGTGAACTAACCCCTTCAGGCTGTGTTCACGCAGCCAACCTGTGCTCTGACCAAAGCCCGAGCCCCAGCTCGCAGCCCCGTCCGCCCCGGCGGGTGAGCAGACAAGCCTCTCGGGCTGGTGAGTGCCGGTCAGCACCGATCCTCTGTGTGGGAATCTCCCCGCCTTGCCCTCCGCACCCCTGTTGCTGTGCTCTCCTGTGCGGTACCGAAGCTCCCCCTTCCGCCATCCGCAGTCTCCGCCCGCGACGGGGCTTCCTAGTGTGTGGAAACCTTTCCTCCTTCACAGCTCCCTCCCACTGGTGCAGGTCCCGTTCTTATTCTTTTGTCTCTGTTTTTTCTTTTGCCCTACCCAGGTACGTGGGGAGTTTCTTGCCTTTTGGGAGGTCTGAGGTCTTCTGCCAGCATTCAGTAGGTGTTCTGTAGGAGTTGTTGCACGTGTAGATGTATTTCTGGTGTATCTGTGGGGAGGAAGGTGATCTCCGCGTCTTACTCTTCCTCCATCTTCCCCTCCGGCCCCTTTTTGTGTGTTCTTTTTGGTTGACAAAGGCTAGGTAAGGAAATGATATCCTTTATCGCCAAAGAGTTGAGAATGCCAGCTTCTGGCACACCTGCTTATTTTATATTTAAGAACTATGGTACTGGAGGTTGTAGATATTTAAAAAGATGGCAAAATTATACTAATATTGATCTAGAATTACAGTGGTCATTGTGGGGCATGTTCCAGTTAGACAAGATTGTAAATTGAAGGAAAACACTAGAGAGCAAGGGTTCACAAATTGGACAGGGAGAATGAGATGCCTGCTTTAATTGGTATGTAAAAGTTTACAGAAGGTTTCAAGATTCCAAAATAGCTTCGTTTAGAGACTTAGAACAAAAAGCTAATGAAAAATTAAAGAGACAAAAGGTACCTGAAACAAAAGACCATAGGACAGATGTGACTGCAGATTTAACTCCTACTGTCCCCCTTCCTTTTTCACCTGAGTACTCTTGTTTTACTCATTTTCTGTCTGCGATACTTTTCTATTCCAAAGAGAATATTGAACAATTGCCATTTATAGTAAAACTACCTGAGGTTGCAGGTGAGCCCCCTCAGGTGTCCTTTACCCCTTGGTCAAAGACTGAGCTGAGAGCTATAGTCAAAGAATTCTCTCAACCTAGGGAGGAACCCCCAACAGTTATTGAAGAATTTAGAGTCACTGTCAGGTTGTATGTCCCCAAACTGCTAGATCTTTATCCGCTTGTACACGTGTTGGTAGGACTGGGGGAAGCCCCAGAATGGATGCGGGAAGGAAAATGACATAATCCCTAGGGTGATCTTCAAGATCCTCAACCTGAAAAGGCTTGCAGAATAACAAGTGACCTTTTATAAGCTATTCCTAAAATCTTCCCTGCTCACACTTGGTCTATTATTAATTGGCCTAATAATGATTGGTCTATTATTCACTCATACAAACAAAAGAGGGGTGAATCTGTGGAAGACTTTAGAGCCAGTTTGGAAGCTCTCTTTTTAGAGCAGTTGGTGTTCCAAGGAATAAAAAGGCCACTCAGCCTGCTTTAACTGCCCTTTTTGTAAATGGATTATCTCCTGAGATTAGTGGATTGATAAAAGGGCAGAAAAGAGGGTGGGAGGCTGTAGGCCTGACTGAACTCGTGACTATAGCTGAGCATTTTGAAAGGACCCTGGAGCCAGATCAGAAACAGAAATCCACCAAGCTCATAGCCTTACAGTTACAACAGCCCTAAGGCACCTGGGCCTCCCCCATTCCAACCTCCTAGGCGTCCATGATCGATTCGATGACCAAAGTTGATGTTTCATTTGTAATCAGTGAGGACACTGGAAGAAAAGGTGTCCTCAAAGGTCCTATGCAAACTCTTCACAAATGCTCTCATATCTGTCTCAAAGGGAGGGCTCCCCATGACCCTCTCCCAGAAGTTCTCTGGTCAACTATTACCAGCAATTACCTTAAACAGCCCAGAGGAAAATGTAATGAAAAACTGCCAAATTTTAGTTGATACTGGAGCTATGCCTTCTACTTTAAACCCCACTCTCATACTTCACTTTGAAATCTACATTAAACCCTAACCCTAACTGTAAACAGAATTACCTAACCCTGTAACACCCTACCCCTAGCCCTAACCAGAGCTGTGCTTTCTACTCTAAATCGCACCCTCAAAGAACAACAGGTCCCTCTGAGTAAACAGGATGTTTCCATAGTGGGAGTACCTAATACAGTTCAGAGAGAATTTTTGTCTCCACCAAGATTCCTTTTCGCTATGCAATATAGCCCCAGTTAATCTATTCGGTAGAGATCTCTTTTCTAACTTAAAAGGGCCAGTACATTTTGCCTCCAGTGGAGATCTCACCTTAAAATTTCCTGATCAACCTGAACCTGATCATTTATGTTCCTTAAAATCTGTCCTGCACATAAAAGAGGAAGTTCAATAAAAGTTCCCTAATTGGATGGAGATGCCTGCAAATTTGGGGGCTACTCCTGACAGTGTTAACATCAGAAGAATAAAAAAATGCAAACCTATAAAGATTCAGATAGATGTAGCTAAACCTCTCCCTAGGTTTCCTCAGCAACTATTAAAGCCTGCGGTCATACAAGGTCTCATACCTATTGTAGAAGACTTAATTGCCCAGGAGGTAATCATTCCTGTACTCGTCCCTGCAGCATGCCAGTCTTGCCTGGTTGGAAACCTGGCAGGATGGCGATTTGTCCAGGGCTTGGGAGCTGTTAATCAAAATAGTTTTTCCCTGTTTTCCTGTTGTTCCAAACCTAGCCACCCTTCTGTCACAAGCTTCAACTGACTTGAAGTGGTTTACTGTTGGAGACCTTTGTTCACCTTTCTTCAGCATCCCGGAGACTCAACAGCCAATATCTATATGCCTTTACTTGGAACAGTCAACAGTATACCTGCACTTTTATGCCTCAAGGGTTCACTGGGGCCCCTTCTTTTTTCTCCCAAGTACTTCACCAAGATTTAAGTAACCTCTAGTTCCCTGAGAAAGCAACCATTGTACCATATGGAGATAACCTCCTGCTGTACTCAGCTACTGTAAAGATTCCATAAGGCATTCATAAAAGATTCCATTTATTTGCTGCAACAGTTAGCTGAGAACGAACACAAAGGAAGAATTACAGTTATCTCTAGACGCTGTTCATTACCTAGGACGTAATCTAAGCCCTGAAGGAATTCAGCTATGTCCAGAGAGAATTAGGCTGATACAGGAACTTCCTAGGCTCACAACTAAGTGCTAGCATTGTGGATTTCTAGGTTTAGCTGGTTATTGCAAGCTCTGGGTTCCCAATTTCTCTGTTACCTCTTCCACTCTATGAACTTATTAAAGATGTAGTTCCTGAATCCTTTGCTTGGGAAGGTAAACATAAGCAGGCTTTTATAAGGCTAAAACAAGCACTGCAAGAGCTGCCTGCCTTAGGGTTACCCAAATGATCAGGTTCAGGTTGATCCGGAAACTTTAAGGTGAGATCTCCACTGGAGGCAAAATATATTAGCCCTTTTAAGTGAGAAAAGAGATCTCTACTTAATAGATTAACTTTAGGTTATTCAAAACCTTTTACTTTATTTGTGCATGAAAGGCATAATCAGGCCGCGCAGAACTGTGTGAGCATGGTAGTCAACATAGGCCTATTGCCTGTTATAGCATGCAACTTGATTCAGTTGCTTTTGCCTGTCTCAGTTGTCTTCAGGTTATAGCCACAACTGCAAATTTAGTGGAAGCCTTGTCAGATTTGACTCTAGAAAATGAAGTTTATTTGCAAAGTCCACACATTGTCCACAGTCTTCTTAAGGCTGAATTGACAACATTTCACTGCAAGTATCACTAGATTAACTTCCTGTGAAATCCTGCTGTCACCACCTAATCTTTATCTTAAACTTTACAACGTACTCAATCCTGCTACACTACTACCTCTGTCTCACAAAGGTGAGGGCCATGACTGCAAGGTAACAGTTTCCCATGGGAATTCCCTGGTAGTCCATTGGTTAGGACTCCGAGCTTCCACTGCAGGGAGCGCGGCTTCGATCTCTGGTCGAGGAACTAAGATCCTACAAGCCACATGGCACGGCCCAAAACGAAAACAAAACAAACAGAAAACAATGTCCCATTTTGTGACACCGTGTCCTGAGCAAAGATGTTCCCAAGTCCAAGCTTGCTCGGCTTGCCGCACGATAGGCCATAAATCGGAGATGAGCTGTTGAGACAAGGAATATGACTTTATTCGAAAAGCCAGCAGACCGAGAAGATGGTGGAGTAAAGTCTCAAAATAACCATCTTAATGGGGTTTGGATGCCAGTTTCTTTTATAGCACAGAGATGGGGTGGAGATGAGGAGGTAAAATAAGAAGGCCATAAGTTTTGCGAATAGCCTCTGGAATGGCCAGCCTCGGGGAGGAGATGTGTTAATTTCTTCTTTTTTGCAGCCATCCACAGGTGGACAGGGTCCATACGTTTCCCTGAACAAAGGCACTTTGGTTTAACATTCAGACAGAGGGACAGGGTTCCCCGAGGCAGGCCATTATGTACAGACAGTATCCTTTTAGTGAACAAAAGCAGCTGAAGGCAAAGGTTAAAGTAAGAGAAACAGATCCAACGTGTAGTCAGATTTGGCTCTTCCCTGTTACAATTCCCTACTGTCAATGTCCGTTCCACAGTCTTGTGGAAAAAGGGGTGACGGCCCTTCTAATTGCTTCGTCAGATGGATCTTTCCGGGAGTGTCCATCATGGGTGCCAGTGTTCCAAACGTTGTTTTTTTTTTCTTTTTTTGTTCCTCTCTGGAAAGTGTCTCCTTTACACCTGTAGCCTTCAAAAAATATTCTCAGCCTAAAAGTTGAGAGTTATGATCTATTTGATGGGAATTTTGAGGGCTTCAAGCCTGGGAGGCAGCATCTCAAGTTAAGGAATTTAGCACTTTTCTATGTATGGGAAGATGCAAGAGTCTGGGCTCAGTGAAATCATTCATTTGATATGTACCTCAGCTATCCGGGGCCTGTATCCTATATTCTCATACCCTGAGTTTCGTCAGGGCTCACCGGCTCACGTTGGAGGGCTGTAGTCGCTGATGACTGATGTGTCATGAAATATTCTATTTCTCAGATCCTCTCCTCTTGGTCAGGATTTTGACCAATATTAGGGAGACATTTCAGGATCAAATTTTGTCCCACAGCGCTGGGAGGCTCATCCCAGGTCAGGGGAGAATTCTTGATATGCCACTCCAGGTGCTAGTTTTTGGATTAGGCCCTATTGATAATTAAAGAGCCTCTGGATCCTCTATCTAATTATGATCCAGGAGACATTTTCCCTTGTTGCTTCCTCCCATACCTAGAATCACACTATTACAGTTATTTCATGTTATAAATGTGGTCTATTTCCTCAAGATGTTTAGCCATAGAAGTACTGTTGGAGGCCTGGTTACATACTGGGTACTGTAAGAGACACCAATCTTATAAAATAGACAGGATATAAGTAATGCAGCTAGTAACGTTAACAAAGACACAGTGCAGCAGGGAGACACAAAGAGCAAACAATCTGCAAACAAAGAACAATGATCAGTATAACTACTTGTAATCCAATTGCAATAGCGAGCGACCAGAGGTACCATAACTGATTTAGTGAGCCATCCGCTGTTTCAGTGTACCAGCAGTGCGTACTTAGACATGCAGGGCTTAATCTTTGAGACAAGCATATGCTACTGGCAGGATCAACCAGGTAGAGAGAAAAAGATAAATGTTTCAATTCTGCTTACAAGGGTATAATTTAAGAAATTACTGTAAGACATAATTAGTTTAAGGGGAGGGTTTTGCTTACACCTGGAAAACACAGATTTAAAACAGTCATTTTTCAGATAGAAACCATAAAAATTATAACCATAGTCACCAGTTTACCCAGTCATGTGCAACTAATTGTTTTTGTTAACAGCTTTATGAAGCCATCACGTTTCCCATTAGAATTCTTCAAGTTCTTACCCAGTTCACCTTTATGGTTTGAAAACCAGAAACTTGTATTCATGCAAAGGTCCCTTCTATAAATCTTCTTGAAGAGGAAGCATTTTTGCAAAGGCATCATAGTGAAACCATAATTGTGTACAATGGCGAAAGACTTAAGAAGGCACGTTTAAATCTGATTACGGTGCAATTGACAAAGTAACGCGGTTACTGCCGTTACATGCGACACTTTTAGATAATAAAGAGAATTCTGACTGGTAACATTTTACCAGGCCATACCAAATTTTAGGAACTCCATCTAATCTGTAGAATACCTGTATCATTCGGCATACAATATAACCTAAGAAGATTTATTGCTTATTTGACAACACTTCCCGTGTAATTCAACATACCAAGTCAACCTAATTAGTTAATATCTCTCTTTGGGGTGTTTCAGGGGCCCTTTGAAGCACCCCAGAGTTAGCTAGAGGTCAAAGGAACTTCATTATAATTTGATTTGGGAAGTTTTTTCAAAAAAATAAGAAAAGGGTTTAAAACAGTCAGATAGGATCACATGTCCCTGTGAAACAATAGTTATTCACTTAGCCAAAGTAACAATAAAAGATTTCAAAGGCAAGTACAGAACAGATCTCTTAAAAGGTAGAAAAACTTAAACTCTGGCATCAAAGGCAGTCCAGAATCTTAAGAAACCTTGTCTTCTTAACAGAGAGAAAAGCGAAATTCAAGTTGTGCACCAGCTTACGTTTAAAATGTATTTACTCAATTAAACTTATTTTAAACTTAGTCCTGACCACGTACAGAACTCCTTTTTTTCAGG
The DNA here is from genome assembly GCF_059928025.1 of Delphinapterus leucas. NCBI lineage: Eukaryota > Metazoa > Chordata > Mammalia > Artiodactyla > Monodontidae > Delphinapterus > Delphinapterus leucas. The sequence continues at coordinate 36,599,404 of NC_143134.1, forward strand.
GTCCACTTTTTATAAACCTTCTGTCACTTATTTTAGCACAATTCTGACTTTCAAGTGGTCAGACATCTGGAGAGATTAAGTTTAGATAGACCTTCCTAAAAGATAAGTATTTTAAAAAGTTTACCTAAAGCTCTTATCTCATTTGCATTTTCTTTCCTTAAAAGTTTCTTCACGGGCTTCCTTGGTGACGCAGTGGTTGAGAGTCCCCCTGCCGATGCAGGGGACACAGATTCATGCCCCGGTCCGGGAAGATCCCACATGCCGCGGAGCAGCTGGGCCCGTGAGCCATGGCCGCTGAGCCTGCGCGTCCGGAGCCTGTGCTCCGCAACGGGAGAGGCCACAACAGTGAGAGGCCCGCGTACTGCAAAAAAAAAAGTTTCTTCACATCAAGTTATTTCCTTGCTGAGAAATTTGCAACAGATATAACAAGATTTTATTTAGGTTATATTAAACCTAGGCACAATAAAAGTATTATACTTAATGTTGATGACTCTAACAGCATGTCTATATTAATTAGATCAACAAACGAACGTTAATACCAGGTCTCAATTAATACTGAATATTTCCCAGTCCACATGAACCTGAAGCTCATTTAGCTCAGTTTCTCTTGTATTTAGAATAGTTTGGCTTGTAAGTGCTTACTTTTCTTTAAGCCAATTAAATAGATCTCAGCAATGTTATCCAAAGACAAAGACACATACAAGGACACAAACATACAGAGACGTCATGGTTGTCATTTCAGAATTTCAGCACTCAGTCAGGTACAGCCATGTGAAGCCCATCAGTTTATAAAAAGAGGTTGGATTCAAATTAGGTTTCTGGCAGATGGAACAAATCAAACTCACTTGTCTAGCTGGCTGAATTTTTACAGAAAAGACACTTAGGTTTTTTATTTATCCTTGATAAGTCAATTTCTAAATTACTTTACCCTCTTTCAAAAAGATGCATTTTTAAAAGGTGGCAGAGATGAGGGTTCCTGAGAAGACCAGAAAGGACATTTGCATCTCAAAGATACAGGCAAGTTTTTCCTAGGATGACTTTGTTTCCCCTTTGTTTAATATTTACAAGCCTCTTGAGATAAACAGGGAGGGTTTGGGGAGTGGTATCTATAGGAGAGTCAATCAACTCTTTCCCCACTGTCAAAGTTCCCTGGGGCTCCTGTGGGGAAATGAGATTCTGACACCTCAAGTCAAGGGAGTCCCCTGGCCTCTTATAGGATGTCAGCAGGAGGGAAATTGCCCTGCTGTGGAAGTGTTTCCCGGTCCAAATTGGGTGGCCTGTGGAGTCTGAGATGGTGATACTAAATCGGGCTCCTGTGCTCTGGGGGTTAACACAGAAACTTCTATTTGATCCCCGTGGGTAGGGGATACAGGAGGTGGTGAATATGATGGAGGCATGGGGGGAGGGTGGGCAGTTGGAACAACTGCCAGTGCAGCTTGCTGTTTTGCAAAACACTTCTAACTGCGAGATCCTATAAAAGTTGAGTGAGCCATTCAGGGGCTACCGCCCTTCTGATCCTATATTTTGGGTCCACACCCTATTACAATAGTATACCGTGTCTTTCTTAGTCATCGGCTCAGGGCTATGTTACACCCATTTATCTAATATAGGCCCCAAAGGGCTCTCCTTCAGGGTAGATGGAGTATTTCCCATTTTGTACACCAAAACGCAAAAGTCGCAAACAAATTCTGGCATCAATGCACACAAAAGCAAGACCAAATCGAACGAATCAGTTCCCAAATCGGTTCTGAGGGTGTGTAGTGGTGTAGAGAGCAGCCGTCTGGTGCAGAAGCCCACCGGCAGCTAGGAGGAGCTGTGTTAGTCCAAAGGCTCCGGGACACATAGTCCATTCTCAGCCCAGAAGGAGCAGCCAGGGAGAACCAGTGGGAGGGCTTGGCTAATTGACGTTTGTGCCTGCCATAAAGCTTATTGTTTAGCTCTTCGCCAGTAAACTATGGAGGGTTTGTACGTGGCTGCATAAATGGGTCTAAGAATGCTGGACAAGTGTGGTATCTGTTGCCTCCAAAGTGTGAAGAGACCGAAGTAAGACATGTTGGGCTTGCTATAGTGTGTTGGGGGGCTGAATAGTTAACGGCTGAGGTTTAGCTGCAAGAGGAATTTCCTGGCTTTTAGAGGATCAGTTATTGCCCAGAAATTTAATAGTTGTGGACAGCCCTTGAATTTTATGTGGGGCAATATGTAGCCCACCTGTATGTTATAGATGGGTCACCAACCATGTTAGGGCCTCATGCACCAATCTCCTGAGGGGCTCTGGATTAGAACATCAGTATAGTGCCAGACGGTGCAAGGGGATACCAGGTCTTGCCAGCAAAGACTGTGGGCAATAGCTGGGCTGTTAAGATAGCCAGTAGGCAGACAGGTTAAAACATACTGGGTGCCTTCTGAAGTAAAAAGTAGACTGAAGCTGGGACTCCTTAATAACTGGTACTGAATAGAACATAATAGCTAGATTGTCACAGCAAAGTAATTCCCTGGAGCCCTTTGGATATCCTTAATGAACTGGACAATGTTGGAAATGGGAGCCTTAATAGTGGGGATCAGCATTTATATTTCAGTAGTTGATTGTAAGGGGCCACTCATTACTAGCAGGCTTTAATAGCAGCCAAATGGGGGAATTGAAAAGGAGAAATAGTGTGTTTAATGACTTCTTCCTTTCATAAATTCTGAATTATGGGCTGCAATCCCACAGCCCCCTGTCATACATGTTATTGAGGGATATTTACCGTCTTAGGTGGCAGTCTTATGGGCTCCCAATATTCAGCTTCCACCAGAAAGGCCAGGAATTTGGGTTTGTTCCAAATGGCATCGAGTACATCAAGGCATCCATAGCTGTAACGGGAAAGGGTAGGGCCAAAGGGGCTACCACCACTAAAAGGTTTTTAGTAAAGATTGTTTCAATAGTAACATTCAATGGAAGTTGAATGCTTTCTACTCCCCTGACTATTATGCCTTGTAATCTAAAGTGTCGCCCTTGCTTATAATTGGAGGGGTTCCCAGGAGGCACTGTAATTTGAGCTCCAGTTGTCAATGAGAGCCATAAGAAAAGTTGTTTATGTGTGTCCCAAGGATAATTAGAGAAGTATATGGGCAAGTGTCCCAGAGGAGGGCCACGCTCCAGGGATCTGCCAGGTCCCTAAGGCAGAGGCCTTGGCAGAGGTCAGGGTACAGGATTCAGAGAGGTGACAGCTACCCATCACTCCGGTCTCCTGAAGAGTCTGTAGCGCCTGAGCAAAAATTTCTAACTTGTGCTTGGGCTTTCCCAAGGTTACGTCATCAGGGACCCCCGATCTCCAGAGCTGCCAATACAGGGAGGTCTGTTAGTCATCTCATGAAGGATGGAGCTGTGTGATGGCACCACCCCTTGGTGGAGACCAGTAAGGGTCCCAGAAGTCCCTATATCCCTTAACTGTCCTCTCTTGGGTTTCTGGCCAATGGGACAGCGGGGCCCATGTGCCTTTACTGGCAAGCGAGATTTGGGGCTTCAGAAAAATTATCTTTTTCATATCTAGCTACAACATGGATGCAGTCCCATGCCTGTTGTACTGTATCTGATGTTTCTTTGAACTGTAAGAGCATGGCTTTATAATTAGGGTGAACACCCTTCTCCCCCTTCCCTTGGACAAATTTTTTCTAGAAAAATTTGCATTTCAGTCATGGTATAGTTACATGTCTCTGTTTCTTGTTCATGCTGGTCATCCGATGTTTCGGTGCAATGGATGGTGACAGGGAACACCTGGAATGGAGTTTTCCTCTTCCCTGACTCATATGCTGCCACTTCCTGTTTAGGGTGTCCCAGTCAGCCTCGGTGTGGTGAAGGGATGATTTGCAACAGCAGCAAGAAATGCAGCAACACAGGAGGCACTTACCTCAGCGTCATTTGCCCGTTCGGGGTGCCATGATGCCCCTGGTAGAGCTGCCTCTATCATGGGTTAGGGCTGTGTGGGGAACTCTTGGATGTATGTTTAGGGTATAGGATGGTTTGGGGTAATAGTAAAGCTGTGTAGAGACTGTGTATGTGTGATCTGGGGAGAGACGAGGGGCATGAGTGCGTTTGTGGGTGTACGGTTGGTGTAGCATGGTGTGGCTGGGTGGTGGGCTGCCTCTGGGTGTTTTGAGGCTATGTGTGCAGGCATTTGAGAAGAGGTAGGGGTATGCATTTTAATGCTTTGTGTGTTGGATCTGTGTGTATTCAGAGTGCAGGGGTTATACACATGCTCACCCTGTAGGGTAAGAGTTCAGGGAGTGTATTTTTGGTGTGGAGGAATTTGCAGAGATTGGGGTTGTCAGTGTAAAGTGGGGTTGCTAGCTGTGTGTGTATAGTCAGGGGATGTGACAGAGGCTGTTTATAGTATCTCAAGAGGGAGATGGGTGTATGTTTCTATTGTGGGTGTGAGGTCATCATGTGTTCTACGGGGAGTATTTAGGAAAAGGTTGGAAACATTGTGTCTCTCTGATGGTATTTTGTGTTTATCTGAGCTTCTGAGGCATTGCACATACGTGGATGTTGAGAGCTGTGGGGGGACTGTATGTGTTATATTTGGATTTGGGGGTTGTGTCTTATATGAAGAAGTATGTGAGTTTGGTTTGAATGTATTTGGCTATTGTTGAAGGGTTTGTGTGTTTTCATTGAGGGGTTATATGGGGTTGGGTGGATTTTTGTGGGATATGAGGATTTAGGTGTTTGATTATCAGGGGCCGTTGGGGGTGTGTTTTTGTATTCAAGACTGTGGCTGTGATTTTATTGTGGTTTGTAGTGCATGTATATTGGAGCTGGAGGGTTCTGGGCACACAGTCAGACATCTGCTTATAGGTAGGGAGTTTGTGTGTTTGAGGATGTTTGGAGCTCTGTGGGGCTGTGTGATGGTGGCACAGGTGACTGTGGGCAGGTGGAATGTATGTTGGGCTGGAAGGGAAACTCAAGGGCATGTTGGGGACTGTGAGGCGCCCATGTGAACTCCCACGTGGACTGACCTTTATTCCTTCTGATCTTCTATGGCTCGTACGCATCCTGATCTTCTGTGGCCGCTACTCCCCTGGAATGGTCAGCGATACTCTGCTTTTTCTTAGCCAGATGAGTCAGGAAATGTCACTTTCTCTGGCAGCTGGATGTGCCTCTTGCAAGTGAGTGGTCCAGGGTTCAGGGTGCAGGACTGGTGGATAGATGCAGAGTGAGGCTGATTCCCCCATGAGCCCTCTCCTCAGTGAGGTGGCCCGGAGGTCAGGGCTGTATCTCCAGAAGGTCAGACATGGCCAGTCCTCTCTAGAACGTGCTGGAGGGGCCAACTCATTGAACGGACCATGCCAGGAGATAAACAGACCCTGAGGACAATTCCTAAGGGAGAAATCTATACCCACCCATCTTCCACTTTCTCCTTTGGATGGCCTCTACCACAAGGTAAAAACTAAGCCCCCTCACATGGCCTTTCTTGGCCTGCTCTTACTGAGCGGCCAGTCTCTCCCCACATCCTGGCTCACTATGGACCCTCTGGTGATACCAGCAAGGGAACCCCTGCATGTCAGTTCTCACCTCCTTCCCTTGGCCCATGCTGCCCTTGCTGTTTGCCGTGCTCTTCTTCCCCGAAGGCTTTGAGTCACCCTGTCCAGGTGGGAAGGATCCACTGCAAATGCAAAATTGAGTAATTACTGCATCACCTGAGTCTCTAGCATGTGCCAGGCACTATGACGCTTGCCAAATCCATAAGAACCCCACAAAGCGGATATGCTGCTAGTTGCACTTTGCAGGTGATGAAGCTGAGGTTCAGAGGTGAGCAACCATGACCAAGTACCCTGTATGTACCAGAATATCGATCAGACTGGTCAACGTATCCAAAAAAGCCAAACATTAGTCTGATCAGTACGCCTAGATGCCAGGCTGTAAGGCGCAAAACACGTCCCAGCACGAGAAGGAGCAGTGCCAAGTACGCCAGCAAAGAAGCAGTGTTCATATCCTGCTTTCTTAATCGAAATAACTGCAAATCAACCCACAATTTCCTACTCTGTTAAGAGGAGAAAAATACCAATGTGCATTGTCCTGTAAAACTACCTTAAAATAATACGTATGATCCTGAGTGCTTTAGTAATGACCCCAAATCATCATCATGAGGTTGGGATACTACTTAAAACACTGCATGTCTTACACACTGGCATATAGCATCTGTGAAGTCAGTTCTTTGGGTAATGATGGTAGATAGAAGTGGCCCAGAAGGACAGAAGACAGAAAATAGAGCAGAAACTACTTGTCCAGAGGTGACAATGGGTCATAGCCAAGGTTCAAGCATTACGAGGGAGGTGGTGAAAATAGTAATGGGCATAGAGTGTAATAAGTCAAGGATATCTAATGTAGTTTCCAATGAAGGTTTGTGAAAGACATATAGCTAAAAAGATAATAGGCTGGGAGGTGAAATAATACAAAACATTTGATATATTTTTTACAAGGATAAAAGAAGATAGAAATGAACATTAAAGAAGTAGGTCAAATAGAAAAAACTGTAAGATGGTTAATAACCTCACAATATGATGAGGCAACTTAGATGTATTTTGTTTAAATAAATTGGTAGACTATATTTAGAGTAGTTTTAAGTTTAAAGAGAAATTGAGCAGAGTATAGTGTTCCCATACACCCCCTCACATCTATTCCCCAAACCAAAGTTTCCCCTATTATTAACGTCTTGCATTAGTGTGGGGCATTTTTTACAATTGATGAGCCAATGTTCATACATTATTATTAACTAATATCCATAGTTTACATTACACTTTACTCTGTTGTATATCCTATGCGTTTTGAGGAATGTATGACAAGCATTGACCATTACAGTATCATACAGAATCGTTTAAGTGCCCTACCTTTTCCATGATGTCATATAGCTGAAATCATACAGTATGTATCCATTTCAGTTTGGCATCTTTCATTTAGCAATATGCGTTTAGGGGTCTCTTCCATTTAGTACTCTTATAGCTCAAGCTGCCATAACATAATGCTATAGGCTTGGAGACTTTAACAAGTCACAGTTCTAGAGGCTTGGAAGTCTAAGATCACGGTGCTGGCCAATTCAGTGCCTGGTGAGGTCTCTCTTCCTGGCTTGCAGACAACTGTCTTTTCACTGTGTCCTCACATGGTGGAGAGAGACAGAAAAACTTCTCTTGTTTCTTCTTATAGGGGCACTAATAGAGCCTACTCCTCATGACATCATTTAATCTAATTACGTGCCAAAGGCCCCATCTCCAAATACCATCACTTTGTTAGAGCTTGAATATATGAATTTTGGGGGGACAGAATTCAGTTGATAGCCTCATTCTTCTAACAGTATAAAATATGACTAATAAAGAAAGCTCATCATTAAATTACCTCTTTTCTAGCAATACATAGATATTTACTTGCTTTTTTAAACCATTTACATATTTTAAGATAAATGAATTAAAGGTTTTAAAAAATCAGGTAGAATAAGATAAGAAATTGTAGGTACAAACATGTTGAAGCAAAAACAGATAAACCCCCCAGTTGCATTGTCTCAAAAATTCAGTTAGAGTTCTAAGGTCTGATTTAGGTTTCCACCTCTGGCTCATGCCATTTGCTGTACCACAACAGTAGGATGGGGGGGTATGCTAAAGTTAGGACGTTAGAAAAACCATTAGAAAACAGATACCTTGCTAAACTGAATGTTTATTTGGTGTGAATTGAGGCTGTTTTTTCTTAACGGTATGATTCACATTAAAACTTGTTAGGACACAGTAAATTAACTAAAAGTAACTTGGGGAGAAGTTTTTTTTATTTTATTTTATTTACGTCTTTATTGGAGTATAATTGCTTTACAATGGTGTGTTAGTTTCTGCTTTATAACAAAGTGAATCAATTATACATAGAAGTTTTATTTTTTACTGCGATTAGATTAACCGTTGTAACTTGCGCAATTCAATGGCATTTAGTACATTCACAATGTTGTGCAACCCTTACTTCTATGTGGTTCAAAAATATTTTTATCGCTTTAAAGGGAAGCCCTACCCATGCTTTCTTCTACCGAACCCCGGGGCAATCACCAATGTGCTTTCTGTCTCTATAGATATATCTATTTGGATATTTCATATAAGTGTAAATTATACAGTATGTGACCATTTATGTCTGGCTTTTTTCACATAGCATAATTTTCAAGGTTCACCCATATTGTAGTATGTATCATTACCTCATTTCTTTCTTCTTCCCATCTTTAATGAGGTATAATAGATAAATAAAAATATATATTTAGGGCTTCCCTGGTGGCACAGTGGTTGAGAGTCCACCTCCCGATGCAGGGGACACGGGTTCGTGCCCCGGTCCGGGAAGATCCCACATGCCGCGGAGCAGCTGGGCTCGTGAGCCATGGCCACTGAGCCTGCGCATCCGGACCCTGTGCTCCGAAATGGGAGAGGCCACAACAGTGAGAGGCCCGCGTACTGCAAAAAAAAAAAAAAAAATCAAAGAAAGAAAAATATACATATGTATATATTTAGAATATACAACTTGATGTTTTGATATACATATACATTTTTGAAATAATTGCCACGATCAAGCCAATTAACATATCCATCACCTCATATAATTACCATTTTCTTTTTTCTTTCTTTATGGTGAGAACACTTCAGATCTACCCTCTTAGCAAATTACAAGTACACAATACAGCATTGTTAACTATATGCACATTGTTGTACACTAGATTTCCAGAAATTATTCACGTTGCATAACTGAAACTTTGTTCCTCGTGATCAATACCTGCCAATTTTCCCATCCCCTCATCTCCTGTCAAGCACTGACTGCACCCCACATCTATGACTATTTTGGATTCCACATAAAAGTAGTACCATGAAGTGTTTGTAGCTGTCTTTCTGTATCTGGCTTATTTCACTTAGCATAATCTCTTTCAGGTTCATCCACGTTGTCACAAATAGCAGCATTTCCTTCATTTTAAAGGCTGAATAATATTCCATTGTCTACAGGCATGCCTTGGAGATATTGCAGGTTTGGTTCCAGACCACCAAAATAAAGCAAATATTGCAAAAAAACAAGCCACATGAAATTTTTGGTTTACCAGCGCATATAAAAGTTATGTGTATACTATATTATAGTGGGTTAATGTGCGATAGCATTATGTCTAAAAAACCCATGTACATACCTTAATTTTAAAGTAATGCTAATTGGGAAAATGGCACCGATAGACTTACTCAATGCAGGATTGCCACAAACCTTCAATCTGTAGACAACGTAGTATCTGCAAAGCACAATAAAACGAGATATGCCTGTTTATATACCACACTCTATTTATCCATTCATGGATCTACAGACACTTAGGTTGATCCAATATCTTGGCTACTGTGAAAAGTAAGCATGGAAGTGCATGTGTCTCTTCACGATACCGACTTCATTTCCTTTTGCTGCATACCCGGAAGTGGGATTGCTGACTCATAACATAGTTGTAGTTTAATTTTTTGAGGAACTTCAGTACTGTTTTCCTTAGTGGCTGTATCAAGTTACATACCCAACAAAAGTGCACGAGGGTTCCCTTTTCTCCACATCCTCATCAACACTTGTTATCTTTTGTCTTTTTGAGAATCGCCATTGTAACAGGTGTGAGGTGATTTCTCATTGTGGTTTGACTTGCATTTCTCTGACAGTTCGTGATGTTGAGCGCCTTTTCATACATCTGTTGGGCATTTATATGCCTTCTTTGGAGAAATGTCTATTGAAGTCCTTTGCCCATTTTTAAAAATAAATTTATTTTATTTATTTATTTATTTATTTTTGGCTGCATTGGGTCTTTGTTGCTGAGCGTGGGCTTTCTGTAGTTGAGGTGAGTGGGGGCTACTCTGTTGTGGTGCACGGGCTTCTCATTGCAGTGGCTTGTCTCATTGCAGGGCACAGTGTCTAGGTGCACGGGCTTCAGGAGTTGTGGCTCGCAGGCTCCACAGTGCAGGCTCAGTAGTTGTGGCGTGTGGGCTTAGTTCCTTCACGGCATGTGGGATCTTCCCGGACCAGGGCTCAAACCCGTGTCCCCTGCATTGGCAGGTGGATTCTTAACCCCTGCACCACCAGGGAAGTCCCCCATTGGGATTTTAATAGGGATTGCATGGAATCTTTGGATCACTTTGGGTAGTATGGATATTTTAATGATAGTAAATCCTCCAGTTCATGAACATGGGATGTCTTTCCATATTATCAGTGTCATCTTTAATTATCCTCATCAATTTTTTATACTTTTCAATGTATAGATCTTTCACCTCTTTGTCTAAATTTATTCCTAAGTATTTTATTCTTTGTCATGAAATTCAGAATGGGGTTGTTTTCTTAATTTCTTTTTTTGGGTAGGTCATTCCTGTTGTATAATGACTTCTATATGCTGATTTTACATCCTGCAACTTTACTAAACTCACTTATGAGTTCTAACAGTTTTTACTGCTGTTCTTGTCGAATCTTTAGGATTTCCTACATGTATGACCATGTCATCTGCAAACAGAGGTAATTTTACTTCTTCCTTTCTGATTTGGATGCATTTTATTTCTTTTTCGTGCCTAATTCCTCCATCTTCCAGTGCTCTGTTGAATAGAAGTGGTAAGTGTGGACATTCTTGCGTTCTTCCTGATATTAGAGGGACAGCTTTTTGTTTTTCCCTGTTGAGTAAGATGTTTGCTGGGGTCTTTTCTTTTTCATATGCCTTTATTGTGTTGAGGTACATTCCTTCTACACCTAATTTGTTTAGAGTTTTTATCATGAAACGATGTTGAATTTTGTCAAATCCTTTTCTGCCTCTATTGAGATGATCATATGATTTTTCCTTCATTTTGTTAATGTGGTGTATCACACTGGTTGATTTGTGTATGTTGAACCATCCTTGCATCCCAGGAATATATCTGACTTGAGCATGGGGTATGATCATTTTAATTTATTGTTGAAATCAGTTTGCTAATATTTTGTCGAGGATTTTTGCATCTAGGTCTATCAAAGATATTGGCTGTAATTTTCTTTTCTTGTAGTGTCCGTGTCTGGCTTTGCTATCAGGGTAATGCTCACCTTGTAAAATTAGTTTGGAAGTATTCCCGCCTATCCAATTTTTTGGATGAGTTTGAAAAGGATTGGTACTAATTCCTCTTCAAATATTTGGCAAAATTCACCAGGGAAGCCATCTGGTCCTGGATTTTCTATTTTTTTTAAAATTATTGATTAAATCTCCTTATTTGTTTTTGGACTGTTAAGACTTTGTATGTTATCTTGATTCAGTGTTGGTAGGTTGTATGTTTGTAGGAATTTATCCATTTCTTCTAGATTATCCCATTTGTTGGCATAATTGATAACGGACCCTTATGATTCCTTTATTTCTGAGGCATCACTTGTATTGTCTCCTCTTTCATTTCTGATTTTATTGAGTTGTCTTTTGTATTTTTTTCTTAATTCGTGTAGCCAGGAGTCTTTCAAATTTATCTTTTCAAAAAACACCACTTAGTTTTGTTTCTATTTTCTATTGTTTTTCTATTCTCTATTTGATTTATTTCTGCTCTAATCTTTACTATTTCCTTCCTTCTGCTAAATTTGAGATTACTTTTTTCTTCTTTTTCTAGTTCCTTGAGGCATAATGTGAGATTGTTTACTTGTGGTTTTACTTCTCCTTTAATGTATGCATTTATCACTGTAAACTTCTCCTGTAGTACTGCTTTTGCTGCATCCCATAAATCTTGGTGTGTTGTCTTTCATTTTAGTTTGTGTCGAGATTCTTTTTAAATTCCCCTTTGATTTTCTCTTTGACCCAATGGTTGCTCAAGACTGTATTATTCAACATGATAAATGTAATTAACATTGGTGTGTGTTATATATGAAGGTTAAGAGAGTAAATCCTAAGAGTTCTCATCACAAGGAAAACAATTTTTTCTTTTGCTTTTATTTTGTGGCCATAAGAGATGATGTTCACTAAACTTACTGTGGTAATCATTTCTTGATGTACATAAGTCAAATCTTTATGCTGTACACCTAAAACTTATGCAGGGCTCTGTGGCAGTTATATCTCAATAAAAGTGGAATGGGGGAAAAGAGTATATTGTTTACTTTCCACATATTGGTAGATTTTCTTGTTTTCTTTTCTTTATTAAAAATTTTTTTTATTTAATTGTTTTGCCGCGTTGGGTCTTCTTTGCTGCATGCGGGCTTTCTCTAGTTGCAGTGAGCGGGGGCTACTCTTTGTTGTGGTGCACGGGCTTCTGATTGCAGTGGCTTTTCTTGTTGCGGAGCACAGGCTTTAGGTGCGCAGGCTTCATTAGTTGCAGCACTCGGGTTCAGTAGTTGCGGCACGTGGGCCCTAGAGCGCAGGCTCAGTAGTTGTGGTGCACAGGCTTAGTTGCTCTGCATCATGTGAGATCTTTGCTTACCAGGGATTGAACCCATGTCCCCTGCATTGGCAGGCAGATTCTTAAGCACTGTGCCACCAGGGATATCCTAATATTCCTGTTTTGTTACTATTATGGGATTTCTAGTTCCATACCATTGTGATCAGATAAGATACTTGAAATTATTACAGACTTTTTAAATTTGTTAAGACTTGATTGTGACCTAACATATTATCTATTCTGGAGAATGTTGTGTGTGTTCTTGAAATGAACGTGTATGTGCTGCTGTTGGATGAACTGTTTTGTATATGTCTGTAAGGACCATATGGTCCATAGTGTAGTTCAAGTCATGTTTGTTGATTCATTTTCTGTCTGGGTGTTATTGTAACTGGGTTATTAAAGTCCCTTACTATTTGTGTCCTGCAATCAATTTCTCCATTTAATTTCGATATTTCCTTTAGGGTTTTATGTGCTCTGATGCTGGATGCACATATAATTGTTATACCCTCCTGTTGAGTTGACTCTTTTATTATCATATAGAAACCTTCTTTGTCTATACAGACAATTTTTGACTTAATGTCTATTTTGTCTGTCATGCATATAGGAACTCTCACTTTGTTTTGGTTGCCATTTGCATGGAGTGTCTTTTTCCATCCCTTCACTTTGAGCTTATATGTGTCTTTTCATCTAAAATGAGTCTCTTGTAGACAGCATAGGGTTGGATATTGTTTTTTTATCCATTCAGCCACTCTATGCCTTTTGATTGGGAAGATTAATCCATTTATATTAAATTAATTATTGATCAGTAAGGACTTACTATTGCTATTTCATTAATTGTCTTATGTCTGTTTTGCAGCTGTTTTGTCCTCTTTCTCTGTAGCTTTATTTCATTGTTGTTTGATTATTTTTTTTGTAGTGATTTACTTTGATCCTTTTCTCTTTATCTTTTGTTTATTTATAATAGGCCTTTTCTTTGTGGTTAGCTGAAGGCTACATAGAAATCTTGTAGTTCTAAACATCTGTTCTTTTACTCCCACCCAAACTTTGTGTCCTTATACCCAGTTTCCTTCTTTTTCTATTGTTAACAAATTTTAACTTTTATATCAGGGTTAAAGTACTTTATACGGCACCATTACAGTGTTATTATGCTATATTTGTGTGTGTGTGTATGAGTTTAACATTGAAATTTATGCTTCTGTTTGCTTTTGCATTTCTGTTAACATGTTTTCATTTCAAAGTGCTCTCCCTTAAGCGTTTCTTTTAAGGCAGGTCTAGTAGTGATGAACTCACTTAGATATTGTTGACTTTATCTCTCCTTTACGTTTAAAGCATAATTTTGCTAGGTATGGTCATTTTTGCTCACAGGTTGTTTTTTCTTTTCAGTACTTTGAATATATCATCCAACTCTCTCCTGGCCTGTAAGGTTTCTGCTGAGATATTCACAAATTGTTTTCTGGGAGTTCCCTCATATGTGCCAAGTCACTTTTCTCTTGTTCCTTTCAATATTCTCTCTTTGTACTTCACATTTAAGAAGTTGATTATAATGTGATTGGGTGTAGTCTTCTTTGTGTTGATCCTCTATTGAGCCCTTTGAACTTACTTCTACTGCTACACTATTTATTTTCTAGATACCTTATATCCTTTTTGTTCTTCACTTCCTTCATTATTACATGCTTTTGTGATTGATGTTTTTCCTGGTTTACCATTTTGATTCTCTTCTTATTTCTTTTCTGTATACTTTTTGAGGTATTTTTCTTAGTTCTTATACTAGGGGTTAAATGAAGCATCTTAAATTTATGAAAAACCAAATTTGAATTAATAACATTTTCATTTAATAATAACAAAAATTCTGCTTATTTACATCCCGCATCCTCGTTTACACTGCACTTGTCACAAATTACATCCTTATGTATCATGTGCCCATTAATAGCATTATAATAACTATTTTATATATTTGTCTTTTAAATCACATTTTGAAAAGAGGCGTTACAAACCCTAAATACAAATGTGTTGGCCTTTTAAACTTAGTGTCGTTACCTTTACCATCGTTCTTTAATTCTTCATATGGTTTCAAGTTATGTTTCATTTCAGCCTGAAGGATTCCTTTAACAGTTCTTATTGAGCAGATCTACTAGTAATGAACTTCTTCAGTGTTTCTTTATATGAATGTCTTACTTTTCCTTTATTTAAAAACATTCTGGTAAAATATACATAACACAAAATTTATCATCTTAACAATTTAAGAGTGCAGGCCAGAGGCATGAAATATATTTACACTGCTGTGCTATCATTACCATCATCCATCCACACAGCTTTTCATCTTGCAAAATGATAATAGTCTGTACTCATGAAACAACTCTCCGTTTCCCTTGCCCCCTCACCCCCGGAAACCACCATTGTACTTTCTGTCTCTGTGAATTTGATTGCTCTATGTACTTCATATAAGTGTGATCATACAGTATTTGTCCTCTTGTGACTGGCTTATTTTACTTAGTGTAATGCCTGAAGGTTGATCCATGTTGTAGCATGTGTCAGAATTCCCTTCCTTTTTAAGACTGAATATTGATTTATTTTTTGTATAGACCACATTTTGTATATCCCTTCATCCCTCAATGGACCCTTGAGTTTTTTCAGCCTTTGCCTGTAGTGAATAATTCTGCTATGAACATGGGTGAACACATAACTCTTCGAGTTCATAATTTCAATTCTTTTTGAGTATTTAATAGGAACTTGAATTATGGGATCATATGGTAATTCTATTTTTAATGTTTTGAGGAACCACCATACTGTTTTCCTTTCTGTGTGCACCATTTTACATACCCACCAACAGTGTACAAGTGTATACATACTGGATATTAACCTTATCAGCTATAGGATTTGCAAATATTTTCTCCCATTCAGCAGGTTCGTTTCATTTTTTGATGAAAGAAGTAGTTTTAAATGTTGAATACCTAGTTTATTTATTTTATTACCTCCACTTTTGGTGTCATATTCAAGAAATCTTTGCCAAATTTCATGTCATGGTTTCTTCCCAACACTTTCTTCTAAGAGTTTTATAGTTTGAGGTCTCACATTTAGGTCTTTGATTCACTGAGTTAATTTCTGTATGTTGTGTAAGGTAAGGATCTACCGTCATTCTTTTGAATGTGGATATTTTTTTGCCAGTACCATTTGTTGACATCGCTATCCTTTCCCCATTGGGTGGTCTTGGCACTCCTGTTGAAAATCATTTGGTGATGTATATACAGGTTTACTTCTGGGTTTCTCTTTTATTCCACTGGCCTATTCTCCTGCCTATATGTGTGTTTATGCTGGTACTATTTTGATTACTGTGGTTTTGTAGTAGGTTTTGAAATCAAGAAATTTGAAACTTCAAATTTTGTTCCTTTTACACATTATTTTAACTATCCAGGTCCTTTAAATTCCGTGTGAACTTCAGGATGAATTTTTCTACTTCTGAAAAAACCTCACTGTGATGTTTAAAGAGATTGCATTTAATCTGTACATCCCTTTAAGTCGTGTTGACATATTAACAACATTAAGTCTTCCAATCTATGAACACAAGATGCCTTTACATTTATTGGTGTCTTCATTAATTTCCTTCAGCAACGTTTTCTAGTTCTCAGTGTACATGTCTTTTGTCCCCCTGGTTAAGTTATTCCTCATCTTTTACTATATTTCATGGTATTTTAAATGCTATTTTGTTTTTGCTTTCCTTTTTACACTTTTCATTGTTAGTGTATAGAGACACAACTGAATTTTGAGTATTGATTTTGTATCTGGCAACTTTTCTGAATTCATTTATTAATTGTAACAGGTTTCTTTTGGTGCATGTGTGTTGTCTCTGAACAAATATAATTTTATTTCTTCCTTTCTGATTTAGATGCCTTTTATTTTTTATCTTGCCTTATTTATTTGGCTAGGAATTCCAGTACTTTGCTGAATAGAAGTGGTGACAACAGGCCTCCTTCCTTTGTTCCTGATCTTAGGGAGGAAGATTTCATCACTGAATATAATAGCTGTTGGTTTTCTATCTGTGACCTTCATTATGTTGAAATCATCAACTTGTATTTCTGGTTTGTTGAGTTTTTTAATCATAAAATGGCATTGAATTTTGTCAAATGTTTTTTCTGCATCAGTGAAGATGATCACATGGAGTTTAGTCCCTTCAATCTCTTTATGTGCTATACTACATTGACTGATTTTCATATGTTGAACCAACCTTGCCTTGCAAGAATAAATCCCATTTGGTCATGATGTATAATCCTTATAATGGGCTGTTCTGTCTCTTATTATTTTTTAAAGGATTTTTGCATCAGTACTCATAAGGGATATTGGTCTGTAGTGTACTTTTCTTGTAGTGTCTTTAGGTTTGTAATTGCTATAATGTTAACCTCATAGAAAGAGTGAAAATACATTCTCTCCTCTTAAATTGTTTGGAAGAGCTTGAGAAGGATTGGCGTTAATTCTTCTTTAAATAGTTGGTAGAATTCACCATGAAGTTACCTGGTGCTGGGCGTTCAGTTGTTGGAAGATGTTTGATAAGTGATTCCATATCTTAACTTGTAGATCTGTTCAGATTTTGTATTTCTTGGTAAGATGTGTGTTTCTAGGAATGTGTTCATTTCATCTAAGTTATCAAATTAGTTGCTATACAACTGTAAATAGTACTGTATTATAAGCCTTTTTGTCTCTACAAAATTGGTAGCAATGTCCCTTTCTTCATTTCTGATTTTACATATTTTGTTCTTATCTCTTTTTTTAATAGTCAGTCTAACTAGTTTTGTCAATTTTGTTGATCGTTTTCCTCTTTTTACAGCTATTTTGAGGCATAACTGACAAAACTGTAATATATCTAAAATGTATAAGATGATTATTTGATATATGTATATATTGTAAAAGGATTCTCACAATCAAGTTAATTAACATACCCATCACCTGTCATATATTTACTTTTTGTGTGTGAGGACACAAATTCTACTCTCTCAGAAATTTTCCGTTACAGAATACAGCATCATCAGTTAGTCACCATGTTATACATTAGCTCCTCAGACCTTATTCCTTCATTTTATCCCTCACGTTATAAGTGAAAATTTGTATCCATTTACCAGCGTGTTTCAATTTCCCCCCATGCCCAACTGCAGGCAACAATTTCTGCTCTGTGTTTCTATGATTCCAACTTTTTTTTTAGATTCCACACATAAGTGATACCATGCGGCATTTGTCTTTTCTCCATCAGGCTTATTTCACTTAGCATAATGTTCTCCAGGCTCATTCGTGTTCTTGCAAGTGTCAGGATTTACTTTAAGGTTGAATAATACCCCATTGTGTATGTTATGTATGTGTATTTGTGTGTGTGTGTGTGTGTGTATCAGAATTTGTTTATCCATTCATCTATTAGAGACAGGCAGGTTCTTTCCGTACCATTACTGTGAATAACATTTCAAAGCTTTTTTTGTTTTTGTTTTTGTTTTTTTCCCATACCACGTGGCTTGTGGGATCTTAGTTCCCCAACCATGGGTTGAACCCGGGCCCTCCCCTCATCAGTGAGAACACAAAGTCCTAACCGCTGGACAGCCAGGGAATTCCTAAAAAATATTGTTTCTCTTGCTATACGACCAGAAGTGAAATTGCTGGATCACATGGTATTCTAATTTTATTTTCTTGAGGAATCTCCATACTGTTTACAGTACTGGTTGAACCAATTTACATTCCCAACAACAGTGCACACAGATTCCCTTTTCTCCACATCCTCACCGACATTTATCTTTTTCATAATATACATACTAACAGGTGTGATGTGATATCTCATTGTGGTTTTGATTTGCATTTCCCTGCTGATTGGTGATGTGAATCACCTTTTCATATACCTGTTTCCCAAATGTTTGTCATCTTTGGGAAAATGTCTTTATAGGTCCTTTGCCAATTTTTAAATTGTGTTATATGGTGTTTTTGCTACTGAGTTGTATGAGCTCCTTGTATACTTTGGATATTAACTTCTTTTTAGATACGTGATTTGCAGATATTTTCTCACACTCCATATGTTGCTTTTTCATTTTGTTCATGGTTACCTTTGCTGTTCAGAACCTTTTTCGTTTGATGTAGTCCCACTTGTACATTTTTGCTTTTGTTGCCTTTGCTTTTGGTGTCAAATCCAAAAGGACATTGATGAGATTAGTGTCAAGGAGCTTACCCCTTATATTTTCTACTAAGAATTTTAAGGATCAGGTCCTATGTTCATGTCTTTAATTAATTTTGAGTTTATTTTTATATCTGGCGTAATGTGACTTTTCCATGTGGCGGTGCAGTTTCCCCAAAAACCGTTTAGTGGAGAGACTCTCCTTTTCCCATTGTTTATGCTTGACTTCCTTGCTGAAAACTAATTGACTATATATGCATGGGTTTATTTTTGAGCTCTCGATTCATTTTTGTTGATCTGTGTTTCTGTTTTATGCCAATACAGTACTTATTTGATTACTATAGCTTTGTATTATAGTTTGAAATCAGGAAGTGTGATGTCTCTAGTTTTGTTCTTCTTTCTCAAGATTGCTTTGGCTCTTTGGAGTCTTTTGTGGTTTCATATGAGTTTTAGGATTTTTTTTTCTATTTCTTTAAAAACTGCTTTGGAATTTTGATAGAGATTGCATTGAATTTGTAGGTCACTTTGGATGGTATGGGCATTTGCACAATATTAACCCTTCCAATCCATGAACACAGAATATCTATCCATTTGTTTGTGTCTTCTTCAATTTCTAACATCAGTGTTTTATGGTTTTTAGTGTGTAGATCTTTCACCCCATTAGATAAATTGTTTCTAAGTATTTAACTTTTTTCATACTATTGTAAATGAGATTATTTTCTTCATTTTTCTTCTGATAATTCATTGTTAGTTGACATTCGTTGATATACAAATGCAGCTGATTTTTGTATATTGATCCTGAAACTATACAGAATTCAGTTATTCTAACAGGTTTTTTTTTTTTTTGCAGTGTGTTTAGGGTTTTCCACATATCATATCATGTCATCTGCAAACAGACTTATTTTACTTATAACTTTACAATTTGGATGTCTTTTATTCGTTTTTCTTGCTTAATGGCTCTGGCTAGGACTTACAGTCATACGGTGAATGAGGGTGCTGAGAGTTGCATCCTTGTCTTGTTCCTGATCTTAGAGGATGCTGTTCCTTGTTTCAGCTTCTCACTATTGCGTGTAATGTTAGCTGTAGTCTTATCATATACAGCCGTTATTATGATAACGTACATTATATGTATACATAATTTGCTGAGTTGTTTTTTCACACACACACACACACACACACACACTGTATTTTATTTTTACAAGAGATAAACTGACACTGAGCATTGTAAATGGATGACCACAACAAAATCAACAATGATTGCAATTACCAAACATGAAACACACTCATGCTATGTCATAATATTGACATTCAGTCCAGTAAACCTCCACTGTAGCAGCTCCTTTACTTTGCAGTGAAAACTGATTTGTATATTTCTTGCCTCTGAGTCCTTGTGAGATTTTTTTTTATTCCAACAGAAAGTCACAAAAATTATAATCATCCTCATCAGTTCACTCAGTCCCATGTAATTAATTTTTTTTCATCTTTTATGAATTCATGAGTTTTACATTAGAGTTCTGAAAATGCTTATTCATTCAGTTCAGCAGTATAGTCAGTTACCAGAAACCTGTACTTGTCAGAGTGTTTTCCGTGAATGCCTTGAAGATGAAACCCTTTTATAGCAACATTTTTGCGAAAGCATCAGAGTACACCCAGAACTGTCTGTAAATGACAAAAGACTTAAAAATGACCATGGTTAAAGATTTGATGAAAGTTCATAATAATGCAATTGACAAGGAAATTTAGTTATTGCTGAGATATACATTTTAAAGTAATAGCTAGAATTATGACTTGTAACATTATACCAGAACATATAAGATTTTTAGAAAATTCATGTAATGTCTGAAACATTTATATTAACATATTTCCATACAAATAACCAAAAGAAAGTTTAATATTAGTTGTTTTTTTGTTTGTTTGTTTGTTTATACTGCAGGTTCTTATTAGTCATCAATTTTATACACATCAGTGTATACATGTCAATCCCAATCGCCC
Organism: Delphinapterus leucas; assembly: GCF_059928025.1. Lineage (NCBI taxonomy): Eukaryota > Metazoa > Chordata > Mammalia > Artiodactyla > Monodontidae > Delphinapterus > Delphinapterus leucas. Next base: position 36,619,895 of record NC_143134.1, read on the forward strand.
AATTCAGCACCCTACCATCGCCAGCCCACTGCGTTATTCCCCCCTTGGTGTCCATACGTTTCTTCTCTACATCTGTGTCTCTATTTCTGCCCTGCAAACTGGTTCATCTGTACCATTTGTCTAGGTTCCACATATATGCGTTAATATATGATATTGTTCTCTTTTTGACTTACTTACCCTGTATGACAGTCTCTAGATCCATCCATGTCTCAACAAATGACCCAAAATCATTCCTCTTTATGGCTGAGTACTATTCCATTGTATATATGTACCACATGTTCTTTATCCATTCATCTGTAGATGGGCATTTAGGTTGTTTCCATGACCTGGCTAATGTAAACAGTGCTGCAACGAACATTGGGCTGCATGTGTCTTTTTGACTTATGGTTTTCTCTGGGTATATGCCCAGTAGTGGGATTGCTGGGTCATATGGTAATTCTATTTTTAGTTTTTTAAGGAACCTCCATACTGTTCTCCATAGTGGCTGTATCAATTTACATTCCCACCAACTGTGCAAGAGGGTTCCCTTTTCTCCACACCCTCTCCAGTATTTGTTGTTTGTAGATTTGCTGATGATGTCCATTCTAACTGGTGTGTGTGAGGTGATACCTCATTGTAGTTTTGATTTGCATTTCTCTAATAATTAGTGAGGTTGTGCAGCTTTTCATGTGCTTTTTGCCCATCTGTATGTCTTGTTTGGAGAAATGTCTATTTAGGTCATCTGCCCATTTTTGGATTGGGTTGTTTGTTTTTTTAATATTGGGCTGCATGAGCTGTTTATATATTTTGGAGAGTAATCCTTTGTCCATTGATTCGTTTGCAAATATTTTCTCCCATTCTGAGGGTTGTCTTTTTGTCTTGTTTATGGTTTCCTTTGCTGTGCAAAACTTTTGAAGTTTCATTAGGTCCCATTTGTTTACTTTTGTTCTTATTTCCATTACTCTAGGAGGTGGATCAAAAAAGATCTTGCTGTGATTTCTGTCAAAGAGTGTTCCTCCTGTCTTTTCTTCTAACAATTTTGTAGTGTCTGCTCTTACGTTTATGTCTCGAAACCATTTTGAGTTTATTTTTGTGTATGGTGTTAGGGAGTGTTCTAATTTTATTCTTTTACATGTAGCTCTCCAGTGTTCCCAGCACAACTTATTGAAGAGACTGTGTTTTCTCCATTGTATATCTTTGCCTCCTTTGTCATAGATTAGTTGGCCATAGGTGTGTGGGTTTATCTATGGGCTTTCTATCTTGTTCCATTGATCTATGTTTCTCTTTTTGTGCCAGTACCATATTGTCTTGATTACTGTAGCTTTGTAGTGTAGTCTGAAGTCAGGGAGTCTCATTCCTCCAGTTCCGCTTTTTCCCTCAAGAGTGCTTTGGCTATTTGGGGTCTTTTGTGACTCCGTACAAATTTTAAGATGATTTGTCTTAGTTCCGTAAAAAATGCCATTGGTAATTTGATAGGGATTGCATTGAATCTGTAGATTGCTTTGGGTAGTATAGTCATTTTCACAATATTGATTCTTCCAATCCAAGAACATGGTACATCTCTTCATCTTTTGGCATCATCTTTAATTTCTTTCTTCAGTGTCTTATAGTTTTCTGCAAACAGGTCTTTTGTTTCCATAGGTAGGTTTATTCCTAGGTATTTTATTCTTTTTCTTGCACTGGTAAATGAGAGTGTTTCCGTAATTTCTCTTTCAGATATTTCATCATTAGTGTATGGGAATGAAAGAGATTTCTGTGCATTAATTTTGTATCATGCACATTTACCAAAATCATTGATTAGATCTAGTAGTTTTCTGGTGGCATTTTTAGGATTCTCTATGTATAGAGATCTGCAAAGAGTGACAGTTTTACTTCTTCTTTTCCAATTTGTATTCCTTTTATTTCTTTTCTTCTCTGATTGCTGTGTTTAGGTCTTCTAGAACTATGTTGAATAATAGTGGTGAGTGTGGATGTCCTTGTCTCATTCCTGATCTTAGAGAAATGCTTTCGTTTTTTCACGATTGAGAAGGATGTTGGCTGTGGGTTTGTCTTATATGGCCTTTATTATGTTGAGGTAGGTTCCTTCTATACCCACTTTCTGCAGGGTTTTTATCTCAAATGGGTGTTGAATTTTGTCAAAAGCTTTCTCTGCATCTATTGAGATGATCATATGGTTTTTACTCTTCAATTTGTTAATATGGTGTATCACATTGATTGATCTGCATATATTGAAGAATTCTTGCATCCCTGGGATAAATCCCACTTGATCATGGTGTATGATCCTTTAGCATATTGTTCGATTCTCTTTGCTAGTATTTTGTTGAGGATTTTTGCATCTATATTCATCAGTGATATTGGTCTGTAATTTTCTTTTTTTCTGGTATCTTTGTCTGGTTTTGGTATCAGGGTGGTGGTGGCCTCATAGAATGAGTTTGGGAGTTTTCCTTCCTCTGCAATTTATTGGAAGAATTTGAGAAGGATGGCTGTTAGCTCTTGTCTAAATGATTCATAGAAATCACCTGTGAAGCCATCTGGTCCTGGACTTTTGTTTGTTGCAGAAATTTTAATCACTGTTTCTATTTCATTACTTGTGATTGTTCTCTTCATATTTTCTACTTCTTCCTGGTTCACTCTTGGAAGGTTATACCTTTCTAACAATTTGTCCATTTCATCCAGGTTGTCTATTTTATTGGCATATAGTTGTTTGTAGTAATCTCTTATAATCCTCTGTATTTCTGCGGTATCTGTTGTAACTTCTCTTTTCATTTGTAATTTTATTGATTTGAGTCCTCTCCCTCTTTTTCTTGATGAGTCTGGCTAATAGTTCATTAATTTTGTTTATCTTCTTAAAGAGCCTGCTTTCAGTTTTATTGATCTTTGTTATTGTGTTCTTTGTTTCTATTTCATTTATTTCTGCTCTGCTATTTATGATTTCTTTCCTCCTGCTAACTTTGGGTTTTGTTTGCTCTTCTCTAGTTTCTTTAGGTTTCACGTTGGATTCTTTATTTCAGGTTTTTCTTTTTCTTGAGTTAGGCTTGTATAGCTATAAACTTCCCTCTTAGAACTGCTTTTGCAGCATCCCATAGATTTTGGATCATCGTGTTTTCATTGTCATTTGTCTCTAGGTAATTTTTGATTTCCTCTTTGATTTCTTCAATTATCTCTTGGTTATTTGGTAACGTATTGTTTAGCCTCCATGTGTTTGTGCTTTTTACGATTTTTTCCCTGTCTTATAGCGTTGTGGTCAGGAAAGATGCTTGATATGGTTTCAGTTTTCTTGAATTTACTGAGGCTTGATTTGAGACCCAAGATGTGATCTATCCTGGGGAATGTTCCATGCATACTTGAAAAGAAAGTTGAATCTGCGGTTTTTGATGGCATGATATAAATATCAATTAAGTCTATCTGGTCTATAGTGTCATTTAAAGTTTTTGTTTCCTTAATTTTCTGTTTGGGTTATCTGTCCATTGGTGTAAGTGAGGTGTTAAAGTCCCCCACTATTATTATGTTACGGTCGATTTCCTCTTTTAGAGCTGTTAGCAGTTGCCTTATGTATTGAGGTGCTCCTATGTTGGGTGCATATATATTACAATTGTTATATTTTCTTCTTGGATTGATCTCTTGATCATTATGTAGTGTCCTTCCTTTTCCTTCTAACATTCTGTATTTTAAAGTCTATTTTATCTGATATGAGTATAGCTACTCCAGCTTTCTTTTGATTTCCATTTGCATGGAATATCTTTTTCCATCCCCTCACTTTCAGTCTGTATGTGTCCCTAGGTCTGAAGTGGGTCTCTTGTAGACAGCATATATATGGGTCTTGATTTTGTATCCATTCAGTCTGCTGAGTTTTTATCATGAAATAATGTTCACTTTTGTCAAAAGCTTTTGCTACATCCATTGAGATGACCATATGATTTTATCCCTCATTTTATTAATGTGCTATATCGCATTTATTCATTTACATGTGATGAACCATCTTTGCATCCCAGGAATAAACCTGCTTCGTCCTGGTGTATGATTCTTGTAATGTGCTGTTGAAGTTTGTTTGGTAATATTTTGTTGAGGATTTTGGCATCTGTGCTCATCAATCATGTTGAGCATTAATTTTATTTTCTTGTAGTTTGTTTGCCTGGCTTTGGTAACAGGGTAATATTGGCCTTGTAAAATGAGTTTGGAAGTTTTCCCTCCTCTTCAGTTCTTTGGAAGAGTTTGAGATAGAATGGTTATTTTCTTTAACGTGTTGGTAGAATTTACCAGTGAAGCCATCTGGTCTTGGAACTATTTTTGGTTGAGAGGTTTATTATTTACTGATTCCATCTCCTTACTTGTCATTTGTTCATATTTTCTGTTTCCTTATGATTCATTCTTGGTAGGTTGTACGTTTCTAGGAATTTACCCATTTCTTCTAGGTTATCTAATTTGTTGGCATAAAATTGCTCATAGTAGTTTCTTCTGATCCTTTACCTTTGTTGTTACGTGTGGTAATATATCCCCTTTCACTTCTGACAATGTTGAGTCTTCTCTTTTTTGCTTAGTTAGTCTAGCTAAAGGCTTGCACATCTCTTTCTTCCTAACCTTTAAAAAACCAGCTCTTAGTTTCAGTGCTCATCTCTTGTATTTCTACTCCCTGTTTCATTTGTATCTGCCCTAATTTTTATTTACTTCTGATAACATTAGGCTTAGTATGTTGTTTAGTTCCTTGAGTTTTTTTTAGTTGTTTATTTTAGACCTCTCTTTTTTCTTAATGTAGACTTTTATCATTATATACTTCCCTCTTAGAATTGTGTTTGCTGCAGCTCATAAGTTTTAGTACATTGTGTTTCATTTTCATTTGTCTCAAAATATCTTGTCAATTGCCCTTTGATTTCTTCTTCAACCCTTTTGTTCAGGAGCCTGTTGTTTAACCTCCAGATATTTGTGATATTTCTGGTTTTTCTCCTATAATGTATTTTAGTTTCATACCATTGTAGTCGGAAACGATACAGTGGTTTCAGTTATATTATGACGTAACAGATGATCTGTCATGGAGAGTATTCCATGTATGCTTGGGAAGAATGTGTATTCTTCTGTTCTGCACATGTCTGTTAGGTCCATCTGGTATTATGTGTAGTTTAAGTCCAATGTCTCCTTATTGATTTTCTTTTTGGATGATGACCTATCCATTGATGAAAGTGGGGTATTGAAGTCCCGAAATACTGATTTGCTACCTCTTTCCTCCTTCAGGTTAGTTACTATTTGCTTTATATATTTAGCGTGCTCTGATAGTGCAGGGATAAAAATGTATAAATGTATGTCCTCTTATAAGTAAATTTACTCCTTATCTTTATATAATGACCTTCTTTTTCTCTTGTTACAGTATTTGACTTCAGGTTCATGTAAGTATAGCTACCACTGCTCTCTTTTGGTTTCCATTTGAATAGAATGTCTTTTTCCATCCCTTTACTTTCAGTGTAAGTGTGTCATTAAAGCTGAAATGAGACTCTTGTTATCAGCAGACAGTTGGGTCTTCTTTTTAAATTCATAAAACCACTCTGTGTCTTTTAATGGGAGAATTTAATTCATTCGCATATAGAGGAATCATTGACAGGGAAGGGCTTACTAATTCCATCATATTAATTGTTTCCGGGATTTTTTGTCATTCTTTTACTCTTTTCTTGCTATCTTTCTTTGTCAATTGATAATTTTGTTGTGGTATGCTTTGATCCTTGTCTCTGTTTATTGGGTATCTACTAAAGATTTTGATTCTTTGTTATCGTGAGCCTTCCATCCAACCACTTAGAGTTATGACAGACTATTTTAAGGTGATAACAACTTAATTTTGAATACATACAAAAGCCCTACAATTTTACACTCTCCTTATTTTATGCTTTGATGTCACAATTCACATCATTTTATATTGTGAATCCATTAAAAAATTATTGCAGTCATAGTTGTTCTTGTCTTTTACTTTTATACTAAAGTTATAAGAGATTTACCCATCACCATCACAATATTAGAGTATTCTGAACTATCTTTTGGCCTATGAGTTTTATACTTTCATGTGTTTTCATGTTCCTAATTAATTAACACGCTTTCATTTCAGATTGAAGAACTCCTTTGAACAACTTTTGTATAAACTCCTTCAGCTTTTCTTTGTTTATGAAAACTCTGTCTCTCCAATTCTAAAGGACATGTTTGCTGGATAGAGCATTCTTGGCATTTTTTTTTTCTTTGCACCCTTTGAATATATCATTGCTATCCTTTATGGGCTGCAATAGTTTTGCTGAAAAATCTGTTAATCTTATGGGGATTCCCATGTATAAACAAGTGGCTATTCTTGCTTTTACGATTCTGTGTTTAATTTCTGATAATTTCATTATAGTGTGTCTATTTGTAGATCTCTTTGGATTAATCTTCTTTGGAGAGTTTTGGGCTTCCTTGATCTGGATATCTCTTTCTTTCCCCACATTAGGGAAGTTTTTAGGCATTGTTTCTTTGAATATGCTCTCTGCCCTTTCTTTCCTTCTGTTTCTTGAAGACCTGTAACACATATATTGATCCACTTACTGGTGTCTCTTATGTGATCTTCACTTTTTTCTATTCTTCTTTCTTTTTGCTCTTTTGATTAGATGACTTCCACTGCCTTGTCTGATTCTTTCTTCCATTTGGTCTAGTCTGCTTGTGAAGCCCTGTATTGAATTTTTCAGTTCATTTATTCTTGAAATCTATGATTTCTGTTTGGTACTTCTTAATACTTTCCGTCTCTTTGTTGAAACTCACCCTTTCCTCATGCTTTATTCTCCTGAGGTCAGTAAGCATCTTTATTACCATTATTTTGAACTCTGTTGGGTAATTACTTATATCCACTTCATTAAGGTCAGCTCCTAGAGATCTGTTTATTTGTTTGAAACATCCCCGTTTCTTTACTTTCCTTTACTCTCTGTGTTGGTTTTTGTATAAAACAGCCCCTTTTCCCAGTTTTGACAGATTGGCCTTAGTCAGCCTGGCCTGGTTGTTGAAATCATTGTCTTTGTTCTTAGTGACTTGCAGCAGTTGAGGGTATTCCAAGACCCATCAGCGTCCTCAACCGTGTGGTTAATGCTCATATGCCTGTTTAGGCTTCTGGACAACTGCCAGTTGCCTGCCGCTTTAACTCCCTGATGCAGGTTAATTGGAAGCCCAATTATCAGGCAGGAGCTGGAAAAGTCAGAATATGACATATGTAGTCTAGCCCCTATGAAGAAGAATCCAGAGCTGGAAGAGTTTCTTCTTCCTCACTCTGTGCTGAGGCAAGGGAAATAATTGCTCTGAATGCTTCTGTGTCCGAGTAAAACAGCCTTTGTTTTCAGTGGTCCCAGGGACTCATGAAGGCTGAGCCCTTTCAGCTCCCAGAGCTAGGTGAGTTGGGGGCTAGTCCCTTAGGTGGCAGTTGAAAACTGGTGTGCTAGATGTGTGGACAAGCTCCTTCCAGGAGAGAAGATAAAAATTTGGTCTTACTTGGAGCTGTGGCAGATAGCAGGGGACATGCCCACCAGCTTTACCAGGCTCCCAAATGGATCCCCGTGAGCTTCCACATGCAGACTAACTGGAAGCCAGAACCACAGGCAGCAGCTAGGAAAATATACAGCTTCCTTCCAGGGAGAAACATGCTTGCTGGGAGATGGGCATTTTTTTTTTTTTGTCATCTCCCTCCATGCTGGGTCTGGGTGTATAGATATGGGGAATCCTCATACATCCATTTAAAAACTGCTTCTTTGTTTGCTGTAATACTGTGGTGCTCAAGAATGTAAGCCCAATTGACTTTCAGAGGTAGGTTATTTTGTGGTCCATCCCTCAGATGGCAGTTTTAAAAGTCAGGGTTCTAAATGTGTAGACAAGCTCCTTCTAGGGACATGCAGGAGATTTGGCTTTATTGTTGAAGGAAGCTGGGGGGAGAGGTCAGAGTAAGTACCCACTGGCTCTTTTGGGCTCTGGGCAGGATTCCAGTCAGCTGAAATGCAAGCTGATTAGAAGCTGGACCTTCAGACCGTAGCTGGGAAAGTATGTAGTCCAACACCCTCCAGGAAGAAATTGGGAGATAAGCATTTGTGTGTGTTCCCTCTGATCTGAGCTTGTGGAGATAGGCAGAGGGAGTGCTCAAGCACCTTGTAAAAACTGCTTATTTGTTTGCTGTAATATCATGGGACTTCTGAAGGGAAGCCCTTTTGGCTCTCAGAGCTAGATGATTTGGGGGCCCATCCCTCAGGTGGCAGCCTTAAAATTTGAGACATTAGAAATGTGGTGCAAACACTGCGCTAATTGGGAAGAGGCTGGGAGTTGGTGGTTTCAGAAAGATTATAAGGCGCTGTTCTTGGGTGGGGTTTATAGTAAGAGTGTGTCTCATCCTTTCCTACACATTTCTGAGTGGGTATTTTCTCAGTTTCCCAATGTGTAGGAGTCACTAAAGTTAGTTTCTTGATATCTTTCAGAGGGAATTGATCTGTGTGTAGTGCATCCATGGAAGGAGGGAAATTCAGGAGTGTCTTCTGTGTCCATCTTGAGGCACGCGTTGATCTTTTCTAATAACCGACTCCTGGTTTCATTGACTTTCTATATTGTTTTCCTGTTTTGTTTATGTATGCTGTAATATTTATTATTTTTCCCATCTGCTGGCCTTGGGTTAAGTGTTTTCTGCTTCTTTAAGGAAAATGTTAGATTGTGGATATGAGATCTTTATTCTTTTTTAATGTAAGCCTTTACAGCTATAAATTTCCCTCTCATCACTGCTTGTGCTCCATCCCGTAAGGTTTGTTATTATGTAGTTTTTTTCTTTGGTCTCAAGGTATTTTGTAGTTTCTCTTGTAATTTCTTCCTCGACCCATCGGTTGTTTAACAGCGCGCTGTTTAATTTCCACATATTTGTGAATTTTTGTTTCCCTTCTGTTACTGATTTCCACTTTTATCCCATTATGATGGAAAAAGATTCATTGTGTGATTCCAGTAGTTTTAATTTTTACTAAGAATTGTTTTGTGCCTCACATATGGCCTATCCTGGAAATGTTTCACATACACTTGAGAAAAATCTGTAATTTACTATCTTTGGGTAGAGAGCTGTGTATATATGTGTCTGTTAGGTCCATTGGTTTATACTGTTGTTTAAGTCTTCTGTTTCCTTACTGATCTTCTATGTAGTTGTTCTCTCCCATTTCTGAATGAAGGCTATCAAAGTCTCCAACTCTTACTGTTTCTCCCTTCCGTCAAGGTTTGCTTCATCTGTTAAGGAGCTCTGGTACAAATGTTTATAATTTTTATTTTTTCTTAGAGAATTGATCCTTTTCTCATTATATAAATTCCTTTTTTGTTCTTTGTAAAAGGTTTGACTTAAAGTCTAGTTTGCCTGATATTAGTATAGGCACCTTGTTCCCTTTTGCTTACTATTTGCATGGGATAGTTTTCCATTCTTCACTTTCAACCTGTGTATGTCCATAAATTTAAACTGGATCCCTTATAGACAGCATAGACAGCTTATAGTTGGATTCTGATTTTTATCCATTCTGCCAGCTTATGCATCTTAATTGGTGAGTTTAATCCATTATACTTAAAGTAATTACTGATAGAGTAGGACTTTCTTTTGCCATTTGTGACATTTGTTTTCTGTATGCTTCATTAAATTTTTGTCCCTTCCTTATTGCCTTCTTTTGTGTTTATTGTTTTTGGAGTGACACATTTTGATTCCCTTCTCACTTCCTTTTCTGTATACTTTGTAAATATTTTCTTTTTGGTTATCACAGGGATTACATACAATATCCTAAAGTCATAACAATCTGTTTTAAACTGTCAACAGCTGAACTTCAATAACATACAAAAATTCTACTGCTTCACAGCACCACTCCTCTAGTCTGTTATTGATGTTAAAAAATGCATCCTTATATATTGTGTATCCATTAACATAGAAATTATGTTAATTTTTAATTTTTTTACTTTTAATCCTATAATATATAAAAAGTGTGATTACCAACCCATGTTGCAATACTCATGTTTTTTATATTTCCCCACTTATTTACCTTAACCAGAGAGCTATATATTTTCTTCTAGCTTTGAGCTACTTGTCTAGGATTTTATCATTTCAACTTGAAGGACTCCCTTTAGTATTTCTGGTAGGGAAGGTCTAATGATAGTAATTCCCTCCAAGTTTTGTTTATCTTGGAATGCCTTAATTTCTCCTTTATTTTGAAGTACAGTTTTTCCGATATAAGATTTTCAGTTTATAAGGCTTTTTTTTTTCCCTTCAGTACTTAAAACACATCATCCCAGTGCCTTCTGGACTGCAAGGTTTCTGCTGAAAAATCTGCTAAAAATTTTATTTGGCATCATTAATACATGATGATTCAGTTGTCTATTGATTCTTTCAAGATTCTTTGTTTTTTACTTTTGTCAGGTTGATTATAATGTGTTTTAGTGTGGGTCTATTTGATTTTACTGTACAGTTCGTTTAACTTGTATTTTTCTATCCAAGTATTCACAGTTTGGGAAGTTTGTGTCCATTATTCCTTCAGACGAGGTTTCTGCTGTTTTCTCACTCTTTTTTCTTCCTGGATTCCCATAATGTCTTCTTTTTTGGATTCCCATAATTCCATTAGGGTCGGTTCACATTTCTTCATTGATTTTCCTTTTGGCTCTGAGAACTAATAATTTCAAATGATTTGTCTTCAAGTTTGCTGATGCCTTCCTCTGCCTGTTTCAGTCTGCTTTTGAACCCCTCTTGAGAAATTTTTAATTTACTTACACTTTTAACTCCACATTTGCTTTTTTAATAAATTCTGTCTCTTTGTTGATATTCTCACTTTGTTGATATATCATCTTCCTGATTTTCTAGGCAGTTGTTTTCAAGAGTTCATCTAGCAACTCTGAAGCCTGTGTTTCTTTAGTGTCACTTTCTAGAGATTTATTATGTTCTTGTGAATGGGCCATATTTCCCTGTTTTTTTCTGTGTTTTGTCAAAAATTGCATATTGAAAAAAACAGCCACCTCTCCCAGCCTTGTAGACTGGATACTTGCAGAGGAAGGCCTTCACTAATCAGCCTGGTGTAATGACTTAAGGTCTTCTCAGAACTTTTCTGAGGATGTGCCTTCACTGGACCTGTGTCTGAAGCCCAGCTACAGCCCCCTAATTCTGCCACACACAGATGTTTCATCTCCCCAAGAGCCGCACCCCTGTCTTCTTGGCCCTTAAATGTTCTGTTGTATTCCTCTGTCAGTAATCTCTGCCCTCCAAGTGTGTGCAGGTCTACAGTTGCCATGAAGTTTTCATGGGCCATTGAATCCATCATTGCTTTCACAGCCACCAATCTGATATAAAAAATATTCCACTATTGCTATCTCAGGTGTGAGTCATGTGAGACAGAAATCAGACTCTCAGACATTGCCTGGCATGCCACACATTGCAATCAAGTTGCACTCTTTTACTTTTCTCCCAATGGAGGACCAGTAATTGGGCAGCTTTCACTCTACTGCACCATATTGAGTCAGGAATGGGTTAGGATAAGAGTGAGCAAAAATGTCACGAAATTTGCTATCATTTTGAGAGTGACTCTTTCTTGACTGGGCATTCACTTTGTTGCTTCAGATTACTGACTGGTTTCTAGAGCTCCCACAAAGCTATTTGTATTCTATTGTTTAGTTCAGTGTTTTCATGGGGTTACAGACCTGGAGCTTCCTATTCTGCCATCTTACCTATATCACTGCTGTCCTTCATTTTTGGAAGATGGTTTTACCAGATATAGAATTCTTGGTTAACAGTGTTTTTCTTTCAACACGTGAATATGAAATCCACCAGCCTTCTCCCTTGACACTTTCAAAATTCTCTTTGTTGTTAGTTTTTGCAATTTTAATATAGTGTTTTTGTGTAGATCTCCTGTTGGAGTTCACTGCATTTCTTGGATATGTACTTTCATGTATTTTATCATATTTGAGGAGTTTGGAACAATTATCTCTTCAAATATTTTCCCTGACTTTCTATCCCTTTCTCTCCATGCAGGATTCCTATTATGGATGTGTTGTCATACTTGATGATGTCTTGTAGGTCTTTTACGTTCTGCTCATTATTCTTCACTCTTTCCTCTTTGCACCCCTCAGAGTGGATAGTCTCAATCAGTTCTTCTTTAAATGTGCCAATTCTTTATTCTGCCTGCTTAAATCCCTTAATGACTTTCTTATTTCAGTAGTGGCACTTTTCAACTCTAGAATATATATTTGATTCCTTTTTGTAATTTCTTTCTCTTTGTTAGTATTCGTCACTTGGTGAGACACCATTTTCATGATTTCCTTTAGTTCTTTGTCCAAAATTTCATTTAGTTCTATGGCAATATTTAAGAGAGTGATTTAAAATGTTTTTAATGCCTGGACAATGTGTATATGTGTATGTCCACATTGTGCGGACAATGTATATATATATATATATACATATATATATATACACACACGTACGCGTATATATATATATATATATATATATATATACACATTTTTTTCCTCATTCATGAATCATACTTTGTTGTTTGTTTTCATACCTCATAACTCTTTGTTGAAAATTTATATGTTAAATAATATAAAGTAGAAATTCTGGAAATCAGATTCTCCCTTCCCATCAGGATTTTCCGTTACAGCTGTTTGTTGCTGTTGTTCTTGTTGTTGGTGGTATTGCTCATGTTTGTTGAAATCTAGCTTGCATTTGGGAAGATGTAATGATTGTTACAGGTTGGAAGGAAGCTTTATGATATGAGAAGCACATACCATTTTTTGTGAGTTTATTTTAAATTAATATAAAATGGTGTTGGTTTATTGGATATATTTTTATGTTCCATGCTACTAACGTTTAAGATTCAAACATTTGACAAAAGTTTATTTAGGACTTTTCATAAGTATTTGATTGAGAGTATTCAGTGGTGATATTTTGTTTTTTGTATATACATTGGTCTCTTTCTGGGCTCTCTAGTTTGTTCCATTGGTCGATACGTTTGTATTTAACCCAGTACTATTCTGTTTTAATTACTGTACCTTGGTAATATGTTTTTGTTTTTTTTTTGCGGTACGCGGGCCTCTCACTGTTGTGGCCTCTCCCGTTGCAGAGCACAGGCTCCAGACACGCAGGCTCAGCAGCCATGGCTCACGGGCCCAGCCGCTCCGCAGCATGTGGGATCGTCCCGGACTGGGACACGAAACGGTGTCCCCTGAATCGGCAGGACTCTCAACCACTGCGCCACCAGGGAATCCCGGTAATACGTTTTGAAAGCAGGAAGTGTGATCCCTTGAGGTTTATTCTTCAAAAGATTGTTTTGGATATTTGGGGTCTTTTGTGTTGCCCTATGAATTTTTGGATTGCTTTCTCTATTTCTGTATTGAACCCCATTGGGATTTTAATAGGGACGTCATTGAATCTGTGGACCACTATGGTAGTATGTACATTCTGAAAATAGTAATCACGAACATGGGATGTCTTTCTGTATTATCAGTGTCTTCTTTAATTTTCCTCATCATATTTTTATACTTTTGAGTGTACAGGTGTTTCACCTCTGGTTATGTTTATTTCTAAGTATTTTATTCTTTGCATTGAAGTTGATAATGGGATTGTTTTCTTAATTTACTTTTCAGATTTTTCATTGTTATTGAGTAGAAATGTAATTGACTTCTGTATGTTGATTTTTATGTATTTCCACTTTAGTGAATTCATCTTCTGTGGAGTTGGTAAGACTTGCTACCAAAAAAATTGTGTCATCTACAAAGATAATTTTACTTCTTCCTTTCTGATGTGAATGTCTTTTATTCTCCTTACTTAATTTATCTGTCTAGGATTTCCAAAACTATGGTGAATAAAAGTGGCAAGATTGGACATCCTTGCCTTCATGTTCATAAAGGAAAAGCTGTCACTTTTTCACTATTGAGTTTGATATTAGCTGTGTCCTTTTCATATTTGGCCTTCTTTATGTTCATTTCCTTCTATTCCTAGTTTATGGAGGATTTTTATCTGAAGGAATGTTGAGTTTTTTCCAAATCCTTTTTCTGCATCTCTTGAGATGATCATGGGGGGGGTTGTTTTTTGTTTTTTTCATTCTGGTAATGTCATGTATCATGACATTGATTGATTTATGGATGTTGAACCAACCTTGAATCCCAGCGTCATATGTATAATCCACTTGGTCATATGTATAATCCACTTAATGTGCTGTTTAATTTGGTTTGTTAGTATTTTGATGAGGTTTTTAACATCTGTGTGCATCAGGGATATTTTATCTTTTCTTGTAGTGTCTTTGTCTGGTTTTGATATCAGGGTAATGCTGGCCTTTTAAAATTAGTTTGGAAGAGTTCACAGTTTTTCAGTATTTAGCAAGAGTTTGCTATGGTTTGAATATGTCCTTCCAAATTTCATATGTTAAAAACCTAATGCCTGATGTGATAGTAAGAGTAGGTGGGGCCTTTGGGAGTTGCTTAGGTCATGAGGGCAGAGCACTCATAAATGGGATTAGTGCCCTTATTATTTTTTTTAATAAAAGGCTCCAAAGATTCCTCTAGCCCCTTCCATGATGTGAGAACACAGAGACAAGGTACCAACTATGAGTCAGAAAGAATAGTCTCATCCAAGTGTAATGATGCCATAATGTCAGACTTTGGGCCTCCAGCATGGTGAGCTATTATTTATAAGCTACTCAGTCAGTGGTATTTTGTTAGAGTATCCCAAATGGAGTAAGCAAGAGTTTCAGAAAGATTGGCATTAATCTTCTTCAAATGGTGACAGAATTCATCTGTGAAGACATGTTATCTTGGGCTTTTCTCTGCTGAGATATTTTTGATTACTGATTCAATCTCCTTACTAGTTTTAGATCCCTTTAGGTTTTCTATTTCTTTTTTACTTAATCTTGTCAGGTTGTGTGTTTCTAGGAATTATCCATTTCTTCTAGGTTATCCAATTTCATGGCATACAATTAATCATAACAGTCCCTTATAATCCTTTCTATCTCTGTGGAATCCATTTTATGTTTCCTTTCATACCTGTTTGATTTTATTGGGATCTTCTCTCTCTCGCTCTCTCTCTTTCTAGACTAGCTAAGGATTTGTCAATTTTTGTTCTTCTTTTTAAAAAACTTGGCTCTTAGTTTCATTCATCTTTTCTATTGTTTCTCTAGTCTGTATTTCATTTATTTCTGCTCTGCTCTTTATTTCCTTCCCTCTGCTAAATTTGGGCTTACTTTGTTCTTCTTTTTTCTAGTTTCTTGAGGTATGATGTTAAGTGGTTTATTTGAGATTTTTCTTTTATCTTAATCTAGGGATTTATGACTATAAACTTCCCTTGTAGAACTGCTTTTGATGTATCCCATGTGTTTTGGTATACTGTTTTCATTTTAATTTTTCTCAAGATATTTTCTAACTTCTCTTTAGTTTTCATTTTTGAAAACAAAATAATCTTTCTCAAGATTATATTATTTAATTTCCACACATTGTGAAATTTCCAGCTTTTTTTATGTTGCTTTTTATTTACATTCCATGGTGGACAGAAAAAATAGTTAGTATAATTCAGTCTTGCTAATTTTATTAAGACTTGTTTTGTGACCTAATAGGTGATCTAGGAGAAAATTCCCTTTAGAGTTGAGAATAATATCTAACTGTTGGGTGGAATTTTCTATATATGGGTCTTAGGTCCATTTGGTTTATAATGTTGTTGAAAGTTAACTGTTCCTTTATTGATTTTAGGTCTGTATGTTCTATCCATTATTGAAAATGCTCTGTGACACTTCAAAAATTTGTATCAGGGATTTCTCATTGACTCCATGCTGGCCCACAGTGAAGCTAAAAATAGTATTTCCTGCAGGCATTCTTTTTCTTTAAGCTACAATGCAAAGAGACAGAATGACAGTCTCCCCTTTTGCTTCTATTTTTTTTTAATATTTATTTATTTGGCTGCTCCAGGTCTCAGTTGTGGCATGCGGGATCTTCGTTGCCACATGTGGGATCTAGTTCCCTGATCAGCGTTCAAACCCAGTCCCCCTGCATTGGGAATGTGGAGTCTATTTTTTTTTTAAATCCGAGTATATTTGCTTTACAGTGTTGTGTTAGTTTCTGTTGTACAGCAAAGTGAATCAGCTATACATATACATATACCCCCCCTTTATTGGATTTCCTTCCCATTTAGGTCACCACAGAGCCCTGAGTAGAGTTCCCTGTGCTATACAGTAGGATCTCATTAGTTATCTATTTTATATATAGTATCAAGAGTGTATATATGTCAATCCCAGTCTCCCAATTCATCCCACACCCCCTTTCCCCCTTGGTATCCATGCGTTTTTTTCTCTTCATCTGTGCCTGTATTTCTGCTTTGTAAATAAGATCGTCTATACCAATTTTTTCAGATTCCAAATATATGTGTTAATATACAATATTCGTTTTTCTCTTTCTGACTTACTTCACTATGTGTGACAGTCTCTAGGTCCATCCACATCTCTACAAATGACCCAATTTTGTTGCTTTTTATGGGTAATACTCCACTGTATATATGTACCATATCTTCTTTATCCATTCCTCGGCCGATGGACATTTAGGTTGTTTCTATGTCCTGGCTATTGTGAATAGGGCTGCTCTGAACATTGGGGTGCACTTGTCTCTTCTTTCTCTTTAAGCTACAATGCAAAGAAACAGAAGAACAGGTGTTTCCCTTTAATTACTTAGAGTGTGACACCGCCCCCCCCTTTGTTTCTGTTCTGAACACTGGCCACAAAATAGTTACAGTTTGACACAATACTTGCCAATGAAATACCACCTGAGAGATTCTGAGAACTTACTTGTTTTCCTGATCCAGCATGGCTCCTTCCAACTTCTGTTGTCCTTTATAGGTCAGTCATGCACACTTGAAAGCAAAAGAACACTTTCCAAAGATGATGTGGCAGGGTGATAAAACTTACCTGGGTCCTTCATCACATCATTGAGCTATCTCTCCATCCCTGGATTTCTTATTAGGTGAGAAGGATAAACTGCAATATATTTAAGCCACTGCCGTATAATTTCCTGTATTCTTGGTAAAGAATGACCCACCTGGAAATGGCATTTCGAGGTGCAGACCTCAATATTTAAAATTGGCTGAATGGGGGTAGAAGAGAATATTCAGTTATTCCAGGCAAGAAAATTAGACATCTTTATTACATGGTGATGAAAATGTGTGATCAAACAGGTACGTACTTATCCTGGGACACAAAATGTAGGGTAAGGAGAATTGATGAAAGAAAAAAAAATCGAGAATTTTAACTTGGGTGTGTTATGTTTTGCTACTTTCTATGCAGTCCTCAAAGGCAGGGATGATTTCAGACTTCAGACAACCATTCTGCTCAAAACATGGAAGAATGAAATATAGCTTTGCTAAGGGAACATTCTCTAACTGCAGGCTGTAATGTATATTGAGTCAAAGAGTCATGATTTGGATTTCTGTGAGTTGAAATAATAACAGCTAACATTTATATGATACTCCCTACATGCTAAACACTGTCGTAAGCACTTTACATTTATTAACATATTTAATCCTCACAACAGCCCTGTGATGGGTGCCATTATCTGCAACATCCTTCCCGTATTGACAGATTTCTAAATGGAGGCCCAGAGAGGTTAACTACATTGCCCCTAAGGTCACACATATAAACTATGACTTGACCTCTGGTTATTTGGCTGCAAATTCCATGATCTCTAAACCTACCCTATAGCACTTCTCTTCCCCAAACTGAAAATATAACAGAGTGGCTACTACCCGTATTTACAGGGTATAAGAAGAGAATGCCCAACCAGTCTTAAGCGAACACCTGGGACTGTTCATAATTACCTCAAGGCAATTCAGTTAAGGGAAGAGGGGATAAATCATAGAGGCCAGCTGATAAATGCAAAATCTTAACAGGCTTAAAAATGTTACGAAAAAAACAGTTGATGACTGTTCCATGTGGGATGCACCAGAAATACAACTGGGATCTTCCACATGAGCCTTGTGAGGGAGAAAAGTTTACCCCATGCCCCTACAGAGACCACACACTCTGAATTCGCCTGTAAGGGAGATTGGGGTTCATCATCTCCTCTACAGCAGCAGTGGCGCTAAGCTACAGCTGCCTAGTGCCATAGTTCTTGGTTACTCTTTTTTCAGGACTTGTGCAATGCTAGAGGTTGCACTGTCCAGTGCCTCCACTTCCTCATCAGCAGTCACTGTTGAAGCATACCAGGGATTAGGAATACTCCGTCTAACACTACACGTGGGGTCATCCTTGCCTCTAGCTAAAAGGTGATTCATCTCTACAGTCTCATCTTCTTCTTAGGACTACTGCCAGTACCAATTGCATTAGGTCAGGCTCACCAGAAGCAAAACGTCAATGGGGACACATGGGACAATGATTGAGAGAATGCTCTCATCAACAGGGGAGTGGGGAAGACAGGATAGGGCAGGGGAAAAAAACAGCAAAGACGTGATCTGGAAAGTAACATCAGCTTGGTCCCCAAGGGACCTCTGGAACATGAATGGGAAACAGAATTGTTCCCCCTGGGGACAAGAGGGCTGTATTTGACACCCCCACCCGCACCACCAGTCACTAGTTTCTGGCTGATACCACAGATGTGTGAGTTACTGAGTGAGGCACTATGTGCCTAGTTAGGGACAATTCCCTGAGAAGGCGGCAGCTGTGAACCATTAGTACCAACACTCACAGCCACCGGGTAAGAGGTGCCCCACCCCAGTGAAGGCACCTATGGGCCTCCAAGATCCTCCACTACAGAGATTTAAAAGGAAGGACAACACCCAGTGGAGCTCAAAGAACTTTAGGGGTAGGGCCAAGGGGCAAGCACTATCTCAAAGTTAGCCTTAGCTCCCCGTTCTCAGTCCCCACTGTGGACCTGGATCTCTCATGAACAGGGAAGGTCCAGGCCCTGCAGCCATTGGAGTAAGAGATTCATGGTCTTAAAGCATAAATGAGTACCCAATTCTTTTTCCAAAGACTCATATAACACCCTATGTGGGAAACCCTATATCCTGGAGCCACATGTCCCTTTGTGCCACCTCTTCTCCTCCTGGACCATTTCTTCTGAGAGGCCTTTGCACACTTCAGTCTGGTTCCTTCTGGGATGGAACAGGGATACAGGGAAGGGTGAGTGCTGATTCCAAACCCCCACCCTCCTGGGAGACACAGGGAGGAATAAACAGTGGCTTGATGACGAAACCCAGAAGCTTCCTAAGTAGGCTGAAAAGACAGACCCTTTATCCTGTGCTTGGCTGGGCCAAACCATAGTCCAGGCCTTACAGTGCCTCTAAGAGATTGTGTGGACTTAGTAGAAAACAAGTTTTTCCTTTCTTTCTACCATTTGAAAAAAGTAGTTGACTGGATTTTTGTTCGTTTGTTTCCATACAGAAGAGAATCAGCACCATAGTTACTTAGAATAAGGAGGTGCCATTTTCTCTGTTTTGACCCCAGAACACAGCACACCCCCACACACACTAGTGCACACATGCATGTGTGCACATACACAACTTCCCTGTGGCTTTTGCTCTGGCTCTGGGAGATGCAGCTAAGGCCAAGACGCTTTATTGGAAACATGGTGCTTATAAGGCCCTGGTCCCCATCTCCAGGTAGTCCCAAGCTATCCCCACCAAACCTGGCCCAGGGTCATCTCAAGGTCTAGACGCTGCCAGTCGAGCTGTTGGAGCCAGTGACCTGTCTATTCTTCTTCCATCTATCCAGTCAAGATTTTCTAATTTCCTAAAACTGAAAACTCTTTCCTTTTTTCCATGGAAATCCCCCTGAGCCAACGAAGCCTTCGGGCCTAGGGAGATTGACCCTGCATGATCACTCAGTGCCTGAGGCAAAGGGATATGGCCAGTCCTGGGCAGAGCATTGTCAAGATTTGGGACATTGGGGCACTGGGGATTAGCGTGAGGGAGCAGGGCTAAAGAGACAGAGCCCTGGATGGATATAAAGCTGGGTGCTCCAGATCTTCAGTCCATGACTAGAGGACTGGGGAGGGTGTGGCTGAAGGCCCTGAATCCTGGGGCTGGATCACTGGCACATAAGCCTAGCGAACAGGACGGGGCCAAGGGTTGCAGGGCTTGGGGGTGTGGGTGGATACCGTTCACTGGCATTGTGGGAAGCCGAGTGTGTGGCTCGGGGCTCTCATTCAGCTGTTGGAGGACTTAGGAAGGCTTGAGAATGAAGGCCATTACAATATTGCTCTCCCTTCCCACAGAACCAGAGTCCAGAACAAACACACACTGACTTCCCCCATGTCTCCCAAGAGGCTGAATACCATGGGGTTCTCAACATTTGAGTGAATGAGGTATAGCTGCTGAAAGAAGTGGAGAGAGATCCATTTGGGAAATGAACTGGAAGGTGTTTCCCCATCCTAGACAAGTATTTCCTAGAGAATTATGCGCTGGGTTCTCTATCACGATGTGTGGACTTGGCAGTAAAACACCAAGACATAGTCTAGGCCTGCAGCCCCTTAAAGGATTTTGGCACCTGGTGACCCCAATCAATCCAAGACCTGCTTTTCACGGTGTTTTGTTTTTAACTGTTATAAATGGAAATATTTCCACCTAAAATAGCTCTAGCAGACGTCAAATTTGTATGCCTTATTCCATTTCCTTCTGTCCCCCTGAAGCTGATGAAAAATACCATGAACCTTAAATAAACTCAGTATACCAGGCCTTTGCAGACCTGCCTGACTCTTTCTTCATCAATCAAAAGTGAGATGTATTTTATGAACCGTCTATAACACTGGGCAGCAAGCTACAACCAACCAGGTGTTTTGTAAATAAAGGTCTATTGGACCACAGCCACACTCCAACTTCATGTTGTGTCTATGGCATCTTTCACATACAACAACAAAAGTGAGCCATTGCAACAAAGAACATAAAGGCTACAAAGACTGAAATATTTACTACGTGACCCTTTTACAGAAAATTACTCATTCCATCTGGTCTAAGAGGCTAGCTTTCAATACTAACAAGAAGAGGTACCATGAAACCCCTTCCTAACACTTAAAAGCCCCTCCACTAACTATTCAGTAAATTTGGTTTGTTCTGTGAGTGTGTGTGTGTCTGTGTGTGTGTGCACTAGACCTAGAGGCTCCTGTGAAATGGCTTTGATAATCACAAGTGCTGACCCTGCTGGACTTTCACTGTGAAAGTGAACATCCTTTCAGTCAGAGGTCCCACAGGCCCTCAGAGGTCCAACCATGGTTGGTCTCTAGTTCATCTCATTGAACTATCAGTCAGTTTATTTTGTTAAGCTAGGCTGTCCACATTTTCAAAACTTGGGGCAGGTATGTACATATCTGGCCTGCAGTTTCCAAGAAATACTTTGCTGTAATTCTAAAGTTCTGACAGCTTAGCTTTCAGTATTGCAGTACTGTCTACTTGTCTGTGATGGGAAGAGAAAAGCAGCCCCTTCCTTCTCCTTGGCCTGTTTATACTCCCACCTAGCCATAAATTCTAAGGCCACTGGTAAACGGCACATCATTACACGTGTGCCGTTCAGTGTCTGCTGTATAAAATATGGTGACTGATTTAAATACAGGTAACGCTGCCCTTATGGGAGCCATAGCCTCTAATAAGACTGTTCACTCTTCATCATTTTTGTGGCTATCCAGTAACGTGGCAAATTTTAACTGAAAGTGATTAAGGGGACTTCCCTGGTGACGCGGTGGTTGAGAATCACCTGCCAATGCAGGGGACACGGCTTCGACTCGTGGTCCGGGAAGATCCCACATGCTGAGGAGCAACTAAGCCCATGTGCCACAACTACTGAGCCCGCGTGCTACGACTGCTGAAGCCAGCACTGCTAGAGCCCATGCTCCTCAGCAAGAGAAGCCACTGCAATGAGACGCCCGTGCACCGCAACGAAGTGTAGCCCCTGCTCGCCGCAACCAGAGAAAGCCCGTGCACAGCAAGAAAGACCCAACATAGCCAAAAGTAAACAAATAACTAAATAAAATAAACTATGCTGTTGCTATAAAATAAATAAATAAATAAAAGTGATTAAGAATTACAAAGTCCACTTTGGGAAACCCTAAACCTTAACAAGTTTGAAACATCCAGAATTCCTCAATAATAGGAAAAATAAAAAATAACATGTTACCACATTAATGCTTTTCAGTTAATCATAAAAATTTTCAGGACCTAGAGAAGAATTAATCAGTTTACAAATTCTTTTATAATCTACAGCTGCTTTTGTGCCAGTTGATTTTTCAGACCAATAAGTACTTCAGTAATTGTACATGACCTCAAATATTCCAAAGGAAAAAGAAAAGAATCCATGTCTAATGGCTCCTTAAAAAATTTTTCCTTCTGCATCTGCAGTTGTGAGGAATAAAATGTATAGCAGTGAGTTAAATGAATATGACCATAGACACTGGATTACTACAGAAGAAAGAATGCTATGCATTTACTGCTTTAAAGCAATTTAAAGAATTTGAAGACTTGGTCCATAAATGTGAAAGGGAAGACATTTTTAATATTAGACAACTTTCATATATATTGTCCCCATGATTTCATCACAATATACAAGTAATGTTAGCATAATATACTTTATATTCAATCTGGCATAGCTTCTCACAAAAAGCCTAATTAATCGAAATATCTTCAATTTCCTATGTATGTTGTTTTGGTCAAGTAAAACAAAAAAACAAGTTTAAGATAAAAATATAAACATGCATTCAAACTAGTCAGAAAACCAGTGGTTTAGTGATTTGTACACAGTGCAACAAATCATCTGAACTTATAGAGCTACTTTGCAAAATGTCTATGTAAATTTTAAAAATGGGTTCCTTGAAGATTTTAACCTCAAGATTGATACATTGGTCTTTAAAATTTTTTTGAATTTAACATCCAAGATCTTTGACTGAAACCTTGAAAATCACTAATGAATATGTTTTGGCTAAAGTTTCCTATGGAAATCAGAATTTTAACATTAAGTAAACAAACATACTTCTTTGCCATGCAATAATTTTACTTCTATTCTTTCCTACAAATATCAGGGGTCAGCAAACTTGTTCTGCAGTAGACCACACAGTAAATACTTTAGCCTTTAAAGACTATACCATTTCTGCTGCAAATAATCAACTCTAGTGTTGTAGTATGAAAGCAGCCATAGACAACAAACAAACAAACAGATGAGACCTTGTAAAAACAAAACTGTATTTACAAAAACAAGTAGTGGGCCACACTGGACCCACAGGCAGGCACATGCCAACTCCTATATGCATAATATTTGACATTTAAAGCCTTAAATTCTAAAATTTACAGTATCAAGGTAGAATTTACATTATCTTAATATAAGTGTAATTTTATTCATGATTGAAAATTAAAGCTTTAACTATCTTACATTATATATGCATGATTATAGACTGTCTACATACATACATACACTGGAATGATGATGCTAAGAAGAAAAAAGGGTTAAATATGGAAAAAGGGAGGACATGAAAACTATGACTTTATGTACAGTAGCTGTTCATCATATGAAGAAATAAATGAATACTGTTGGCTTTTGTATACTCAGGAAAAACAAGCTTAATTTTGCCTCACAAGAATACTTTCACCTTCCAAGAGTCCTTTTGTGCTTTGATTCTTCCTATAACCATACTCCTCAGGCTTTTTTTTTTAAGGTTTTATCATATTCTACTTTGTAATGGCTGTGTTCCCAAACTATGAAGTACAATTGCAGCGATGTACTGCTACCAGCTTAGTTTTGCAGGTTGAAGAACAGGAGACATAATGTCGAAATGATGGAAAACATCAAATTAACTGAAGTTTATTGGAGGGTCCTCTCATCATGCCCATGTTCAAGAAAGGCAACTGATGTATGTTGTCGTGTAATGATAAGTAAGCCACCACCTGTTGGGGCAGGGGGCAATGGTCAGAACATTCTGGCACACAACTGTTTCGTTACGAAGTGTCTCCGTGTGTCTTCAGAACCTCTCAGGGTGATGACCTCTCTGCTTCCTGCTAGCTAAAGTCTGTATGCTCCTATCCTAGCTTCAAACCCTCCTTAGATTTGCACAAGTATAACAGCTATAAGATTACAATCTGTAGCCCATGCATGGTGGAGACAGCTCACTCATGGAGAGAGAATTTCTTTTATCATCTATCTACATCCTTGAAATTTCCCTTAAGGATAATTCAAAAACCTAAAACAATCTCACCACCACCACCCATTTCTGTTCCTGCTCTTTCCCACAAATAAAAGAACATGGAACTGAAGAAGGTAAGGGAAGAGGGGAGAGAGAGAGAGAGACAGAGAGAGAGAGAGAGAGAGAGAGAGAAGGAGGGAGGGAGGGAGGGAGAGAGGGAGAGAGAGAGAGAGGAGAGAGACAGAGAGAGAGACAGAGAGAGACAAAGAGACAGAGAGAGGCAGCAAACTCATAAGGCCTTAGAATATTACCTTGAAGCCAAAGCCGGCCATAGTGCATCCATATGCAGAGGGACATAAAGTAATGAGGGCTTCCAGAAGAGAAAGGAGGGGAAAAAGAGGGAAAGGGTAGAAATATAAAGTGTAGTAGTCAGTGTCCTCCAGAGAAATGCAACAACAGGATGTGTATATGGAGAAGCATTGATTCATTTTAAGGAACTGCATGAGCTGTTTATATATGTTGGAGATTAATCCTTTGTTGATTCGTTTGCAAGTATTTTTTCCCATTCTGAAGGCTGTTTTTTCATCTTGTTTGTAGTTTCCTTTGCTTTGCAAAAGCTTTTAAGTTTCATTAGGTCCCATTTGCTTATTATTGTTTTTATTTCCATTACTCTAGGAGGTGGGTCAGAAAAGATCTTGCTGTGATTTATGTGATTTATGTTCTTCCTATGTTTTCCTCTAAGAGTTTTATAGGGTCCCGTCTTACACTTAGTTCTCTAATCCATTTTGAGTTTGTTTTTGTGTATGGTGTTAGGGAGTGTTCTAATTAGATTCTTTTACATGTAGCTGTCCAGTTTTCCCAGCACCGCTTACAGAAGAGGCTGTCTTTTCTCCATTGTGTATCCTTGCCTCCTTTGTCATAGATTAGTTGACCACAGGTGCGTAGGTTTATCTCTGGGCTTTCTATCCTGTTGTATTGATCTATATATCTGTTTTTGTGCCAGTACCATATTGTCTTGATTTCTGTACCTTTGTAGTATAGTGAGAAATCAGGGAGTCTGATTCCTCCAGCTCTGTTTTTTTCCCTCAAGACTACTTTGCCTATTCGGGGTCTTTTATGTCTCCATACAAATTTTAAGATTATTTGTTTTAGTTCTGTCAAAAAATGCCATTGGTAATTTGATAGGGATTGCATTGAATATGTAGATTGATTTGTGTAATATAATCATTTTCACAATATCGCTTCTTCCAATCCAAGAACATGGCATATCTCTCCATCTGTTGGTATCACCTTTAATTTCTTTCATCAGTGTCTTATAGTTTTCTGCATACAGGTCTTTTGTCTCCCCAGGTAGCTTTATTCCTAGGTATTTTATTCTTTTTGTTGCACTGGTAAATGGCAGTGTTTCCTTAATTTCTCCTTCAGATTTTTCATCATTAGTGTATAGGAATGCAAGAGATTTCTGTGCATCAATTTTGTATCCTGCCACTTTACCAAATTCACTGATTCGCTCTACTAGTTTTCTCATGGCATCTTTAGGATTTTCTATGTATAGTATCATGTCATCTGCAAAGAGTGACAGTTTTACTTCTTCTTTTACAATTTGTATTCCTTTTATTTCTTTTTCTTCCCTGATTGCCGTGGCTAGGACTTCCAAAACTATGTTGAATAATAGCATTGAGAATGGACATCCTTGTCTTGTTACTGATCTTAGAGGAAATGCTTCCAGTTTTTCACCATTGAGAATGATGTTTGCTGTGGGTTTGTCATATATGGCCTTCATTATGTTGAGGTAGGTTCCCTCTATGCCCACTTTCTGAAGAGTTTTTTATCATAAATGGGTGTTGAATTTTGTTCAAAATCTTTTTCCGCATCTATTGAGATGATCATATGGTTTTTCTTCTTCAATCTGTTAATATGGTGTATCGCATTGACTTGGGTATATTGAAGAATCCTTGCATTTCTGGTATAAATCCCACTTGATCATGGTGTGTGATCCTTTTAACGTATTGTTGGATTCTGTTTGCTGGTGTTCTGCTGAGCATTTTTGCATCAATATTCATCAGTGATACTGGTCTATAATTTTTTTTGTAGTATCTTTGTCTGGTTTTGGTATCATGGTTATGGTGGCCTCATAAAATGAGTGAGGGAGTTTTCCTTCCTCTTCAATTTTTTGGAAGAGCTTGAGAAGGATGGGTGTTAGCTCTTCTCTAAATGTTTGATAGAATTCACCTGTGGAGCCATCTGGTCCTGGACTTTTGTTTGTTGCAGGATCTTTAATCACAGTTTCAATTTCATTACTTGTGATTTGTCTGTTCATATTTTCTATTTCTTCCTGGTTCAGTCTTGGAAGGTTATACCTTTTTAACAATTTGTCCCTTTCTTCCAGGTTGTTGATTTAATTGGCATATAGTTGTTTGTGGTAATCTCTTATAATCCTCTGTATTTCTGCAATGTCAGTTGTGATTTCCTCTTTTTCATTTCTAATTTTATTGATTTGAGTCCTCTCCCTCTTTTTTGTGATGAGTCTGGCTAATGGTTTATCAATTTTGCTTATCTTCTCAAAGAACCTGCTTTTAGTTTTATTGATCTTTGCTACTGTTTTCTTTGTTTCTATTTCATTTATTTCTGCTCTGCTCTTTATGATTTCGTTCCTCCTGCTAACTTTGGGTTTTGTTTGTTCTTCTTTCTCTAGTTCCTTTAGGTGTAACGTTGGATTGTGTATTTCAGATTTTTCTTGTTTCTTGAGGTAGGCTTGTATAGCTATAAACTTCCCTCTTAGAACTGTCTTTCCTGCATCCCATAGGTTTCGGATCATCGTGTTTTCATTGTCATTTGTCTCTAGGTATTTTTTTATTTCCTCTTTGATTTCTTCAGCGATCTCTTGGTTATTTGGTAATGTATTGTTTGGCCTCCATGTATTGGTGTTTTTCTCCTTGTACTTGATTTCTAATCTTATAGCATTGTGGTCAGAAAAGATGCTTGATATGATTTCAGTTTCCTTAAATTTACTGAGGGTTGATTTGAGATCCAAGACGTGGTCTATCCTGGGGAATGTTCCGTGCGTACTTGAGAAGAAAGTGTAGTCTGTGGTTTTTGGATGGAATGTCATATAAATATCAATTAACTCTCTCCGGTCTATTGTGTCATTTTATTTTATTTTTTTTTAAACATCTTTATTGGGGTATAACTGCTTTACAATGGTGTGTTAGTTTCTGCTTTATAACAAAGTGAATCAGTTATACATATACATATGTTCCCATATGTCTTCCCTCTTGTGTCTCCCTCCCTCCCACTCTCCCTATCCGACCCCTCCAGGCTGTCACAAAGCACCGAGCTAATATCCCTGTGCCTTGCGGCTGCTTCCCCCTAGCTATCTACCTTACTACGTTTGTTAGTGTGTATATGTCCATGACTCTCTCTCGCCCTGTCAAAGCTCACCCTTCCCCCTCCCCATATCCTCAAGTCCGTTCTCCAGTAGGTCTGCGTCTTTATTCCTGTCTTACCCCTAGGTTCTTCATGACATTTTTTTTTCCCCTTAAATTCCATATATATGTGTTAGCATACGGTATTTGTCTTTTTCTTTCTGACTTACTTCACTCTGTATGACAGACTCTAGGTCTATCCATCTCATTACAAATAGCTCAATTTCATTTCTTTTTAAGGCTGAGTAATATTCCATTGTATATATGTGCCACATCTTCTTTATCCATTCATCCGATGATGGGCGCTTAGGTTGTTTCCATTTCTGGGCTATTGTAAATAGAGCTGCAATGAACATTTTGGTACATGACTCTTTTTGAATTTTGGTTTTCTCAGGGTATATGCCCAGTAGTGGGATTGCTGGGTCATATGGTAATTCTATTTGTAGTTTTTTAAGGAACCTCCATACTGTTCTCCATAGTGGCTGAACCAATTCACATTCCCACCAGCAGTGCAAGAGTGTTCCCTTTTCTCCGCACCCTCTCCAGCATTTATTGTTTGTAGATTTTTTGATGATGGCCATTCTGACTGGTGTGAGATGATATCTCATTGTAGTTTTGATTTGCATTTCTCTAATGATTAATGATGTTGAGCATTCTTTCATGTGTTTGTTGGCATTCTGTATATCTTCTTTGGAGAAATGTCTGTTTAGGTCTTCTGCCCATTTTTGGATTGGGTTGTTTGTTTTTTTGTTATTGAGCTGCATGAGCTGCTTGTAAATTTTGGAAATTAACCCTTTGTCATTTGCTTCATTTGCAAATATTTTCTCCCATTCTGAGGGTTGTCTTTTGGTCTTGATTATGGTTTCCTTTGCTGTGCAAAAGCTTTGAAGTTTCATTAGGTCCCATTTGTTTATTTTTGTTTTTATTTCCATTTCTCTAGGAGGTGGGTCAGAAAGGATCTTGCTGTGATTTATGTCATAGAGTGTTCTGCCTATGTTTTCCTCTAAGAGTTTGATAGTTTCTGGCCTTACATTTAGGTCTTTAATCCATTTTGAGCTTATTTTTGTGTATGGTGTTAGGGAGTGATCTAATCTCATACTTTTACATGTACCTGTCCAGTTTTCCCAGCACCATTTATTGAAGAGGCTGTCCTTTCTCCACTGTACATTCCTGCCACCTTTATCAAAGATAAGGTGTCCATATGTGCGTGGGTTTATCTCTGGGCTTTCTATCCTGTTCCATTGATCTATCTTTCTGTTTTTGTGCCAGTACCATACTGTCTTGATTACTGTAGCTTTGTAGTATAGTCTGAAGTCAGGGAGCCTGATTCCTCCAGCTCCTTTTTTCGTTCTCAAGATTGCTTTGGCTATTCGGGGTCTTTTGTGTTTCCATACAAATTGTGAAATTTTTTGTTCTAGTTCTGTGAAAAATGCCAGTGGTAGTTTGATAGGGATTGCATTGAATCTGTAGATTGCTTTGGGTAGTAGAGTCATTTTCACAATGTTGATTCTTCCCATCCAAGGACATGGTATATCTCTCCATCTATTTGTATCATCTTTAATTTCTTTCATCAGTGTCTTATAATTTTCTGCATACAGGTCTTTCGTCTCCTTAGGTAGGTTTATTCCTAGATATTTTATTCTTTTTGTTGCAATGGTAAATGGGAGTGTTTTCTTGATTTCACTTTCAGATTTTTCATCATTAGTATATAGGAATGCCAGAGATTTCTGTGCATTAACTTTGTATCCTGCTACTTTACCAAATTCATTGATTAGCTCTAGTAGTTTTCTGGTAGCATCTTTAGGATTCTCTATGTATAGTATCATGTCATCTGCAAATAGTGACAGCTTTACTTCTTCTTTTCCGATTTGGATTCCTTTTATTTCCTTTTCTTCTCTGATTGCTGTGGCTAAAACTTCCAAAACTATGTTGAATAAGAGTGGTGAGAGTGGGCAACCTTGTCTTGTTCCTGATCTTAGTGGAAATGCTTTCAGTTTTTCACCATTGAGGATGATGTTTGCTGTGGGCTTGTCATATATGGCCTTTATTATGTTGAGGAAAGTTCCCTCTATGCCTACTTTCTGCAGGGTTTTTATCATAAATGGGTGTTGAATTTTGTCGAAAGCTTTCTCTGCATCTATTGAGATGATCATATGGTTTTTCTCCTTCAGTTTGTTAATATGGTTTATCACATTGATAGATTTGCGTATATTGAAGAATCCTTGCATTCCTGGAATAAACCCCACTTGATCATGGTGTATGATCCTTTTAATGTGCTGTTGGATTCTGTTTGCTAGTATTTTGTTGAGGATTTTTGCATCTATGTTCATCAGTGATATTGGCCTGTAGTTTTCTTTCTTTGTGACATCCTTGTCTGGTTTTGGTATCAAGGTGATGGTGGCCTCGTAGAAGGAATTTGGGAGTGTTCCTCCCTCTGCTATATTTTGGAAGAGTTTGAGAAGGATAGGTGTTAGCTCTTCTCTAAACGTTTGATAGAATTCACCTGTGAAGCCATCTGGTCCTGGGCTTTTGTTTGTTGGAAGATTTTTAATCACAGTTTCAATTTCAGTGCTTGTGATTGGTCTGTTCATATTTTCTATTTCTTCCTGATTCAGTCTTGGCAGGTTGTGCATTTCTAAGAATTTGTCCATTTCTTCCAGATTGTCCATTTTATTGGCATAGAGTTGCTTGTAGTAATGTCTCATGATTTTTTTTATTTCTGCAGTGTCAGTTGTTACTTGCCCTTTTTCATTTCTAATTCTATTGATTTGAGTCTTCTCCCTTTTTTTCTTGATGAGTCTGGCTAGTGGTTTATCTATTTTGTTTATCTTCTCAAAGAACCAGCTTTTAGTTTTATTGATCTTTGCTATTGTTTCCTTCATTTCTTTTCCATTTATTTCTGATCTGATTTTTATGATTTCTTTCCTTCTGCTAGCTTTGGGGTTTTTTTGTTCTTCTTTCTCTAATTGCTTGAGGTGCAAGGTTAGGTTGTTTATTCGAGATGTTTCCTGCTTCTTAAGGTGGGCTTGTATTGCTATAAACTTCCCCCTTAGAACTGCTTTTGCTGCATCCCATAGGTTTTGGGTCGTTGTGTCTCCATTGTCATTTGTTTCTAGGTATTTTTTTATTTCCTCTTTGATTTCTTCAGGGATCACTTCATTATTAAGTAGTGTATTGTTTAGTCTCCATGTGTTTGTATTTTTTACAGATCTTTTCCTGGAATTGATATCTAGTCTCATGGCGTTGTGGTCAGAAAAGATACTTGTTACAATTTCAATTTTCTTAAATTTACCAAGGCTTGACTTGTGACCCAAGATATGATCTATCCTGGAGAATGTTCCATGAGCACTTGAGAAAAATGTGTATTCTGTTGTTTTTGGATGGAGTGTCCTATAAATATCAATTAAGTCCATCTTGTTTAATGTATCATTTAAAGCTTGTGTTTCCTTATTTATTTTCATTTTGGATGATCTGTCCATGGGTGAAAGTGGGGTGTTAAAGTCCCCTACTATGAATGTGTTACTGTCGATCTCCCCTTTTATGGCTGTTAGTATTTGCCTTATGTATTGAGGTGCTCCTATGTTGGGTGCATAAATATTTACAATTGTTATATCTTCTTCTTGGATCGATCCCTTGATCATTATGTAGTGTCCTTCTTTGTCTCTTGTAATAGTCCTTATTTTAAAGTCTATTTTGTCTGATATGAGAATTGCTACTCCAGCTTTCTTTTGGTTTCCATTTGCATGGAATATCTTTTTCCATCCCCTTATTTTCAGTCTGTATGTGTCTCTAGGTCTGAAGTGGGTCTCTTGTAGACAGCACATATAAGGGTCTTGTTTTTGTATCCATTCAGCCAATCTGTGTCTTTTGGTGGGAGCATTTAGTCCATTTACATTTAAGGTAATTATCGATATGTATGTTCCTATTCCCATTTTCTATATTGTTTTGGGTTCGTTATTATAGGTCTTTTCCTTCTCTTGTGTTCCTTATCTAGAGAAGTTCCTTTAGCATTTGTTGTAAAGCTGGTTTGGTGGTGCTGAACTCTCTCAGCTTTTGCTTGTCTGTAAAGGTTTTAATTTCTCCATCAAATCTGAATGAGATCCTTGCTGGGTAGAGTAGTCTTGGTTGCAGGTTTTTCTCCTTCATCACTTTCAGTATGTCCTGCCACTCCCTTCTGGCTTGTAGGGTTTCTGCTGAGAGATCAGCTGTTAACCTTATGGGGATTCCCTTGTGTGTTATTTGTTGTTTTTCCATTGCTGCTTTTAATATGCTTTCTTTGTATTTAATTTTTGACAGTTTGATTAGTATGTGTCTTGGCGTATTTCTCCTTGTATTTATCCTGTATGGGACTCTCTGTGCTTCCTGGACTTGATTAACTATTTCCTTTCCCATATTAGGGAAGTTTTCAACTATAATCTCTTCAAATATTTTCTCAGTCCCTTTCTTTTTCTCTTCTTCTTCTGGAACCCCTATAATTCGAATGTTGGTGCGTTTAATGTTGTCCCAGAGGTCTCTGAGACTGTCCTCAGTTCTTTTCATTCTTTTTTCTTTATTCTGCTCTGCAGTAGTTATTTCTACTATTTTATCTTCCAGGTCACTTATCCGTTCTTCTGCCTCAGTTATTCTGTTATTGATCCCATCTAGAGTACTTTTAATTTCATTTATTGCGTTGTTCATCATTGCTTGTTTCATCTTTAGTTCTTCTAGGTCCTTGTTAACTGTTTCTTGCATTTTGTCCATTCTACTTCCAAGATTTCGGATCATCCTTACTATCATTATTCTGAATTCTTTTTCAGGTAGACTGCCTATTTCCTCTTCATTTGTTAGGTCTGGTGCATTTTTATCTTGCTCCTTCATCTGCTGTGTGTTTTTCTGTCTTCTCATTTTGCTTATCTTACTGTGTTTGGGGTCTCCTTTTTGCAGGCTGCACGTTCGTAGTTCCCGTTGTTTTTGATGTCTGTCTCCAGTGGCTAAGGTTGTTTCAGTGGGTTGTGTAGGCTTCCTGGTGGAGGGGACTAGTGCCTGTGTTGTGGTGGATGAGGCTGGATCTTGTCTCTTTAGTGGGCAGGTTCACGTCTGGTGGTGTGTTTTGGGGTGTCTGTGGCCTTATTATGATTTTAGGCAGCCTCTCTGCTAATGGGTGGGGTTGTGTTCCTGTTTTGCTAGTTGTTTGGCATAGGTTGTCCAGCACTGTGGCTTGCTGGTAGTTGAGTGAAGCTGGGTGCTGGTGTTAAGATGGAGGTCTCTGGGAGATTTCCGCCGTTTAATATTATGTGGAGCTGGGAGGTCTCTTGTTGACCAGTGTCCTGAAGTTGGCTCTCCTACCTCAGAGGCAGAGCCCTGACTCCTGGCTGGAGCACCAAGAGCCTTTCGTCCACACGGCTCAGAATAAAAGGGAGAAAAAGTAGAGAGAATTAGTAGAAGTATGAGGAAAGAAAGAAGGAAAGGAGGAAAGGAAGGGAGGAAGAAAGAAGCAAAGAAGGAAAGAAAGGTGGGAGGGAGGGAGGGAGGAAGGAAGGAAGGAAGGAAGGAGGGAAAGAAGGAAAAAAGACAAAGAAAGAAGATAAGTAAAAATAAAATAAAGTATAATATAGTTATTGAATTAAAAAATATTTAGAAAAAAAAATAAAAGGGACGGATAGAACCTTAGGACAAATGTTGGAAGCAAAGCTATACAGAGAAAATCTTACACAGAAGCATACACATACACCTTCACAAAAAGAGGTAAAGGGGGAAAAATCATAAATCTTGCTCTCAGAGACCACCTCCTCAATTTGGGGTGATTCGTTGTCTAAAGGAGGGAAGGAAGGAAGGAAAGAAAGAAAGAAAGAATGAACGTAAAGTATAATAAAGTTATTACAATTAAAATTAATTATTGAGAAAAAAAATTTTTTTAAAAAACCATGGACAGATAGAGCCCTAGGACAAATGGTGGAAGCAAGAGTATACAGGCAAGGTCTCACACAGAGGCATACACGTACACATTCACAAAAAGAGGAAAAGGGAAAAAAATCATAGATCTCGCTCCTAAAGTCCACCTCTTCAATTTGGGATCATTCCTTGTCTATTCAGGTATTCCACAGATGCAGGGTATATCAAGTTGATTGTGGAGCTTTAATCCGCTGCTTTTGAGACTGCTGGGAGAGATTTCCCTTTCTCTTCTTTGTTCTCACAGCTTACAGGAGCTCAGCTTTGGATTTGGCCCTGCCTCTGCGTGTAGGTCGCTGGAGGGCGTCTGTTTTTTGCCGCTGATTCGGGGGCTCTGGCTCACTCAGGCCGGGGGTGGGGGGGGAAGGAGGGGCACTGCGTGCGGGGCGGGCCTGCGGCGTCAGAGGCGGCGTGACGTTGCGGCAGAGGCCGGCGTGACGTTGCACCAGCCTGAGGCCCGCCGTGCGTTCTCCCAGGGAAGTTGTCCCTGGTTCCCGGGAACCTGGCAGTGGCAGGCTGCACAGGCTCCGCGGAAGAGGGGTGTGGAGAGTGACCTGTGCTCGCACACAGGCCCCTTGGTGGCGGCAGCAGCAGCCTTAGCGTCTCCCGCCCGTTTCTGGGGTCCGCGCTTTTAGCCGCGGCTCGCGCCCGTCTCTGGGGTTCGCGCTTTTAGCCACGGCTCGCGCCCGTCTCTGGGGTTCGCGCTTTTAGCCGCGGCTCGCGCCCGTCTCTGGAGTTCCTTTAAGCAGCGCTCTTAAACCCCTCTCCTCGCGCACCAGGAAACAAAGAGGGAAGAAAAAGTCTCTTGCCTCTTCGGCAGGTGCAGGCTTTTCCCCGAACTCCCTCCCGGCTAGTCGTGGTGCACTAACCCCTTCAGGCTATGTTCAAGCCGCCAACCCTAGTCCTCTCCCTGCGCTCCGTCCAAAACCGAAACCCGAGCCTCAGCTCGCAGCCCCGCCCGCCCCGGCGGGTGAGCCGACAAGCCTCTCGGGCTGGTGAGTGCCGGTCGGCACCGATCCTCTGTGCGGGAATCTCCCGCTTTGCCCTACGCACCCGTCGCTGTGCACTACTCCGCGGTCCCGAAGCTCCCCCCTCCGCCTCCCGCAGTCTCCGCCCGCGGAGGGTCTTCCTAGTGTGTGGAAACTTTTCCTCCTTCACAGGTCCCTCCCACTGGTGCAGGTTCCGTCCTTATTCTTTTGTCTCTGTTTTTTCTTTTTTTCTTTTGCCCTACCCAGGTACGTGGGGAGTTTCTTGCCTTTTGGGAGGTCTGAGGTCTTCTGCCAGCCTTCAGTAGGTGTTCTGTAGGAGTCGTTCCACGTGTAGATGTATTTCTGGTGTATCCGTGGGGAGGAAGGCGATCTCTGCGTCTTACTCTTCCGCCATCTTCAAGGTCCCCCCTGTTGTGTCATTTTAAATCTTGTGTCTCCTTATTAATTTTCTGTTTGGATGATCTGTCCATTGATGTAAGTGAGGTGATAAAGTCCCCCACTATTATTGTGTTACTCTTGATTTCCTCTTTTAGAGCTGTTAGCAGTTGCCTTATGTATTGAGGTGTTCCTATGTTGGGTGCATATATATTTATAAGTCTTATATCTTCTTCTTGGATTGATCCCTTGATCATTATGTAGTGTCCTTCCTTGTCTCTTGTAACATTCTTTATTTTAAAGTCTATTTTATCTGATATGAGTATTGCTACTCCAGCTTTCTTTTGATTTCCATTTGCATGGGATATCTTTATCCATCCCCTCACTTTCAGTCTGAATGTGTCCCTCGGTCTGAAGTGGGTCTCTTATAGACAGCAAATACATGGGTCTTGTTTTTGTATCCATTCAGCGAGCCTGTGTCTTCTTGTTGGAGCATTTGATCCATTCACGTTTAAGGTAACTATCGATATGTATGTTCCTATTACCATTTTCTTGATTGTTTGGGGTTTGTTTTGTAGGTCCTTTTCTTCTCTTGTGTTTCCCACTTAGCAAAGTTCCTTTAGCATTTGTTGTAGAGCTGTTTTTGTCGTGCTGAATTCTCTTAGCTTTTGCTTGTCTGTAAAGCTTTTGATTTCTCCATTGAACGTGAATGAGATCCTTGCCGGGTAGAGTAGTCTTGGTTGTAGGTTCTTCCCTTTCATCACTTTAAGTATATCATGCCACTCTCTTCTGGCTTGTAGAGTTTCTGCTGAGAAATCAGTTGTTAACCTTAGGGGAGTTCCCTTGTAAATTATTTGTCATTTTTCCCTTGCTGCTTTCAAAAATTTTTCTTTGTCTTTAATTCTTGTTAATTTGATTTCTATGTGTCTTGGCTTATTTCTCCTTGGGTTTATCCTGTATGGGACTCTGCACTTCCTGGACTTGGGTGGCTCTTTCCTTTCCCAAGTTAGGGAAGTTTTCTTCTATAGTCTCTTCAAATATTTTCTCGGGTCCTTTCTCTCTCTCTTCTCCTTCTGGGACTCCTATAATGCGAATGTTGTTGCGTTTAATGTTGTCCCAGAGGTCTCTTAGGCTGTCTTCATTTCTTTTCATTCTTTTTTCTTTATTCTGTTGTGCAGCAGTGAATTCCACCATTCTGTCTTCCATGTCATTTTCCGTTCTTCTGCCTCAGTTATTCTGCAATTGATTCCTTCTAGTGTATTTTTCATTTCAGTTATTGTATTGTTCATCTCTGTTTGTTTGTTCTTTAATTCTTCTAGGTTTTTGTCAAACATTTCTTGCATCTTCTTGATCTTTGCCTCCATTCTTTTTCCGAGGTCCTGACTCTTCTTCACACTCATTATTCTGAATTCTTTTTCTGGACGGTTGCCTATCTCCCCATCATTTAGTTGTTTTTCTGGGGTTTTATCTTATTCCTTCATCTGGTACATAGCCCTGTGCCCTTTCATCTTGTCTGTCGTTCTGTGAATATGTTTTCTGTTCCACAGGCTCAGGATTGTAGTTCTTCTTGCTTCTGCTGTCTGCCTTCTGTTGGATGAGACTACCCCCTCGTGCATTTCTTCAACGTAGCGGGAATACGTGAATTCCAACTATGCCAAATAATGTAAAATTCATTTTTAAAAAAAGGCCTAAAATGTGTCCTAAAAGTTTTTCTCTAACCCAAATGGGATCGAGTACCTCCAAGGTTATGGCAGGAGTCTCTACAGAGTTTTTATGGCTTAAAATTTACCTTGGTTCTTTTTAAAAAATAAACTTTTAATTTTGAGATAATTGTACATTCACATACAATTGAAAGAAATAAACTAGAGATCCTGTGTACCCTTCCTGATTTTCTCCAGTGGCAACATGTTGCAAAACTATACTACAGGAATTTAACAAAAATATTCACGTTGATACCATCCAATCATATTCAGGTTTCCATGTTTCACATATATGAATTTGTATGTGTGCATGTGTATATTTACCTCATGTAGTTTTCCCACATGCATATGTCCATATATTCAGCACTAAATACACAAGAGAGTTTCATTACCACAAAGATCCCTCATGTTGCCTTTTTAGTCACACCCACCTCTCTCTTGTCCCCCTAACCTCACCTTTAACCCATGTTAACCATTACTATTTTCTTCATAGTTTTCTCACTTTAAGAAATATTATAGAAATGGAATCATAGAGTATGTAACCTACTGGGACTGGCTCTTTTCACTCAACGTAATTTTCTGGAAATTCATCCAGGTTCTTGCTTTTATCAATAGTTTGCTCTTTTTCATTGCTGAGTTCCTAATATTGAACCAGCCTTGCATATGTGGAATTAAATCTACTGGGTCATAAGGTATCATGCTCTTTATACATGGTTTGATTTAATTTGCTAATGTTGTTGAGAATTCTTGCACGTATCTTCATGAGAGATACTGGTATGTACTTTTACAGTTTTGTACTTTGTCTGCTTTTGGCATCAAGTTATAATGGCCTCACAAAATAAATTAGGAAATGTTCCCTCTTCTGTTTTCTGGAAGAGACTGTATAAAATTATCCCTTCTTTAAATGTTTGGTAGAATACTGCAGTGAAATCATCTGGGCCTGGGTATTTCTCTTTCAGGAATTTTTAAATTATAAGTTCAGTTTCCGTAGTGGTTATGCCTCTATTCAGATAATCTATTTTATCTAGAATTTTGGAATGTGGTTTTTGAGGAAATTGTTCCATTTTCTCTAGACACAGAATTCGTGAGTATAGTAAAACTGTTCATAGTAATTCCTTATTACCCTTTAATGGCTACAGGGTCTATGTTGACATTCCATTTCATTCCTGATACTGATGATTTGTATCTTCTCTCTTATTTTTGTCATAATTATAAGAGGTTCATCAATTTTATTTTACTCTTTGAAGAACCAACTTTTTGTTTCCTTACCTCTTGTTTTTTCTGTATGAATGATATTGATTTCTGTTTTTGTCTCTATTATTTCCATCCATCTGCTTCCTTTAGATTTATTTTCCTCCACTTTTTCAAGTTTCTTGAGGCGTGAATTTAAACTACTGATTTGAAACATTTCTTTATGTATAACATGGCCATTTAGTGTAAAATATTTCCCACTCATCCTGGCTGTAGCAGCATTCTACAGGTTTGATATGTTGTATTTTCATTCAGTGCTATGTCTTTTTAAATGATTTCCTTTGAAATGACTTCCTGTTTGACCGATGGTTTATTACTGTGTAGTTAAATTTCAAGGTCTTTGGAGGTTCTCCTGTTGTCTGTTATTTATACCTAGTTTGATTCCATTGTGGTTAAAGAATATACCCTTTCTTGTAAATTTGGTGAAGTGTGTTTTATGGCCCAGTATATGGACTGTCTTGGTGAGTGTTTCATGGGTGCTGGAAAAACAAACATATATTCTGCTGTCCTTGGGTGGAATGATATATATGTGTGTGTGTGTGTGTGTTTGTGTATAAATTAGATCCTGGCATTTGATCATGGAGTTCAGGACTGCTACATCCTTGATGATTTTTGTTCCAGTAGTTCTGTCAGTTGCTAGAACAATACCAACAATTGTCAATAGTAATAAATTTTCTCAATTTCTCTATCTGCTCTCTCAGGTTTTCCTTCACGCATTCTGTCATCTGGTTCATATACATATAGGAATGTTACATCTTCCTGGTAGATTGATTCATGATTATTAAGTAATGTCCCTTGTTGTCTGTAATAAATTTCTTTGCCCTGAAATCTACTTTAGTATACTCCTGATTTTTAAAATTGATTGCATGATATGTCTTTTTCCACCCTTTTGCTTTCAATCTTCCTATGTCATTGACTTTGATAAACAGCATATACTTAACGATTTTTCATCCAGCCTCACAATCTCTCTTTTGAAGGGTGTAATTAGAACTGTTACTTACTGATATGTGAGGGCTTAAGTTAGCCATTTTATTATTTATTTTACATGTGTTTCCTCTGGCTCTCATTTCTCTGTTACTTCTTTCTTGGTTTTCTGTGAGTTATTGGTTTATTGTTTAAGGTTCTATTTGGATTCATTCTTAATGTTTTTAGTGCATCTCATTGTAGTTTTCTTAGTGGTTGCTCTGAGTATTACAATATACATATGTGCCTTATCATGGTATATTACCACTTGTAGTTAAGTGTGAAAACATTACTTTCATTTAGGTCCCTTTATCTTTCCCATTTTAAAATATCATTTTCTAGAGTATCAGTATTATCATTTTTGCTTCAGTTATCCCATGTGATTCTAAGATCTTGTGGGTAGAAGGATAATCTATTGTATATACTCATATTTGTGTTCGTCTCATTTTTTCTTCCTTCCTAATGCTCCAGTATTTCTTCTTTTATCATTTACTTCCATTTGAAGAACTTCCTTTAGACATTGTTTAAGGGTAGGTCTGCTAGCAACAAATTCTTTCAGTTTTCTTTCATCTAAAAACATGTTCATTGCACTTCATTACTAAAGAATAGTCTTGCCAGATGCACATTCATCAGTTGACAGTCTTTTCTTTCAGCACTTGAAGAAAAAGATTGTGCCATCTCCTTGTGAGCTCCAACGTTTCATATGGTATGTGCTGTCATCTGAATTGGTGTGTTCCCTCTCCCCTATGGGTAATGAATCATTTCTTTCTGGATGCTTTCAATATTTTTTTTGTTTTTAGTTTTCATAATTTAAAATATGATGTCTTAGTGTGGATATATTAGGATTTATTTAATAGTCACTTGGTTTCTTGAATCTGCACACTTAGGTCTTTTGCCAAATAGGGGAAGTTTTCAGCCATTATTTATTTAAATAGTTTTTCAGTCCCATACTCTCTTTCTGGGACTCTGATAACATAAATGTTAGCTTTTTCATCCTTGTCCCAGAGATTCTTTTTTTATCCCAGTCTATTTACTCTCTGTTGTTTAGATTTGCTAAGTTATATTGACCTGTCCTCAAATTCTCTGATTCCATTTTCTGTCATATCATTTCTACCATTGACCCATTCCAATGAGTTTTAAATTTTCTAATTTTTAGTTGTATCATTTCCACCGCACTTTTTGTATACCTTCTTTTGGTTGAAATTTTGTACCTTTTCCTTTGTTTCTAGAGAACTTACAATTGCTTGAAGCATTTTTATGATAGCTGCTTTACTGTCCCATCTCAGTATTGGTGTCAGGTGATTGTCTTTTCTAATTTGTGATTCCTGGTTCTTGGCATGATGGGTAATTTTCTATTGTATCCTGAACATTTAGCTGTGATGTTAAGGGACTCTGCATCTTGTTTAAATCTTTCATTTTAGCAGGAAGTCATTCTGTCTTTAGGTTTGGCCCCCAGATCCTGGCCTAGCGCTGTGGGCTGTGTTTGTTCCAAAGACAGTTTTCAAAACTCTTGTTTTACTGTGAATCTGTTTGGTTTCTTTGGTAACACTTTGGCCCCCACTTTTCCCTGCTGTTGTTTTTGGAGTGTGTGGATGGAGCTTCCCAAAACAGGCTTCTCTGTGTCTCTAAGTAGGGGATGCTGTGGCCCCAAATAGGAAAAGTTTCACTGGCTGAGCCACTGATGTATCAGAGTCCCCCTTCCCACTGTCTCCTGGCCACCTGGTATCTTTCAGTAGGGGAGGGGAATCTCTTCCTCTGCTGGGCAATTTAAGGTGGGGGAGAGGGGACATGTCCTTGCTGGTGCTGCCTAGCTGCCAGGTGTCTTGCATGTAGATGGGGAGTCTCAGGTATGTGGAGATAAAGAACACTTTGTGGGAATGTATTTCATTGGCAGAATTGCCCTGGCTGCTACCAGCCAACTACCTAGTGTCTCTAGGTGAGGGGAGGGGAGTGTCAGTCCTGTGAGAAAAGAGAGCACTTCCCTTCACCACTTACTGTTATCAGGGGTCCTAATTGATACCGCCTGCTGGTGCTGCTGGGCTCACCTGGTGTTGTCAGCAGGACTTGCGTTCCATCCAGGGAGGAATGAGCCTATTTGGGCTGTCTTTTGCTAGTTTGGGATCCAGGAAATACTGGGCCACTCTCTTCTGTAGGGTGGGGGAGTGTAAGAAGCACAGTCACTGTGTTGTTATTCTAATCACCAGGTCCATTCTCCAGGAAGCAGAGCTTAATTGCCCTCCCTAGGAGTATGAGCTATACTTACTAATTAACGAACAGGGTATGCAAAGAGAAAAATGGTTGATTTTGTAGTGGAGAAACCTGTCCAACACTACCTTTATCAAGTGATCAAGGTTAACATCACCATGAATAAATCATGTTGGCATCATGTACCCCTTGATATGGTACACTTCGTTTCTGTGGTATTCTTGCAAATGTCCATGATGCAAGTCTAATGAGAAAACTTCAGACCATCCCAAATTGAGGGGCATTCAATACAATAGCTGACTAGCTCTTTTCAAGTATCAAGGTCATGAAAGATGGAAACAGTGAAACTGTCACAGATTTGAGGACACTAAAGAGACATGATGACTAAATGCAGTGTCACATCCTAGACTGGATCCTAGATCATAAAAAGGACAATAGTGGAAAATCTGAATACCGTGTGAAGTTCCTAATAGTGATGTCCCAAGGTTACTTTCTTAGCTTTAATAAATGTACTATGATTGTGTAAGCTGTTGATATGAGGAGGAAAAAGTGAAGTTACCAGTTGCCATTGACATTCTACTGTAAGCAATAGACTTCATTGACTTATATATTTATTGTTATAGACTTGGAAGCTTCTCTTTTTCTTCCCAATGGTTTATAAGTGTACTCAAGTAGTTTGGTGCTCAAATCATCCCAGATTTGGCAAGTGGGTGGGAATCCCTTCAAAGTGGTTCCCCAGTCCTAGTGTCATCCTCCAACATGTTTTTTAGCACGTTTTTACTTTCTGGATCCAGAATCATCTGGTACTTACCCTATCCTAACCCTGGAAGCAGCCAGGAGGCCAAGAAGCCAGGGTTTCCACTAATGGGAAATGGCATTAGAGACTAAGATCTGGATGCTAGATGTGCTCACTGCTACTGGAGCATTCTTCTTGGACTTCCCAGTGGACAGACATAGAAAATACATGGGTGTATACACACATATACAAATATATATGCATACAAATATGCACGGGCACATAAGCATGTACAGACACACGTATACAGATCTTACCAAATCTTAAGTTCACACCAGTACTTCCAATTCCCGCTCATCCTCATGGGATTCTTCCCTGCTTTGTCCCATTCCATATTTGTATGACTTCTCTTCCACAGTGAGAACCCAGGCTCCCAACAACACAGACATAGGTACTCATTTGCTGAATCCTATAATGCATCCAAAACAGTTTCAAAACTGCTTCACCATACTGCTATAAGAACCAAACCTACTAAAGAGTTTAACATTTCTTTGTAATTCTAACACACATATAAAGATAAACTGCCCAAGACTGAGGATATATAGTCAAATACTATGTTCATTATTTTTCCTTCTTTCTGACACAAGAGGTAACAAACTATATATGCTTTTTTCCCTTTGCTCTTTTCACTTAATAACATTTCCTCCATAATATTTCATTAATATCTTCTTTCTCAGACTTTTTCTCACATGCGTTTTACTCCATTGTGTATATGCTGCAGTTGATAGAGCCTCCTATGCTTAAACATTCAAGCCATTTTCAATATTCTGCAACTGTAAATAATGCTATGAAAAAGAACCATGTGCATGTGTATATTCATAAAATTGCAAGTGACTCTTTAGATTCTTAGAAGTGTGCTTGCTGTGTCAATAGATATGTATGTATATACAGTTTAAATATTGGCCAGTTCCCCTCTAAAAGGCTTCTACCATTCTGCATTCCCACCAACAATATATGAAAATGTCTATTTCCTAACAGTGTCACTAATACAGAGTACTGTCAAGCTTTTGAATTTTTGTCAAGCTGATGAGTGAGTGAGTAATGGTATCTCAGTGTAGTTATAATTTGCATTTCTCTTATCATGAGTGAAGTTGAACATCTTTTCATTTCTTTATACCTCTTTTGGTAAACTGTCTGATCATGTCTTGTGTCCATTTCTCTATACGACATCTGGTATTTTCTTCTTGATTTTTAAAAGTTCTTATAAAGTGGGGATATTATCCCTTCAACTGTGAAAGACATTGATTTATATGGTGATATACTTTTCTTCCAATCATTTGTCTTTTGATGTTACTTACGGTATTTTTTGGTCGTGTGAAAGGATTTTTTTTTTTTTCTGGGCAGCCCCACGTGATTTGTGGGATTTTAGTTCCCTGACCTGGGATCGAACGCAGGCCCTCAGCAGTGACAGCTCAGAGTCCTGACCCCTGGACCGCCAGGGAATTCCCAGGACCATGAAGGCTTGAATATCGGGAACTTCAGTCCATTTCCCTGTCGTGCACCAGTAGAGATCCAATTGCAAGATGATATTACAGAGACCCATTTTCAGGCCGTTTTTCTCCATTCCCCAGTTTATACAATGGCCAGGCAATGTTACAATAGAGTTTAAGTTTTTCCCTTTTCAGGCCGTCTGTTTTGAAAATTTCCAATTTCTAAGGATACGCTCCAGAGGTGTTTCTTCTGGCTTAGACGAGGATCATCGCATGTTGAATAACATGAAACCATGAAAAAGCGCTCCTAGAAATGAAGTCCAGTGTCCCAGAGACGTCTACCAGGAGGCTTTTGTCCTATAATATTTTCCTATGCTGGGGGTATTCCTCGAGTTTGAGCATCTCTAAAGCCTAGGATGTGGGCTGCTTGGAAGTGGCCGTCCAATAGGTAGTCTGTAACAAATGGTATGGGCTGCCAAGGCCTTGAGTGAAAGGGGTCCTAGAGGTGCAAAAAAGGAACTCCTGGAGGAATTGGGGTTGGGTGCAATGGGAAATGCCACGGGGGTCAGGACCTATGGGCCTACATTGGGAGTATTCCCACAGGGGATTTTTTTTTTTTTTTGGACATAGAATAAGGTGAGAGACTAGACAGCAGAACAACCCCAAACCCTTTTCCCCTATCTGTTTGGCAGCTATGAGAAAACTGGGGAGAGCCTGATGATTCCATCTGACACAGGCAACAATGAGTTTGGACAATGTTTCCCATGTAATTTAACATACCAAGTGAACACAATTAGTTTAGGATCTCTGTTTGGAGGCTCCAGGGGCCCCATGAAGCATCCCAAAATTAACTGAAGTCAAAAGAATTTCAATTAGAATTTGATATTTGGGAAATCTGTCAAACATTTCCAGAACTTTTAAAACACCCAGTCAAATAGAATCATAGGCTGCTGTGGTACAATTATTCCTTGAGCAAAGGTGGAAAAAAAAAAAAGATTTCAAAAGTAAATACAGCTCACTTAAAGGCACAGAAACTCACACAATCTGTTATCTAAAGGAACATGCCCAGAAAAGGTTGTGTTCTTATGAGAGAAAGAAACC
Organism: Delphinapterus leucas; assembly: GCF_059928025.1. Classification (NCBI taxonomy): domain Eukaryota; kingdom Metazoa; phylum Chordata; class Mammalia; order Artiodactyla; family Monodontidae; genus Delphinapterus; species Delphinapterus leucas. Next base: position 36,664,133 of record NC_143134.1, read on the forward strand.
AAATCCAGTCTTATATCAGCCTGCTCTTGATAAGATCCAGTTACCTAATTAAAGTTAATCCAACCTTAGAAAATCCCGACCACATACAAAATTCTTTTCTCAACGTTCCGTTTCCACAAATCTTCTGCAACTTTCTGTAGCCTATTTTGTCCCTCCTTTTTTCTGTTCAGAAATAACCAGCTGTAGGACAAAATCACATTTTTCCTTCTAACAAAATACATTTCCATTCCTCATACCTTCTTTTCTGAAAGCACACATCCTACTTTCCTTAAGCCACCATGAACTGTCTTTTACATTAGCATTCCCTAATTGGAATATCCCATAACCTGTTGGGAAGATCCCATGTATCTTCCCAAAGCACAATTTCTTTCCTTAATGTGATGCAAGATATGTGCCTATTAAATCTAAACATCCTTAGTTTCCCTCTCATAAGGAAACTTGTGAGTAGGTAAATTTAGGCCTGTTTAGCCAATATGGTTCCAATATTTCATCTTATTTGAAAGGGCCTGGATACTCGATGGATTCCTATCATTTAACTTAATTTAGTTTCAAGTTACCAAAATCTGGCGGGACTATTCTAAATGGACATTTTGAAAATATGATTTTTCCCATAGAGTTTACTAAAAAGCTCTTATCCACTTATATTTACTTAAAAGTTTAATCCTATCAGGTTATTTTCCTTGATAGTAGCTTTTATCACAGAAACAATACACACTTATTGACTTCCAGTAAGCGTAGGTACAATAGAAGTATTATACTTAATGTTGATAATACGCAGAGGTCTGTATTAATTAAACCCACAAGCTTAAGCCAAACAAGTTAATTTTTACAAAATCAGAGATCTCAGTTTTCCTGCTTGAATTTAAAAAGGCCTCTTTTTTTCCCTCAGTCTGGGGGACTACAGATGGATCAGGGAGTCCCTGAGAGTCCAGGCAGAATAGTTACATTGCAAAGGCAGAGGAGAGAGGTGCAAGCCCCTCTCTTCTTTTTTTGTTCTTTAAAATCCCACTAAGTAACCCAAGGCTGGAGTCGAGTCTCAGACAATGTGGCATGCGTTTGTATTTCAAGGCTTAAGTGCTCTACCATGCCCACAATGTTGGCAGAGACTTGTAGGAGCGGTTGGACAGACAAAACTCATAAAACAAAGATACCAATGACAAAAACTTAGACACAAACAAGAAGTTTTCAGGATAAAGGGGATGGGAGTGCAGGTATAAGGACCAAGGGAGAGGTAAAGGGAGGAGGGACAGAAAAGACTGAAAAAGAGAAAGAGAGAGATTGCTGTTTCAACCTGCCCCCTGCAGTTGTCTCTTCAGGCACCAACCTGCAAGCTTTCAGAAAGGGCCACTGAAGGAGGTTGCACCCTGTCCACTGCCCACCGGGGTGATCAAGCCTGGAAACCAGACAGTTGTATGTCATCTGTAGAAATCTAACCCACAGGTGGGACTGTCACCCATGCATACACCAGTTTACAGAAATCTGCTGTAGCACTGCAGCAAAGGGTCCCAGGTCCCAGCCTGTCTCAAAAGTGTGGGGAAAGATAAGAGACATACAGAAAACAAACAGCAAAGTGGAAAATGTAGTTCCAGCCATATCAATAATCACATTAAATGTGAATAGATGAAACAACGTTAAAGACAAAGATTGATAGACCATATTTAAAAAGCACGGTCCTTATAAATGTAGTCTCTAAGAAGTGGAGGAAAGAAAGGAAGGAAGCAAGGAAGGAAGGGAAGAAGGAAGCAAGGAAGGAAGGGAAGAAGGAAGGAAGGAAGGGAGGAAGGAAGGAAGGAAAATGAAGGAAGGAAGGAAGGAAGGGAAAAAGAACGAAGGTAGGAGAGAAGAAATTAAAGGCATCCAACTTTAAATGGTAGAATTAGAATTTTTATTGCAGAGGACATGACCCTATGTGTTGGAAAACCCCAATGAAACCACCAAAACAAAACAAAACAGACTAGAATGAATAAAGAAGTTTAGGAAGGTCGGAGGAAGCAACATTTCTTATATAAATAAATTGCATTTCTAGGTATAAAAATATGAAACGGAAATTAACAAAATTTCATTCACAGTAGCATGGAAAAGAATAAAATACTTAGAAATAAATTTAACAAAGTGGTGCAAGATCTGTCCACTGAAAACTGCACAGTATTGCTGAGAGAAATTAAAGATGTACATAAACAGAAAGAAGCTACAGACTTGGAGAAAGTCTTGCAAATCACATATCTGATAAAGAAGGAAATCTTGCCCTTTGCGACAACATGGATGGACCTAGAGGGTATTTATTATGTTCAGTGAAGTAAGTCAGACAAAGGCAAGTACTGTATGATTACACTTGTGTGTGCAATCTAAAAAAGAAAACAAATGGACAAACATAACAAAACAGAGACAGAGTTATAGATACAGAGAACAAACAGGTGCTTGCCAGAAGGGAGAGTGTTGGGGGTAAGAAAGCAATAGGTGAGGTAGATTAAGAGGTACAAAGTTTCAGCTGCAAAATAAATGAGCATGAAATGTACAGTTTGGGGAATATAGTCAATAATTATGTAATGTCTTTGTATGGTGACATATCATAACTGTATTTATCATTTTGAAATGTATAGAAGTAACCAATCACTATGTTATATAACAGGAATTAACATAGCATTGTAGGTCAATTATATTTCAAATACAAACAAACAAATTCATGGGAAAAGAGATCAGATTTGTGGTTACCAGAGGCGGGAGATTGGGGGAGGGGGAGTTGGTTAGCTGCAGTCAAAGGTACAAACTCCCAGTTATAAGATAAATAATTACTAGGGGTGTAATGGACAGCATGATAAATATAATTAACACTGCTGTATGTTATACATGACAGTCGATAGAGTAAAGCCCAAGAGTTCTCCTCAGAGGAAAACATTTTTTTCCTATTTCTTTAATTTTGTATCTATGTGGGATGATGGATGTTCACTAAATTTATTCTGATGATCCTTTCATGATGCATGGAAGTCAAATCATTATGCTCTACACCTTAAGCTTAAAAAAATTTAAAACAAGAAAGAATGGACTTCAGTTAATATTAATGTCTCAATATTGGCTCACTAGTTGTGATAAATATGCCATAGTAATATAAGATCGTAACATTAGGGGAGAGTGGGTGAAGGGGATATTGGAACTCTGTACTGTCTTTGCAACTTTTTCATGAATCTAAACAAGTTTATTTAAATATAAAAAAATACATAAATTTTTAATAATGTAGAGAAAATCATTGAATTGTCCCTTGTATAATAATAAGTGAACTTCATGGTATATAAATTATATGTTAGTAGAGTTGTTTCAGAGGTTATTAAGAAGGTCAGGGTGGTATCAGGGCTGGGCTGCGGCGGGGTCAGGGCACAGTCAGGCAGGGCCAGGGTAGGGTCAGGCCGGAATCAGCAACCCTGGCAATGGGCGCGGAGCCGTGGATCGCCCAAGGCCGAAGCCAGCCTGTGGCCCTTCTCTGGCTGCTGCTGCTGCCCGTGGCCACCCTGGAGCTGTGAGGGTCCCCGGACATGGCCACGGCCGCCCCCGGCTGGGCTCCGGGCGTGGGGGAAGTGCTGGAGAGCAGCGCTCCGACTCCAGAAGCACAGCAGTTGGCCCCGGGAGCCACGGGTGCGTTGGGGCCTCTGTTGAAGGCTGAGACGGCCTAAACTGCAGGGCCTGAGGGGCCGGCTATGACCAGGGCCCGGGTGCCCTGAGTCACTGAATTTCACCTTTTCTCTGCCCTGGCCAACGGCCAAGCAGCCCAGAGACCCCCTCGACACGGGTGGGTCATCGACTCCCCACTGTGCGGCCTTTGGGTGGGAAGCGCCCCAGGACCTCTGTGGGACTGTGGAAGTGGGGACAGAGCAGGGTCTGACCCTGAGGCTGGGTGGCTGGGTGGAGGAAAGCACCAGGACTGATGAATGAGTGGCCCTGAGTCCAGGGCCGCGGGTCTCATTCTCCTCCGTGAGGCCCTGGCAGCGCAGGCCCTAGACCAAGATACCCACTCTCAGGGGGCCTGGGCACACCTCCTGCCCTCCGAGGTGTGAGTCCTAGAGCCAGGGCTGTCTTCATTAGCCCACTCCCTCTTCTTTTAGAAATGTAGAATCCTGAGTCAGAGAGGGGGAATGACTTTGCCCAGCTCACACAGCACCACAGACTTCTGCCTGCAAATCCTCCCTAAGACACCGGGGTGACATGGAGGAGGCACAGGCCCTTAGAAGCCATGATCTTGAGCAAGTAATGTTGGCAACTTCTGAGACCTTTAGTTCTTTGATCTATAAGAGTAGGCACTGAGGTGTGCTAGTTGAGGGAAATAAGGTCTGTGACGTGCCAAGCCCTTGGCAGCCTCACTCGGGGATGTCCTTCTCCCTGGAGATGCTGCCGTGAGCTGCTGTGGCTACCTTTGGTCCCCCCTTCCCCATCCCACCAGACCTCTGGGTCCTCATCCCCACAGGGCTTGCTCTGTCCAATTCTCAGGGGCAGCCAGTGAAGGCAGAGTCCTGGTAGCACTGTCATTTTGGGTAAAAATGATTTATGTTAGTAAATCTTGACCATTGAAATTGAATATTTCATAGTGTATGATGAAATTCAACATACAAACGTCACACATCTGTATATCAAAGTGAATGGGAAAAAGATCAGATATTGATAAAGAGGAAGTGGATGACATGGATGATGTGAAAAGTTAGCTAAAATGTAGCACAGAAAAGAAATGGTCAGAAATTATGAATGAGAAGTTTATGGACCTAGAGTCTGCTGGTGGCTTGATTTTGGACTTTGCAGCCTCCAGAAGTGTGAGAAATAAACGTCTGTTGTTTAAGCCACCCAGTCTGTGGTAGTTTGTTATAGTCCCTTGAGCTAAGACATATTTTGGTACCAAGAAGTAGCAAATACCTAAATATGTGGAAGTGGCCTTGGAATTGGAGAGTAGGTAAAGGCTGAAAGCGATTTGAAGTGCATGCTAAAAAAGAGCTGAGATCACCATAAAGGCCTTTCAGCCCTTACCTATTAAAAGTGATTCTGGCCATGGCTCAGAATGGCATAACGCAAAAAAAATAAAGAAATCAGAACTTAGAGATTTGGAAACTTCTCAGCCTATCCATATTTGAAAGTGAGAAAGCTTGTTCTGAAGAAAACTCGAAGGGTGTAGCAGGTGTGCTATTAATTTAATTTGTCCTCTCAGCAGAGGCCAGGAATAGAGAAGGATTAAACCAGCAGGGACACTGCCAGTTTGAACTAAAGGGGACAGAGACAGCCAGGCAGAATGAGGGAAGGCTGTCAGAATTCTTGGATTCTACAGAATGGGAGACTAGAGCAATTCGGCTGTGAATGTGTACTCCTCATTTTTTTTTTTTTTGCGGTACGCGGGCCTCTCACTGTTGTGGCCTCTCCCGTTGCGGAGCACAGGCTCTGGACGCGCAGGCTCAGCGGCCATGGCTCACGGGCCCAGCCGCTCCACGGCATGTGGGATCGTCCCGGACCAGGGCACGAACCCGTGTCCCCTGCATCGGCAGGCAGACTCTCACCCACTGCGCCACCAGGGAAGCCCTGTGTACACCTCTTGAAGAAAAGGGAAGAAAGACCCCAAAGGTGATTCCGAGGTCATCGGGTCTGTCAGTCCCACCACAGGCCCAGGGGGCCTCAGTTTCAAAGTGTGAGATTGTCGCCCTCACAGAGAGTCATGGTGTAGGTGGAGGCCCTACAGAGAGCTTCAGTGTGGGTGGCACCCCACCAAGCTGAAGGAGTGGGGCTGCCCCACCGAGCTGTGGGGATGATGTTGCCACCCCAGTGGGCCTGGATGGCAAAGCCTCAAACCAAAGAGGATTATTCTCGTACCTTAAGATCTAATGGGATTGGCCTTGCTGGGCTTTGGACTTGCTTGGAAACTGTCATCATTTCCCTCTTTCCTATTTCTTCCTTTCGGAGTAGGGATGTCTATTATAGGCCAGTCCCATCATCGTATTTGGAAACACTGAACGTGTTTGGGTCACAGATTTACAACTACAGAGAAATTGTGCCTCAGGATGAATAGTACCTCCAGTCTCCCCCATATGTGATTTCGATGGTGTTTAGATCAGACTTTGGACTTTAAATTTTACAGTTGATGTTGGGATGAGTTAAGGCTTTTGAGGCTGTTGGGATAGAATGAATGCATTTTGCATACAATAAACACACAAATTTTGGGTACCAGGGGCAGAATGCTATGGACGTGTATCCCCCCCACCAATTCTTATGTTGAAGCCCTAACCGTCAATGTATTTGGGGATAGGGCCTTTGGGAGGTAATTAGGTCATGGGAATGGAGCTTTCATAATGGGTTTAGTGCCCTTAGAAGAAAAGACACAAGAGAGATCCGTCTTTCTCTCTGCCACGTGAGGACACAGTAAGACAACCATCTGAAAAGTAGGAAGAGAGCTCTCACCAGGAACTGAATATGGCACCTTGTTCTTGGCCTTTCAACCTTCAGGACTCTTAAGAAATTACCGTCTGTTTTTCAAGCCACCAGGTCTATGGCATTTTGTTATAGCCGTCCAAGCTGATGAAGACATAGAGAATATATAAGATGGTCTAATATACATATATCCAGGGTTCTAGAAGTAGAGGCAGGAGAGAATGAGTAGAAGTAACATTTGAAAAAGATAATATGTTCTAGATGAGATGAAGAATGTGTTGTCACTTAATGAAGCAAAATAGGTCACATGGAGGATAAATTTTTTTAACCTGAAACTAATCACACATCAAGAAGCTGGAGAACACAAAAGACAAAAGACAATCTTAAAAAAAAACAATTAGCAAGGAAACTGATCACCCACCATGAAAGGGTGTACTGATGGCATAATTTGAAAAAACAGTAACAAAAGCCATATTCGATGGAATAAATATTCAAAGTTCTGAAAGGAAAAACTTTTCCTCTGGAACTGATTACCCTGTCACATTATAATTTATAAAAGTTCACCAACAAGGGAACTGATAAATTATTTTTAATGTATGCATACAATGCAAAATTATAAATAATTAAAAAATTAAAGAACATCTAATATATCCATTTTTCTTAAAGGAAGAATGTTGAAAGAAGAAGGCAAAGGCAATATGATTTGCATGACACCATATATAACCCAAAATATTTTTATTATACATAATTGTGATTATCTACAGCTGTGCTAAAAGCATAAACATTTTTATAAGATGGATATTTACCAAGTTCTTGGCGGTGACTCTTCTTCTCATTGTTGGTGAGAGTGTAAAATGGGACAACCCTTAGGGAAAACAATATGAGGTTTCCTCAAAAAATTAAAAATAGGGGCTTCCCTGGTGGTGCAGTGGTTGAGGATCTGCCTGCCAATGCAGGGGACACGGGTTCGAGTCATGGCCTGGGAAGATCCCACATGCCGTGGAGCAATTAGGCGCGTGAGGCACAACTACTGAGCCTGCGTGCCTGGAGCCTGTGCTCCGCAATGAGAGGCCGCGACAGTGAGAGGCCCACGCACCGCGATGAAGAGAGTGGCCCCCGCTCGCCGCAGCTAGAGAAAGCCCTCGCACAGAAACGAAGACCCAACACAGCCAAAAATAAATAAATAATAAATTTTAAAAAAATTAAAAATATAACTACCATGTGATCCAGCAGTCCCACTTCTGGGTTTGTATGCAAAAGAATTCAAAGCAGGATCTCAAACAGATATTTGCACACCCACATTCATCGTAACATTATCCAAAATACCCAAGATGTGAAGAAACGCAAATGTCCATCAACAGATGAACGGATAACGGGGTCTATAAATACAATGAAATATTTCCTTCCTTGAAATAAAAGGAAACCATGTCTCATGCTACAACATGGATAAACCTCTAAGACATTATGCTAAGTGAAATAAGCCACTCATAAAAGGACATGTCATAGCCACTCACATGAAGTCTCTAGAGTAGTTAAAATCATAGAAACATATAAAGGTGATTGTCAAGATCTCAGGGAGGAGGAGGGAGAATTAGGGAGTCTCTGCTGTCCCAACCCCCGCCTGGGTCCTGGGGAAGGAATGAGAACTCAGAAGCAGGAGAAGAGGCTTTGGCCAGCAGGGAAGGGGGGGTGAGGCCCAGGGCGGGTTCACAAAGGATCAGAGCATCTGAGTGCGTTAGGAGGAAGGGGCTTCAGAGGTGGGCCAGCATTTGCCATGACGGGGGCTAAGCAGGCTGCAAGCGGGGGCAGTTCGGGGAGACAGCAGGGGTCTGCGCCCTGGCCCTCATTGTTTGCTCGTCTCACCCTTATGAGCGGGTCATTTCCCCTGCTCTGATGATTCGAAGTCTCTGCCGGCACCCACAGGACGGTGACTGAGGCCTCCACACTCCTCAGCATGGATCCCAGCTCCCACCCAGACCTGGGGCCACAGACACCTCTCCCCCAACCCTGCTGCCCCTGTGAGCAAGCTGTTCTTGTGAAACGCGGTCATAGTTTGTTAGGAGGAACCGTTTTATATGGGAATACAAATCAGTGTTGATACCAATACACACACATGTCCAGCCATGGGTGGAAAGGGAAGGGACAGTAGTTCTGGGGTGTCTTTGCACACCCATAGGCCCTTAAGGCCAGTCCCCACAGCCACAGCCAGATGGGTCCTCCTCCTTCAGTTGAACGAGGTGCTGCTGCACAGAAATCCCACAAGTTCCACAAAGGGGCCCAACTGTCATTACCCTTATACACACCTTTCTCGGGTGCCCCATGAATTTCCCCGCACCCATTCCCCTTGTTGCATCCTCATTGGGATTAAGAGGTAGCTGCGTCCACCACTCTCCACATTGCAATAATCCCAGTGGGAGTAGAGGATACTCCCGCTACGACGAGGCAGACAGTCCTGTCCCCATGGCCAAGACTTTTCCTCTCTGGTCACTCCCCCCACACAGGAGACCCTGGATGAGCGGAGGGTCATCCGAGCGCCGTCGCCTGGCCACTTCAGGGAAGCAGAGAGAAGCTCCATAATGACAAGGGCTGTGCCCAGGCTCCATCCTAGAAACTGGTGAGTGTCCAGAGGGCTGAAAGGCACAAAAGCAGCTCTGCCTCCCCAGAAGGATCAGGGATGCAGAAGATGGTACAGAGGCCCCAGAAGACCCCTAGCCAAGCAGGCTTTAGAGAAGGGGATGATGAGGGGGTCCCTGGGGAAAGTGAGAGCTGTGCGTTCCCAGGGGCAGCCTGAGGAGTCCTTGTCTATGTGGAGGAAAGGTTTGGCCACCTGTAGCTCCAGAGCTCCTGTGACCTCCCTCACCCTTCCTTCCTCTCTGGATCGCTCTCTGTGGAGCAGCGCAACACGAACAAGATGACAGTGGCCTGAGAGCATTTCCCACCAATACTATCTTTATTCACAATTGATATACATCACTCCAAAGGTCCTGCTCCCACCCACACCTGGCCACACCCACCTCACCCACCTCCCTAACCCCCCACAATCCCGCTCCCCCTCCCCGCCCTGGTGGTCCTGCCCTCCCTCCCTTCTCCCCACATCATCCAGGGTCAGCACTGGGATGAGGAGGAGCCCCTAGGCTCCCCTGGGGGCCGAGCTGGGGCCTCACCCTGGAGGGCCAGCCCAGCTGTTCCCTACTGGCTGCAGTGCTTCTTCCACTTCCTTCTCCTCTCTGTGACACACGGGTCACACTTTCTTTTTCTCGCCTGTGAGGGGCGAGCCGGCCCCAGAGCCAAGCCTGGCCTCCCAGACACCCCGAGGCCAGCCCCGGGGATGGGCAGCTTCTTAGCAGCGGCTGGGCGTCCACACAGAGCCTGCTTCCTTGACTTGGGAGCGGCTGGTGGAGCTGGGCTGAGGCCTCTTCTCTGAGGGGAGGGGGCGTGGGGAGCACTCCGGGCTCCCCAACCTCCAGGGGAGGCCAGGCCTGAGGCATGGGCAGGACTCTGGGACACCCAGCCAGGCAGCAGGCTCTGCAGAGAGCCGAAGAGGAAGGCCAGGCTGGGGAGCTCCTCGTCGTCGTCACTGGACCCGTCCCTGGGCCCTCGGGCCCCCCGAACATGAGAGGCCTCTCTGAGAACAGACGCATCCCTGGGTTCCCGTAGAGGGGCAGCGCGCCTTTGACCCTGGGGAGGGGAGGGCCGTCCGGCCCGGAATGGAGAGACCTCCTGACGTCCTCGAGAGGGAACAAAGACTTTGGGCCTGCACAGGCCAGTGTCTGTTTGGATGAGCCTATGAGGAGCCTCAGAATCAATCTCTGGTGGGCAGGCTTCATCACTGACCCCTAGATGGGGGTCTTGGTCATGCCTCTGGGCACCTTGGCCGGCGTCGGACTCAGAGGGACTTGAGCGCATTCCGGGTGCACTGTGACTCGGGGCTGCCCGCACACCCTCGTCCTCTTTCAAGGCCAGGAGTCGTTTCTGCACCAGCTGGTAGGAGGGAGGAGGACAGTGTTGGCTCCACACACACGTGTGAGAGGAGGAGCCCTGGGCAGTGGGACAATGGCCCTTCGGCAAAGGAGGGGACGGGGGACCCGAGAACTCGAATCCAAATACAGACACTGTGGCATTCCTGCCATCCTCCTGCACCTTATTCCCAGCTTTGTGCCCTTCCCTCCCCTCCCGGCTCCCCATCCTCTCCTTCCTTTCACCCTGCACTGCACCCACCCCAAAACGGGCCCTTCCCCATGCCAGGCCTCCCAGGCAGGGGAGGGATGGACAGCGCCAGGTGGCCCTCCAGTTCTGGGGCCTTACCTCTCCCCTGTTCACTGGGGTCCCTCCGTGCCCTGGTCTTCCTGGGTGTCCCTTGTCTCCCGTGTTCTACCGGGGATCCCTCCCTCCTCTGGCTCCCCTGGGTCATCTGGGTTCCCCTGTCCCCTGGATCACCTGGGGTCCCCCTCCCGTGGGGTCCCCTGGCTCCCTGAGTGTCCCTCTCCCTCCCCTGGCTCACTTCTTCCGGGGTGAGCCCTTCCTCCTGCTCCAGCTCCTCCGCTAGGGCCAAGAGATCCAGCTGTGCATCTGGGGAAAGCAATTCTGCCAGGAATCGAGGGTGAATGACTGCCTCCACCTCGGACAGAAAGAAGAGGCTGTGAGCATCCTTGGCCAGGAGTGGCCTGTGAGACAAGAAGACCCGGAGGGAAAGTGAAAAGCAGAGACCCACCCCACTCTCCTCCACAAGGCGGGGATGCTCAGCACACACACACACACACACACACACACACACACACACACACACACACAAACACACACGCACATACACAGTCACACACAAAACAGCACATATACAGAGGCACATACACAGACACACAAAGGCATACACACAGACAGACACAAACACGTACACGCATACATCTGCGTAAACCTCCCCTAACACCAGGCTCAGGAGCAAGGAGCTGAGCTTAAGTCCCAACGGCCTGAGCGGAACCCAGATCTTGGGTGCTGAGTGTTCCATGCCCTGGCATCTTGTAGACCCCAGGCTCCAGGCCTAGCCTACCTTGGTGACAAAGTCCTCCTGGGAACACAGCTTGTCAATGTAGCTCAAGAGGCCTGGGTCCGAGTAGATGCCGTCCTCTTCCTGCTTCAGCTCGTTTCCGTCCTCTCCACCTTCTGCATCTGACTCGCCTGTGGCTGAGTGGACGGGCCCCACCAGCGCATCCATGATGTCCATATACTCCCTCACAGCCTCGGGGGGAATCTCCTTGGGTGCCTTGGGCTCCGGGGGCTGCTGGGACCTGTGTGGCTTTGGGCGGGAGGGCTGGGCCCTGGGGCCGGACATCCTGGGAGCACAGGCTGAGGCAGAGCGGGAGGAAGGGAAGGAAGGTGAGGGACTCCCGGTCCACCTCCTGACCACCGAGCACACGTTGGTGAGTGCATTGTTTGGGGAACATTGATGTGGGTGTGGGGGGGTCAGAACCACCTGAAGCCTCATGCACTGTTGGAGAGGGGAGGTAAGGGGGGCATCTAAGAGAGTCACAAGTAAGGAAGTGGGGAACCTCCAATTTTCTAGGGGTCTCGCCATCAAACCCACTTCCTAGGCAGACTTTGTGTGGGGTCCTTTGACAGGGAGGTGTGAGAGGAGTTACAAAACTGACCAAGTCAATACCCCGCAGTGACAAAGGGCAGCTGAGAGCCCACGCCCCCACCCCCTGCCTCAGTGGCTGTTTTGGTTGAAAGACCAAGGCCCCTGTCTTGAAGGTAAAGGATCCACGTGGGGACAGTGGCCAACCCTAGGCCCCTGTTACCTGTGCCTTCAACTCCAGTGGGAACCTGGGTGCCTGGCTGAAGGCCCACTTTCGGGGCTGGGGGCCCCCGAGGATCCAGCTTCGGTGGGGCTGGAGGAGGCAGGTCCTGCGCACACTGCATCCACTGCCACTTCTGAATCTGCATCTCCTCCTCGGCCTCAAATTCCATGAACCTGGGGGGTGACGGAGGCACAGGCCACCCTGAGCAAAAGGCCTGGGTTCTGGAGCCCAACAAAGGCAGCCAAGAATGAGGGATTGGGAGAGGATGTGCCTTGAGGCTGTCAAGGCCCTGTGAGGTGCTGTCCACAGCAGAGAGCTGCTCCTGGAACTGATACAAGATCTGCGACCCTTCCTGCCTCACCAGCACTGGAGGGCATTCAACAGCATAGACCCAGGTCGCTGAATTGAACCAGGTCAACGGGACACATGGCTGACCCAGGGGGCACCCTCCTCATGCCCCCCGTCCCCATCCAGAACCACATGAAGGGCTGACAGCCAGAGGCTGGAACAGGCATGTGTTCCCCACAGGGGTCCTTGCCCGAATCCAGGACCCTGGGCTGGGACTGAGAGTCCTGGAACAGAGACCTGGAGACGGGGGGCCAGGAGAGGCTGGACGACGTGGATGCTGAGCTTAGAGCAGAGGCCTTCCTTTCCTCTGAGAGGCGCTCGTTTGTTTGCTTTTCTTTCTTAAACCAAGGGGATTACCATGGAGCAAACAACGGATGGGCCAGAGACCCTCGGGCTGACGACAGCTGGCTTCCCCAGCCTCTTCAGGGATGCCAGGGTACCCACTCAGGCCACTTTTCATGAGGAGAGGGGGTCCCAAATCTATGTCAGTGGCCGCCAGCCACCCACCACTAAGGAAGCAGCAGGCTGGCGGGTGGAGCTCTTTCCCCGGCTCAGCCCATATGGCCGGAGTTGGACCCCAACTGGACTCACAGCGTCACCCTGCCCCATCCTGAGACCTTCATGTCAAGGCAAGGGTAGGTCAAAATCAGGGGACGGCAGAGCTCCTGGTGGAGGAAGGACAGAAGACCCAAACTGTCAAGGTGAGGGAGGCGTTTCTGGAGGACAGTAGGGCCTCTGGGCTGCGGGGCCCGTGTTCTGAGTGACAGCCCTTCTCCTTTGTCCTCTCTGATGAGCACCCCCACGGCCAGACCCTGCCCTCACCCACTCGCCTCAGCCTCCACGCAGCCCCTGGGCCCAGGACGCTGACTCACTTTTCCGCTATCTTGTAGTAGATCATCCGGTCAACGTTGCTTATGCGCTGCCATTCCTGCACGGCCCTGCACAGTCCCCACTCCAGCGTCATGGTGGGCTTCAGGCGGGCCACAGATCGAAGCACTGGGCTGTAAGACCTTGGCGTCAGTCTCCGTGCCCAGCCCAGCCCCCACCTGCCTGACCCCACCCGCCAATGTGGACCACACATCACTCGACACAGCATGACTGAGCAACAGGAGGGTGGGAGGCAGGTGACTGGGAGGGCAAAGACAAGGCTTCCCGGCCACTGCTGTCACCGCCTCACACTCACTCGAGGATGACCTTCCACTCCCAGGCTACAGCTGGGACACTGTGCCTTGGGGAGCTCTTTTCCTCTTCAAGACTGCCTTTTCGTAAGAAAAATCACTATCGTCAATGAGGCGTGGCATGTGCCAGGCCATCTGCTAACACCTCATAGATTAGCCCAAGCAGGCTTCTGCCCGGTCCTCTGAGTGAAGTGTGACTGTCCCGTTTTTACGAGGGACCGGAGGTTTAGGATGGAAATGCCTGCCAGGCTCACAGCTCTAGTGGGAGAGAGCCCACGCCCTTAGGAGAGCTCTACCGTCACCCTGTTCCTAGTGGAATTCTCCACGACAACGAAGTCGAGGTGTGCATTAAGCGCTCTCCTGGGCCCCGCGCTCCTCCCCCTCCTCTGAAGTGACCTCCCCCGGCCACGTACACTCAAGTCCTGTATGAAAGGAGACGGCACCACAGGAGACTGCGGCATCCACTCCTTGGCTCCTCACCTTACAGCACGACCCTCTCTGACTGCAAGTCTTCAGTCCATAGTACCATGAGAATCACGCAAGAGCAAGTTGGCTAGACTCTCAGGGTGGTGGGGTCAGTTGAGATAAGGCACATTTCAGTCATGATGTCATGGACTGGCAGGCTCACCCATATGACCGACAATGTGCCTTCTCATAGCATGGACATCACCCTCAGACCTTGCTTCCAGTATCCCTAGAAACCTAACCTGCGAGTGCATCCCCAGGTCCTCTTTATCTAAAAGCTCCGATAAGCTCACGACCCCCTGAGCGTTCACTCACATGAGAAAGCAGGAAAGAGCTTCTGCATCAGGACTCTGGGGAAGGTGTCTCCGCGCCAGTGGCTTGAGGCACTGCCAACGTCGGAAGTTACTGTACACGCTCTGGGGGTTAGAGCAGTCACCCTGCGAGGCGTAGGGCTGGTTGGTGGCCAGGCTGCCCTCCCTGGAAGTGCCATGTGGCCAAGGCCCAGAGTTCACTGGGCGAATGATAGGGGCCAGCTGGGCAGCTGGTGGTGGAGCTTGAGGAGGAAAGCCTGGGGTCCAGCCTCCCTTGCCAGCCTGAGTAACTCCAACAGCTGGAGCAGTCACAATGGTCTCCATCGCAGGGGATGCTAAGAATACGGGTGCAGGACATGCAGCAGTCCCGCTGAGGGCCCCTGGAGCGCTCCAGGTGAGGGGGCCCTGAGTTATGATAAAGGTCTGAGTCTGGGGCGCCTCCACTGGCCTCCCTTGTGACCTGACTTGGACAGTGAGGTTGCAGGCCCCAGGGGCACCGGGTCCACGGCCACCATTAGCCACCAAAGGTGTCGTGGGGAAAGCTGGCAGCAGGCTGCTGCCAGGAGGGAATGCTGGGGTGATGGGAGGTGGCAGGTGCTGCCCCCAGGGTGGCCGGCGCTGGGGGCCAGGAATGGGTGGAGGATAGAGCACTGCCATGAAATCAGACAAGGAGGCACCAGGGTTCATGATGACATCCGTTCCCAGCACTGAAGATGCTGTTGAGGCAAAGGAAAGGAGTGAATGGGGGAGGAGAATGGGCCAGTGGGACAGAGGCTTTCTGCGGCATC
The DNA here is from genome assembly GCF_059928025.1 of Delphinapterus leucas. NCBI lineage: Eukaryota > Metazoa > Chordata > Mammalia > Artiodactyla > Monodontidae > Delphinapterus > Delphinapterus leucas. Next base: position 36,679,405 of record NC_143134.1, read on the forward strand.
AGAGTGTAATCTCCACAGGTGAGAGACACCTGGACAAGGGAAACTGCAGCGTGCAAATGTCTTCAAGTGCTTTTCATGCCCTGACCTCCAGTTGAGAATTATTCCACTGGTGACCCCGCGCCCATCCACCAAGGCCCCTGACCCCTGCCTGCCGAGAAGAAATTGCCTCAGCAAGCACTCACTTGGAGAGCCTCCCTAAGGCAGCCCCTGGCAGCTAAGCCTCACAGGCTGTCTCCCAAGACCTGGAACTGTGTGCACATCCGCTCTGTGAGAAATGCCCCTCAGCTGGCGTACTAGCAGGTAGGGACCTCCTGCAAGGTAAGTTCTAGGCACCCAAAGGCACTGTGTAAAACATTAGGGCCCCACCTCCTCCTCAGTCCTCCTTTTCCTGACACTCAGTATAAATCCCCTCTTTCTTTCCTAGCCTCGCAAAACAAAACAAAATGCTGGAAAATATCCCTCTAATGGTATCCTGATACAAACTCATAACACCGGCCCAGAATGCACCTGCATCTCAGAACAACCCACAGCAGGTACGTAACATGGGCCAGGTCCTGCCACCCCCTTCCCAGTGCCCAAAGTCACTGTCATCACTCAGGAGTTCTGTTCCTAGGAGGTGGGGGTGGTCTGAGAAGTAGGCACGTGTCCCTTAGATTCTGTCATTTCACAGCCAGTGATGGCTGCGGAGGATTAAACAAGGGCCAGGGAATTGTTATGTTACATTGGTCGTGAGAGTACAGACCGCCTGTGGTCCTTCCCCTTCCAGCTCCCGATAACGGAGAGACAATCTGAGAAGCAAGTATAAGCCAGGTGCCATGGCGATCAAGTTGTCTGAAACACATCCCTGTTCAGGAGAACAAGGTACACACCACGGTGCACCTAATTAACCAGAATAGGTGTCATAGGACGTTTAATAGTAACACAGAAGATCGTCTTCCTGACCCTGGGCTACACTCCTTCCCCCTTTAAAAGAGGAAGCAGCCTTCATAGACATTCCACCCGAAACAACCCCACTCCACATCTGTTCCCTGTCCATGAAGGAGTGACATGAAATATGAACAAACTCTTCCTCTCAAGGCAGCCTGAGTGTCCACCGTGAGATACTGGACAAGATGAAGTAGGTCTGAAGTACTGCGATTCCACAAAAGGAAGAACAATTCAGAGCAACACAGGAACCTGAGCCCTCTCTTGGCTGAAGTTACACGGTTGCCCATCCCCTGTTGAATCCAAGGCAACAGTTACCTGAACTGAGAAGTGAGCTCTGGGCTGGGAGGAGTGGACGAGGTGTGGGCTGCGGCAGTTAGAGTAACCTCCTGCCTCGCTCTCAGAGAGGACACTTCACTACAGGTGTGGCCACACACAGCCGCATTGAATAGTTTTCTCACCAAGACCATCTCTCCCCAGGGCCCCCTGAGATACAGTAGGCTCCTGTTCAAATCCCTTTGAAAGATATAGTGAGGCAAGCTTCAGGTACCTCAGGAACATAGTACAGGTCTAGGCTTTCCTCATGACCCTCCCTGTGTCACCACCAGGACATCACACACATCCTTCCACACACGTTTCAGAGTGGCTTGTCTCCTCTCTAGAAAGAATCAACCTGTCTGCTGCCATCCTTTCTCCATAGCCAGGGCAATTCCTCTTGATCTACCTCCAATGACCCCTCCTCCCCAGCGCTGTCTCAGGTTTCTTCAGGCTCCCCAGTCTCCCCAGGTGAAATATCCTTGTGTGTCCAGTGCTCTCTTCTCCCTCTACTTCAGTCCAACTATGTGCCCACAGTGAAGTGTCACATGTGAACCCGAAGGACGTGAGAGATGGCAGGGTCTCTGAAAACACACCCCCAGCCTATAGGCTTACCTCCTTCTGAAGCCATCCTGCAGGCTTGGGCACGGACTACTGCTGCCTGGTAGCCTCAATGAGAAAGGTCAAGACCAGGACCCAGAGAGCGACCTGCTTCAGCAGTTGCTCAGGCTCCAAGTAAAGGAGAGCCACGTTTAAATTTAAACAGTAGAATGTGGGCTGAAACGTTCTGCAGTGGGGGAGGGGCAGAGGGTACGTGGGTCCCGGTGACGTGGGGTGGGGGGACATTCCACGAGGGCTCTGGGAGGTACGCAAGAACCGGAAGTTCCTTCCATCCCACACAGTGGCAACACAATTGGCGTGTGCCTCTTTAGGCGGTTTATAAACTTCTTTTGATTCATGGCACCGATGTTGGACATGACGGTCCCTTCCTTTCACGTCTTTATCCATCAACCTAGTTTTGTGTCCCTCAACACACTCTGCTTCCTACCTGGCTCTTGACTTACTTCAACAGAGACTAGACTTTCTGAACAAAATACCCAAGTGTTAGTCTGATAAACATAAATAATGGCCACATGGAACTGAGTATTTGAAATTAGGATTGTCTCAGCAGATGCAGTGTCTTTGACTGCTGTATGTACATCACTCCTAAGGAAGTGGTCCTTGTGCTCCAACCAACATCCAGCAGGACCAGCCTTACTAATGATCCTTTGTGCTGGAAAGCCCCCGGCCATCAAAAAACTGTCATGCAGTCCCCATGTCCAAGACCAGAATTCACTAAATGTCTTTCTCATAGTATTCCATGGTTGTTAAAGATTTAGTTTTTTACCTTTTAAATGATTTTAGTATACTATTTTAAGCGAGTAACACCTTCTCATGGTTCAAAATTAAATTGTGCAAAATGGAATATGCAGTGGCGAGTCCTCCTCCCACCCCTTTCCCCCATCAACCTAATCCTCTTTCCCGGAGGATACCAGTGTTATCCCTTTCATTAAAATTTTCCCAGAGATACATCATGCAACTAAAAACGAAGGCAATCTATTTTTATAGAAGAGCGGAATTCTGCAAGATATTATAAAAAAGGAGGGAGGGAAAGTAAAATTGTTCCCATACTACCTGGTGTGTTGAAATTGACCCAGATGGTCAACCCTTTCTCAAAATTATTAAAAGAAAACCCAAAACCGTACAAAGGACACACCTGTGAATCAACATTTATTGAACAACCTCCATGTATTAAATACACTGAGAAAAAATATTCTAGTAGAGTAAATGCGTTGGAGAAACTCTAGGAACGGAGTCAGGAGACAGTATCTTAAGAGTGTTTCCCAGGTCTGAAATTCTTTGCTAGAATTGTTCTTTAACAGAAACTTCAGGCTTGCTAGGAAAAACACCTACTGTTCTTTGAAAGGCATAAACAAGAACCAAGGAACTGCAGTCCAAAGGGCATGAAAGCACTTGCCCCAATTTGAGGCTACTGTGCTTACAGCGGAGCTCTCCAGAACTCTTTGTAGCTAAGTGCATGGGTTTCACGTGTGCAATATAAAAATCACGAGTGCACATCTCACAAGAGCTGGTTTGAAGAAGAGACCGTCACGAAAGTTCCCGGCGAGGAGCGTCGCCAGTTAAGTTCCGCAGTGTGCCCGACCCTCCATTTCTCTCCTCTCCTGCAGAGACCTCCTGGAGCAGATGCCCGAGCGCCCCGCGCCTGCATCCTGGGCACGCCCACTGGGCGCGGGGCTCTCGGGCACGCGGACTGCCGTCCTCCAGCGGCTCCCAGCGTCTGTTGGGGCAGTTTGCTCCGGAAGACAGGAGCGCATGCGCGAGCGCGGACGGTGGGGCCCCAACGGCCGTCCGGCGCGGGAGCGGCCTGTCATGGCGGCCTCTCGAGTCAATTATAGGAATCCTGAGGTAAGGGGTACGGGGACTTTTCAGCCCTCAGGTGTCACCGCTCTGCGCTGTTGTTCACCCTGTGGGTTATTTGTGCCCTTGTCGGTGTAAGGAGACTCCCCACAATGTGGATTCACGCCCCCATAGAGCTCGATTCCCTTGAGGTGTTTACCCCAGGGTTATTGGCACCAGTGGGGAGCCGGCTGCATGAAGGGTTCAGTGGCTGCGGGGCCTACAGTGCGGGGTAAATAGTGTGTGCGAGCTATTAAACAGGTGCCGTTCTAGTCTGCGCGTTGTGAAGAGTACACAAGCTAGAGGGAAGTTCTTGCGAGTTGAAAACCCTCATCTGGTTCCAAAGGTGTAGCTCAGGTGATTGGAAAATGAGTGAAGATCGAAGGAACACACTCATAGTTTCACTAGTGCCTTCCTTCTTATCATAAAAACGTCAATCAACACTTATGTTCAAACTGCATTCTTTTGTCAGTGATGGGAGCAGCTTTGCTGAATGTGGTCCTAAACACGTATTTGTAGTCTGATGTCAAATCATGATTGATTTGCAAGCATAGATGGGGTCTGTACATATTTAATTGGTTGGTGGGAATCTGATATGTAGTCAAATGTGCGGGTTGGTTTTGTCTGTGCATATTTGACTTTGAAGGGAGGTCATGCCTGTGTTTTTGTGAGAGTGTGTAAGAGTGAGTGCTGTATTTGGAGGGTGTTGAGATGTGACGCAGGCATATTCAAGGAGTTGGTGGTTAGGTGTTTGTAATTTGGTGTTTGGGGAATATGTTTACATGTGTTCTTTTCTCCTATGAATTTGGGGATTTGTGTGTGTCTAATGGTGGATTTGGAAGGATTATCTGCATATGCATAAGGGCAATGTCAGGAAAAGTAGTGGTGTATATTACTTTGGGTGTCCAGTCTGTTTGTTTTGTATATTTGGGGAATGTAGGCTGATCATTTGTGTATTCAGGCCATGTTGTATGGTTACGGGGTGTTTGTGTGTGTGCATTTTCAGGAGCTGTCTATGTATATTTGGATGTGTAGAGGGCAAGTCTGTGACTATTTTATGGGACTGGTGGATGTTGTATATGTAGGTATGTTGTGTTTGTATGATTCTGTATTCTGCAAGATGGCAGAGTTAATTCTGTGTGAGAGGTTGGGAATGTGGGGTTATGTATACGCCAGTAGTGTGGTACTGTACGTGTATTTGGAAGAAAGGGCGTATAGGGTGATATTATTGCATACTTGTAGTGTACTGGGTAATTGTGGTTCTATTTGGGACTTGTGGAGAGTTGTGTGTTAAATGAGTTTGTGTGTGTATTCAAGGGGCATGGCCACTTGGAGGAGTATTTGCTGAGGCTGTGCATTTGTAATTTTCAGTAGGAGCCTCTTAGGCTTATGTATTTTGGGAAGTGAGTATATGTGTATCTGATAGAGAGGTGGGGTTCTATGTTTCTACAGGGAAGATGGACAATTGCATTTATATGTATTAAAATATGTGATACCGGTATTTGTTAGTACTTGTATATGTGTGAGCTGGCTCCTGATAGCTAGGGATAAGTTGATATATGGAAGTTGTTTCATAAATGGTTTGCTGGGGATATTTCCATGTTTCTTACTTGTGTATTCTAATCCGTGTGTGTGTCCGTCATCAGGTGCATGCATTATCAAAGCTTGTTCATAAGGTATGGAGTTGTTAGGAGTATTCAAAGTGTATTTCTTTGGAGAATGCTAGGGTGTTTATACATGTGTTTGGTAGGAGTAAGAGGTGGTCTGTCTATATATTCAGGGTGAGGGTAGAAATATATATATGCACACACACACACATATACAGTTTATATGTTGGGGTAGTGGTGGGGAGCTTGTATTCTGGAGAGGTAGCATAATGTATAGTGTTTGGGAGGGGATCCATATGTTCAGGGGTTAGGAATATTTGCATGTGTGTGTCCATAGGTGTGTGAGAATTGTGTATGTGTATTAGTAAGACTGCAGAAGTTGTCGGTTTTTTTCTGTTTTGAGTGTGTCTGAGCATTTGGGGTGTATACTCATGAGGAGTTTGTGGGTGTGTGTATTTGTGATTTGTGAGTATATCCGGAGGCTTAGAGTCCTCTATGTGTCTATTTTGAAATGTAATGCCTGAAGAATTTAGTGGTGTTGCTTGTATGTGTGTTGTCAGTATTAGTGAGGTGGACTTATATGTACAGTTGATCCTTGAACAACACGGGTTTGAACCACACGGGTCTACTTATAGTGGATTTCTTTTTCAGTAAATACTACAGGACTACTGCAGGATCCATGGACACAGAGCCACTGCATGGAGGGTTGGCCCTAACCCCCACGTTGTTCAAGGGTCAGCTGTATTTGCTAAGTATAGGTTATTTGTGTCTGTGTGTGTTTTTGAGTTCCTGGGGCTTTTGGGGTATGTATTCTGCGGGATGTGAGAGTTTAGTTTGTGTGTTTGGAAACCAGTAGACTGTGTAGGTTACGTGTGTGTGCAGGAATCCTGGAGTATATGTATTCTAGGACTGTGGGATTGCATATGGGTCTTTTTTGGGATTGCACATGAGGCGGTTGTGTACTTGGTGAGCCTGTGTGTTTAGGTACTCAGTGTGTACATCTGGATGGCATATCGGTTGCACATGTTTGTTTTCAGGCCCATGTTGTGTGTGTATATATAGTTGTGAGAGTGGAATGTGAATATTCAGGGTGAGTAAGGTTTCGCCTGTAAAAATTTAGGTAGTAAGAGGTGGTCTGTTTGTGTATTTATTCAGGGTGAGGGTAGAAATGTATGTGTGTGTTCAGGATATATATATACGTGTGTGTGTGTGTGTGTGTGTGTGTGTGCGTACAAACACATATGTATATTTGGTATCCTTTTGGTTATATATCTGTGGTGGGAGTTGAGGGTTCTACTTGGGGTGTAAGTGGATTCTGTGCACATATTCATAGGAAAAGGTATGGCATATGCTGGAACTGGTTCATACTAGCTTGGGATAGTCAGTTGTGCATATCTCTTCCCAGCTCTGTGTTTAGTGATGTCAGGTGAGTAGCTTTAAATTGGTCATGCTGGGAATATTTATACCATGTAGATACCGTAAGTGAAGTCTTTCCCACCTTTCTTGGAGAGCTTTTTATCAAGCACTTACCAGCGTACCACTGATGTGAATGTTTGGATGTATGTATGTATGAAGCAAGAATATTTGGGCATCGGTGGTTACGTATGGGACACTCATGTGAATTGTGAGTGAGGCATCTGGGGCTATGGGCCCTTGTATATGTGCATTGACCCTGGTAATTGTGAATCATTGCATTGCTCCTATCCTGTTCTTTAGGGCCAGAGAATCCCCATAAATGTTGTTGATTCCCAGTAGAAATCATGCAGATGGATACAGAGGTGTCTGTACCTTAGGCAGGTGGACACTACTTCAGCATTTGTGTGGTCCTAGCATCTGGGTCCCTAGAAGGGTGGGCCTGGTGGGCAGATGGGCATGCAGAGCAAAACCTTCACAGGTGTGTTGTTGGCGTGACAGGCAGCAGTCAGAAAGTCATGGGGCTTCCTGGATAGGAGGTCAGATGACCAAGGACTCTCCCAGGAAAACCCCCTGAGAATCTGTTGGACAGCTACAGGCGTTACTGGCTCTTCTGTGGCACAGCTGGCATGCAAGGACACCCTCCACGTGGGGTCCAGAGCCATGTGTCCCTGAGCCCAACTGCCCCAGGGTGGTGGGAACTGTTGTGTATCAGGCTGGTCAACTGTATCACTAGGTCTCATCCAACCTGTCTCCATGGAAACCTAAGTCCTCAGGGATAGGCAGGACCTCTAGGGATCACTGAGCTGACAAGGACAGAGGTGGGGAGGCTTTGTCACTGAGGGAGAGTCGGGGACTGAGACCTGGAGAGCCTTGGGAGTCCCACTCTGAGGAGATATGGCTCTGATGTTCCCAAACCCTTTAGACATGTTCTCTGTTCTTTTCTGAAGGCTCAAGATGCTTCGAGCAGTGGGAAGCTTATCTCAGTTTCATGTTTCTCTGATAGGATGAACTGACCCTTTTATTCACTATTCCAGGTCGAGCTGCAAACCCATCAGAGGGAACCATGTGATCATTGTAGCCACCAGCTGACCCTACAGCCACCTTGTGCCTCCCTTGGACCCACTCAAGAATTTCGGAGCCTTCTGGTGAGTCTTGTGGCCTTTTCTCCCTCATTGTGAATCCTCCTGCCAATAAAACATGCTGTGAATGTTAACAAAAGGAAGCCTCAACTAGAATTGGAGTCTGGAAGCCCCCCCCGTAGAGGGAGCTCTCATGCCGTGTCACTCATCATCAATTACCGCAACAGGAAGAGGTCATTTACTGACCCCAAAGAGGAAGTGCAACCACCTTACTACCCCAGCTGGAGGAGGGAAGACTTCCTTCCTGGCCAGCAACAAGAAATAGAAAATAGAAATAGCTAATAGAAAATTCCGCAGTTTAGCCAATGAGACGCCATTGTCACCTGAAGTTTTCCTTTCCTCCAGTGAACTTTCATTGTTTCCCTTGATGATGACTTTCTTTCCTTGTCCCACCCTCCTTACTATAAAAGCCTTCTGGGACTTCCCTGGTGGTCCAGCAGCCAAGACTCCGCGCTTCCAATGCACGGGGCATGGGTTCGATCCCTGGTCGGGGAACTAAGATTTCCACATACCGTGTGGCATGGCCAAAAAAAAAAAGCCTTCCATGTTGTGTAACCCGTTGGAGTATCTCCCTTTCTATCAGATGAGATGCTGCCTGATTCATGAATCGTTTAATAAAGCCAATTTATTCAAAATTCAAAGTAAATCTTCAAATTTACTCAGTTAAATTTTGGTTTTTAATACATTGGTGGCATGCAGAGGTGGCCACTAACAGTTTAATATGTATCCCTCCAGAAATGTTCTGTATAACAATATGTATGTGCACTTTTCTAAAATCCACTCTTATGATTGGTACTGCTAACAGGATGATTTTATGATTAAATGCTTATCTTTTTAAAAAGAAAAAGATAAATATATTGGTGGCAGTGATGGGATCTGAAGCAAATTTCTGATAACATTTGGGACAAGGAGGAACAGGTGTGGTGCCCACAACTCCTTTGAGTTCCCTGTCTTTCTTGCCATTCCTGAAGGTTGTTGGTAAGCTCCTCTTGGTTTGAGCTCCATTCTCTTTGCGTTTGTGCTCCCAATCTAACTGGCTTTCCTTTACAGGGCAGGACAGTTTGGGCTGGTAGAGGATTCTCCCTGAGGCCAAAGCCCTAGCCTTTCATATGGATATTCCCAGGACACAGTAACATCTCTTGGTTATTGCCAGTATATTTTTGAGCGGTAAACCCTAGCCCCTAATTTTGTTCCCTGGATTCCACATTGGGCACTGCTGACAGTGTAGTCTGCACTTGCCCATCTGTTTGCAATCAGCCCCCAGTTTCCATGCTTGGAACTGTTCGTGGCAGCTATAGTTCTCCAATTTGTTTGGAATCAGTTTGCAGTCCCCATTCCTTGGGGTTTGCTGGTTGGATCTTTTTCCTCAGTCCAAGGATCCCTCGTAATTGGTGGTGGTGCATACCAGGCCTTCTTTTGTCCGGGACATAGTAACATCTCTTTGTTACTGCTGATATATTAAGGTGCAGTTTTTTAGTGTGTTCTTTTTTTTTTTTAACATCTTTGCTGGGGTATAATTGCTTTACAATGGTGTGTTAGTTTCTGCTTTATAACAAAGTGAATCAGTTATACATATATATATGTTCCCATATTTCTTCCCTCTTGCGTCTCCCTCCCTCCCACCCTCCCTATCCCATCCCTCCAGGTGGTCACAAAGCACTGACCTGATATCCCTGTGCTATGCAGCTGCTTCCCACTAGCTATCTACCTTAGGTTTTGTAGTGTATATATGTCCATGCCTCTCTCTCCCTTTGTCACAGCTCACCCTTCCCCCTCCCCATATCCTGAAGTCTGTTCTCCAGTATGTCTGTGTCTTTATTCCTGTCTTACCCCTAGGTTCTTCATGACATTTTTTTCCCTTAATTTCCATATATATGTGTTAGCATACGGTATTTGTCTTCTCTTTCTGACTTACTTCACTCCGTATGACAGACTCTAGGTCTATCCACCCCATTACAATTAGCTCAATTTCATTTCTTTTTATGGCTGAGTAATATTCCATTGTATATATGTGCCACATCTTCTTTATCCATTCATCCGATGATGGGCACTTAGGTTGTTTCCATCTCCGGGCTATTGTAAATACAGCTGCAATGAATATTTTGGTACATGACTCTTTTTGAATTATGGTTTTCTCAGGGTATATGCCCAGTAGTGGCATTGCTGGGTCTTATGGTAGTTCTAATTGTAGTTTTTTAAGGAACTTCCATACTGTTCTCCATAGTGGCTGTACCAATTCACATTCCCACCAGCAGTGCAAGAGTGTTCCCTTTTCTCCACACCCTCTCCAGCATTTATTGTTTCTAGATTTTTTGATGATGGCCATTCTGACTGGTGTAAGGTGATATCTTATTGTAGTTTTGATTTGCATTTCTCTAATGATTAACGATATTGAGCATTCTTTCAAGAGTTTGTTGGCAGTCTGTATATCTTCTTTGGAGAAATGTCTGTTTAGGTCTTCTGCCCAGTTTTGGATTGGGTTGTTTGTTTTAGTGTTATTGAGCTGTATGAGCTGCTTGTAAAGTTTGGAAATTAATCCTTTGTCAGTTGCTTCATTTGCAAATATTTTCTCCCATTCTGAGGGTGGTCTTTTGGTCTTGTTTATGCTTTCCTTTGCTGTGCAAAAGCTTTGAAGTTTCATTAGGTCCCATTTGTTTATTTTTGTATTTATTTCCATTTCTCTAGGAGGTGGGTCAAAAAGGATCTTGGTGTGATTTATGTTATAGAGTGTTCTGCCTATGATTTCCTCTAAGAGTTTGATAGTTTCTGGCCTTACGTTTAGGTCTTTAATCCATTTTGAGCTTATTTTTGTGTATGGTGTTAGGGAGTGATCTAATCTCATACTTTTACATGTACCTGTCCAGTTTTCCCAGCACCACTTATGGAAGAGCCTGTCCTTTCTCCACTGTACATTCCTGCCTACTTTATCAAAGATAAGGTGACCATATGTGCGTGGGTTTATCTCTGGGGTTTCTATCCTGTTCCATTGATGTATCTTTCTGTTTTTGTGCCAGTACCATACTGTCTTGATTACTGTAGCTTTGTAGTATAGTTTGAATTCAGGGAGCCTGATTCCTTCAGCTCTGTTTTTCGTTCTCAAGATTGCTTTGGCTATTCGGGGTCTTTTGTGTTTCCATACAAATTGTGAAGCTTTTTGTTCTAGTTCTGTGAAAAATGCCAGTGGTAGTTTGATAGGGATTGCATTGAATCTGTAGATTGCTTTGGGTAGTAGAGTCATTTTCACAATGTTGATTCTTCCAATCCAAGAACATGGTATATCTCTCCATCTATTGGTATCATCTTTAATTTCTTTCATCAGTGCCTTATAATTTTCTTCATACATGTCTTTTGTCTCCTTAGGTAGGTTTATTCCTAGATATTTTATTCTTTTTGTTGCAGTGGTAAATGGGAGTGTTTTCTTGATTTCACTTTCAGATTTTCATCATTAGTGTATAGGAATGCCAGAGATTTATGTGCATTAATTTTGTATCCTGCAGCTTTACCAAATTCATTGATTAGCTCTAGTAGTTTTCTGGTAGCATCTTTAGGATTCTCTATGTATAGTATCATGTCATCTGCAAACAGTGAGAGCTTTACTTCTTCTTTTCCGATTTGGATTCTTTTCTTTTCCTTTTCTTCTCTGATTGCTCTGGCTAAAACTTCCAAAACTATATTGAATAAGAGTGGTGAGAGTGGGCAACCTTGTCTTGTTCCTGATCTTAGTGGAAATGCTTTCAGTTTTTCACCATTGAGGAGGATGTTGGCTGTGGGTTTGTCATATATGGCCTTTATTATGTTGAGGAAAGTTCCCTCTATGCCTACTTTCTGCAGGGTTTTTATCCTAAATGGGTGTTGAAGTTTGTCAAAAGCTTTCTCTGCATCTATTGAGATGATCATAAGGTTTTTCTCCTTCAATTTGTTAATATGGTTTATCACATTGATTGATTTGCATATATTGAAGAATCCTTGCATTCCTGGAATGAACCCCACTTGATCATGGTGTATGATCCTTTTAATGTGCTGTTGGATTCTGTTTCTAGTATTTTGTTGAGGATTTTTGCATCTATGTTCATCAGTGATATTGGCCTGTAGTTTTCTTTCTTTGTGACATCCTTGTCTGGTTTTGGTATCAAGGTGATGGTGGCCTTGTAGAATAAATTTGGGAGTGTTCCTCTGGTATATTTTGGAAGAGTTTGAGAAAGATAGGTGTTAGCTCTTCTCTAAATGTTTGATAGAATTCGCCTGTGAAGCCATCTGGTCCTGGGCTTTTGTTTGTTGAAAGATTTTTAATCACAGTTTCAATTTCAGTGCTTGTGATTGGTCTGTTCATATTTTCTATTTCTTCCTGATTCAGTCTTGTGAGGTTGTGCATTTCTAAGAATTTGTCCATTTCTTCCAGGTTGTCCATTTTATTGGCATAGAGTTGCTTGTAGTAATCTCTCATGATCTTTTGTATTTCTGCAGTGTCAGTTGTTACTTCTCCTTTTTCATTTCTAATTCTGTTGATTTGATTCTTCCTTTTTTTCTTGAGTAGTCTGGCTAATGGTTTATCTATTTTGTTTATCTTCTCAAAGAACCAGCTTTTAGTTTTATTGATCTTTGCTATCCTTTCCTTCATTTCTTTTCCATTTATTTCTGATCTGATTTTTATGATATCTTTCCTTCTGCTAACATTGGGGTTTTTTTGTTCTTCTTTCTCTAATTGCTTTAGGTGCAAGGTTAGGTTGTTTATTCGAGATGTTTCCTGTTTCTTAAGGTGGGCTTGTATTGCTATAAACTTCCCTCTTAGAACTGCTTTTGCTGCAACCCATAGGTTTTGGGTCGTCGTGTCCCCATTGTCATTTGTTTCTAGGTATTTTTTTATTTCCTCTTTGATTTCTTCAGTGATCACTTTGTTATTAAGTAGTGTATTGTTTAGCCTCCATTTATTTGTATTTTTTACAGATCTTTTCCTGGAATTGATATCTAGTCTCATGGCGTTGTGGTCGGAAAAGATACTTGATACAATTTCAATTTTCTTAAATTTACCAAGGCTTGACTTGTGACCCAAGATATGATCTATCCTGGAGAATGTTCCTTGAGCACTTGAGAAAAATGTATATTCTGTTGTTTTCGGATGGAGTGTCCTATGAATATCAATGAAGTCCATCTTGTTTAATGTATCATTTAAAGCTTGTGTTTCCTTATTTATTTTCATTTTGGATGATCTGTCCATTGGTGAAAGTGGGGTGTTAAAATCCACTACTATGAATGTGTTACTGTCGATTTCCCCTTTTATGGCTGTTAGTATTTGCCTTATGTATTGAGGTGCTCCTATGTTGGGTGCATAAATATTTACAATTGTTCTATCTTCTTCTTGGATCGATCCCTTGTTCATTATGTAGTGTCCTCCTTTGTCTCTTCTAATAGTCTTTATTTTAAAGTCTATTTTGTCTGATACGAGAATTGCTACTCCAGCTTTCTTTTGGTTTCCATTTGCATGGAATATCTTTTTCCATCCCTTTACTTTCAGTCTGTATGTGTCTCTAGGTCTGAAGTGGGTCTCTTGTAGACAGCATATATATGGGTCTTGTTTTTGTATCCATTCAGCCAATCTGTGTCTTTTGGTGGGAGCATTTAGTCCATTTACATTTAAGGTAATTATCGATATGTATGTTCCTATTCCCATTTTCTAAATTGTTTTGGGTTCGTTATTGTGGTCTTTTCCTTCTCTTGTGTTTCTTGCCTAGAGAAGTTCCTTTAGCATTTGTTGTAAAGCTGGTTTGGTGGTGCTGAACTGTCTCAGCTTTTGCTTGTCTGTAAAGGTTTTAATTTCTCCATCAAATCTGAATGAGATCCTTGCTGGGTAGAGTAATCTTGGTTGCAGGTTTTTCTCCTTCATCACTTTCAGTATGTCCTGCTACTCTCTTCTGGCTTGTAGAGTTTCTGCTGAAAGATCAGCTGTTAACCTTATGGGGATTCCCTTGCCTGTTATTTGTTGTTTTTCCCTTGCTGCTTTTAATATGTTTTCTTTGTATTTAATTTTTGACAGTTTGATTAATATGTGTCTTGGTGTATTTCTCCTTGGATTTATCCTGTATGGGACTCTCTGTGCTTCCTGCACTTCACTAACTATTTCCTTTCCCATATTTGGGACGTTTTCAACTATAATCTCTTCAAATATTTTCTCAGTCCCTTTCTTTTTCTCTTCTTCTTCTGGAACCCCTATAATTCAAATGTTGGTGCGTTTAATGTTGTCCCAGAGGTCTCTGAGACTGTCCTCAGTTCTTTTCATTCTTTTTTCTTTATTGTGCTCTGCAGTAGTTATTTCCACTGTTTTAACTTCCAGGTCACTTATCCGTTCTTCTGCCTCAGTTATTCTGCTATTGATCCCATCTAGAGTATCTTTCATTTCATTTATTGTGTTGTTCATCATTGTTTGTTTCATCTTTAGTTCTTCTAGGTCCTTGTTAAATGTTTCTTGCATTTTCTCTATTCTATTTCCAAGATTTTGGATCATCTTTACTCTCATTATTCTGAATTCTTTTTCGGGTAGACTGCCGATTTCCTCTTCATTTGTTAGGTCTGGTGCGTTTTTATATTGCTCCTTCATCTGCTGTGTGTTTTTCTGTCTTCTCATTTTGCTTATCTTACTGTGTTTGGGGTCTCCTTTTTGCAGGCTGCAGTTCGTAGTTCCCGTTGTTTTTGATGTCTGTCCCCAGTGGCTAAGGTTGGTTCAGTGGGTTGTGTAGGCTTCCTGGTGGAGGGGACTAGTGCCTGTGTTCTGGTGGATGAGGCTGGATCTTGTCTTTCTGGTGGGCAAGTACACGTCTGGTGGTGTGTTTTGGGGTGTCTGTGGACTTATTATGATTTTAGGCAGCCTCTCTGCTAATGGGTGGGGTTGTGTTCCTGTTTTGCTAGTTTTTGGCATAGGGTGTCCAGCACTGTAGCTTGCTGGTCGTTGAGTGAAGCTGGGTGCTGGTGTTGAGATGGAGATCTCTGGGAGATTTTCGCCGTTTGATATTATGTGGAGCTGGGAGGTCTCTTGTTGACCAGTGTCCTGAAGTTGGCTCTCCCACCTCAGAGGCACAGCACTGACTCCTGGCTGCAGCACCAAGAGCCTTTCATCCACACGGCTCAGAATAAAAGGGAGAAAAAGTAGAGAGAAAGATTTAGTAGAAATAGGAAGAAAGAAAGAAAGAAAGGAGGGAAGGAAGAAGGAAGGAAGGAAGAAAGAAAGAAAGAAGAAAAGAAGGAAAGAAGGAAAGAAAGGAGGGAGGGAGGGAGGAATGGTGGGAAGAAGGAAGGAGGGAAGGAAGGAAAAAAGAAAGAAAGAAAGAAGATAAAGTAAAATAAAATAAAGTAAAATATAATAAAGTTATTAAATTAAAAAATGATTATTAAGAAAAACAATTAAAAAAAAACGGACGGATAGAACCTTAGGACAAATGGTGGAAGCAAAGCTATATAGACAAAATCTCACACAGAAGCATACACATTCACAAAAAGAGGAAAAGGGGAAAAAAATCATAAATCTTGATCTCAAAGTCCACCTCCTCAATTTTGGGATGATTCGTTGTCTAAAGGAGGGAAGGAAGGAAGAAAGGAAGGAAGGAAGGAAAGAAAGAAAGAAAGAAAGAAAGAAAGAAAGAAAGAAAGAAAGAAAGAAGATAAAGTAAAATAAGAATAAAGTTATTCAAATTAAAATTAATTATTAAGAAAAAAATTAAAAACACAAAAAAAAACAAACAAAAACAAAAAGACACACAAAAAAAACGGACGGATAAAATCCTAGGACAAATGGTGGAAGCAAAGCTATACAGACAAAATCTCACACAGAAGCATACACATACACACTCACAAAAAGAGGAAAAGGGGAAAAAATCATACATCTTGCTCTCAAAGTCCACCTCCTCAATTTGGGATGATTCGTTGTCTATTCATGCATTCCACAGATGCAGGGTACATCCAGTTGATTGTGGAGCTTTAATCCGCTGCTTCTGAGGCTGCTGGGAGAAATTTTCCTTTCTCTTCTTTGTTCTCACAGCTCCCAGGGGTTCAACTTTGGATTGGGCCCCGCCTCTGCATGTAGGTCGCTGGAGGGCGTCTGTTTTTTGCTCAGACAGGGCGGGGTTAAAGGAGCAGCTGATTCGGGGGATCTGGCTCACTCAGGCCGGGGGGAGGGAGGGGTGCGGAGTGCGGGTCGAGGCTGCGGCGGCAGAGGCCGGCATGACGTTGCACCATCCTGAAGCCCGCCGTGCGTTCTCCCGGGGAAGTTGTCCCTGGATCCCGGGAACCTGGCAGTGGCGGGCTGCACAGGCTCCCCGGAAGAGGGGTGTGGATAGTGACCTGTGCTCGCACACAGGCCCCTTGGTGGCGGCAGCAGCAGCCTTAGCGTCTGCCGCCCGTCTCTGGGGTCTACGCTTTTAGCCGCGGCTCGCGCCCGTCTCTGGAGTTCCTTTAAGCAGCGCTCTTAATCCCCTGTCCTCACGCACCAGGAAACAAAGAGGGAAGAAAAAGTCTCTTGCCTCTTCGGCAGCTCCAGACCTTTTCCTGGAGTCCCTCCCGGCTAGCCATGGTGAACTAACCCCTTCAGGCTGTGTTCACGCAGCCAACCTGTGCTCTGACCAAAGCCCGAGCCCCAGCTCGCAGCCCCGCCCGCCCCTGCGGGTGAGCAGACAAGCCTCTCGGGCTGGTGAGTGCCGGTCAGCACCGATCCTCTGTGTGGGAATCTCCCCGCCTTGCGCTCCGCACCCCTGTTGCTGTGCTCTCCTGTGCGGTACCGAAGCTCCCCCTTCCGCCATCCGCAGTCTCCGCCCGCGACGGGGCTTCCTAGTGTGTGGAAACCTTTCCTCCTTCACAGCTCCCTCCCACTGGTGCAGGTCCCGTTCTTATTCTTTTGTCTCTGTTTTTTCTTTTGCCCTACCCAGGTACGTGGGGAGTTTCTTGCCTTTTGGGAGGTCTGAGGTCTTCTGCCAGCATTCAGTAGGTGTTCTGTAGGAGTTGTTGCACGTGTAGATGTATTTCTGGTGTATCTGTGGGGAGGAAGGTGATCTCCGCGTCTTACTCTTCCTCCATCTTCCCCTCCGGCCCCTTTTTGTGTGTTCTTTTTGGTTGACAAAGGCTAGGTAAGGAAATGATATCCTTTATCGCCAAAGAGTTGAGAATGCCAGCTTCTGGCACACCTGCTTATTTTATATTTAAGAACTATGGTACTGGAGGTTGTAGATATTTAAAAAGATGGCAAAATTATACTAATATTGATCTAGAATTACAGTGGTCATTGTGGGGCATGTTCCAGTTAGACAAGATTGTTCATTTAAGGAAAACACTAGAGAGCAAGGGTTCACAAATTGGACAGGGAGAATGAGATGCCTGCTTTAATTGGTATGTAAAAGTTTACAGAAGGTTTCAAGATTCCAAAATAGCTTCGTTTAGAGACTTAGAACAAAAAGCTAATGAAAAATTAAAGAGACAAAAGGTACCTGAAACAAAAGACCATAGGACAGATGTGACTGCAGATTTAACTCCTACTGTCCCCCTTCCTTTTTCACCTGAGTACTCTTGTTTTACTCATTTTCTGTCTGCGATACTTTTCTATTCCAAAGAGAATATTGAACAATTGCCATTTATAGTAAAACTACCTGAGGTTGCAGGTGAGCCCCCTCAGGTGTCCTTTACCCCTTGGTCAAAGACTGAGCTGAGAGCTATAGTCAAAGAATTCTCTCAACCTGGGGAGGAACCCCCAGCAGTTATTGAAGAATTTAGAGTCACTGTCAGGTTGTATGTCCCCAAACTGCTAGATCTTTATCCGCTTGTACACGTGTTGGTAGGACTGGGGGAAACCCCAGAATGGATGCGGGAAGGAAAATGACATAATCCCTAGGGTGATCTTCAAGATCCTCAATCTGAAAAGGCTTGCAGAATAACAAGTGACCTTTTATAAGCTATTCCTAAAATCTTCCCTGCTCACACTTGGTCTATTATTAATTGGCCTAATAATGATTGGTCTATTATTCACTCATACAAACAAAAGAGGGGTGAACCTGTGGAAGACTTTAGAGCCAGTTTGGAAGCTCTCTTTTTAGAGCAGTTGGTGTTCCAAGGAATAAAAAGGCCACTCAGCCTGCTTTAACTGCCCTTTTTGTAAATGGATTATCTCCTGAGATTAGTGGATTGATAAAAGGGCAGAAAAGAGGGTGGGAGGCTGTAGGCCTGAGTGAACGGGTGACTATAGCTGAGCATTTTGAAAGGACCCTGGAGCCAGATCAGAAACAGAAATCCACCAAGCTCATAGCCTTACAGTTACAACAGCCCTAAGGCACCTGGGCCTCCCCCATTCCAACCTCCTAGGCGTCCATGATCGATTCGATGACCAAAGTTGATGTTTCATTTGTAATCAGTGAGGACACTGGAAGAAAAGGTGTCCTCAAAGGTCCTATGCAAACTCTTCACAAATGCTCTCATATCTGTCTCAAAGGGAGGGCCCCCCATGACCCTCTCCCAGAAGTTCTCTGGTCAACTATTACCAGCAATTACCTTAAACAGCCCAGAGGAAAATGTAATGAAAAACTGCCAAATTTTAGTTGATACTGGAGCTATGCCTTCTACTTTAAACCCCACTCTCATACTTCACTTTGAAATCTACATTAAACCCTAACCCTAACTGTAAACAGAATTACCTAACCCTGTAACACCCTACCCCTAGCCCTAACCAGAGCTGTGCTTTCTACTCTAAATCGCACCCTCAAAGAACAACAGGTCCCTCTGAGTAAACAGGATGTTTCCATAGTGGGAGTACCTAATACAGTTCAGAGAGAATTTTTATCTCCACCAAGATTCCTTTTCGCTATGCAATATAGCCCCAGTTAATCTATTCGGTAGAGATCTCTTTTCTAACTTAAAAGGGCCAGTACATTTTGCCTCCAGTGGAGATCTCACCTTAAAATTTCCTGATCAACCTGAACCTGATCATTTATGTTCCTTAAAATCTGTCCTGGACATAAAAGAGGAAGTTCAACAAAAGTTCCCTAATTGGATGGAGATGCCTGCAAATTTGGGGGCTACTCCTGACAGTGTTAACATCAGAAGAATAAAAAAATGCAAACCTGTAAAGATTCAGATAGATGTAGGTAAACCTCTCCCTAGGTTTCCTCAGCAACTATTAAAGCCTGCGGTCATACAAGGTCTCATACCTATTGTAGAAGACTTAATTGCCCAGGAGGTAATCATTCCTGTACTCGTCCCTGCAGCATGCCAGTCTTGCCTGGTTGGAAACCTGGCAGGATGGCGATTTGTCCAGGGCTTGGGAGCTATTAATCAAAATAGTTTTTCCCTGTTTTCCTGTTGTTCCAAACCTAGCCACCCTTCTGTCACAAGCTTCAACTGACTTGAAATGGTTTACTGTTGGAGACCTTTGTTCACCTTTCTTCAGCATCCCGGAGACTCAACAGCCAATATCTATATGCCTTTACTTGGAACAGTCAACAATATACCTGCACTTTTATGCCTCAAGGGTTCACTGGGACCCCTTCTTTTTTCTCCCAAGTACTTCACCAAGATTTAAGTAACCTCTAGTTCCCTGAGAAAGCAACCATTGTACCATATGGAGATAACCTCCTGCTGTACTCAGCTACTGTAAAGATTCCATAAGGCATTCATAAAAGATTCCATTTATTTGCTGCAACAGTTAGCTGAGAACGAACACAAAGGAAGAATTACAGTTATCTCTAGACGCTGTTCATTACCTAGGACGTAATCTAAGCCCTGAAGGAATTCAGCTATGTCCAGAGAGAATTAGGCTGATACAGGAACTTCCTAGGCTCACAACTAAGTGCTAGCATTGTGGATTTCTAGGTTTAGCTGGTTATTGCAAGCTCTGGGTTCCCAATTTCTCTGTTACCTCTTCTACTCTATGAACTTATTAAAGATGTAGTTCCTGAATCCTTTGCTTGGGAAGGTAAACATAAGCAGGCTTTTATAAGGCTAAAACAAGCACTGCAAGAGCTGCCTGCCTCAGGGTTACCCAAATGATCAGGTTCAGGTTGATCCGGAAACTTTAAGGTGAGATCTCCACTGGAGGCAAAATATATTAGCCCTTTTAAGTGAGAAAAGAGATCTCTACTTAATAGATTAACTTTAGGTTATTCAAAACCTTTTACTTTATTTGTGCATGAAAGGCATAATCAGGCCGCGCAGAACTGTGTGAGCATGGTAGTAAACATAGGCCTATTTATTGCCTGTTATAGCATGCAACTTGATTCAGTTGCTTTTGCCTATCTCAGTTGTCTTCAGGTTATAGCCACAACTGCAAATTTAGTGGAAGCCTTGTCAGATTTGACTCTAGAAAATGAAGTTTATTTGCAAAGTCCACACATTGTCCACAGTCTTCTTAAGGCTGAATTGACAACATTTCACTGCAAGTATCACTAGATTTAACTTCCTGTGAAATCCTGCTTTCACCACCTAATCTTTATCTTAAACTTTACAACGTACTCAATCCTGCTACACTACTACCTCTGTCTCACAAAGGTGAGGGCCATGACTGCAAGGTAACAGTTTCCCATGGGAATTCCCTGGTAGTCCATTGGTTAGGACTCCTAGCTTCCACTGCAGGGAGCGCGGGTTCGATCTCTGGTTGAGGAACTAAGATCCCACAAGCCACCCGGCGCGGCCCAAAACGAAAACAAAACAAACAGAAAACAATGTCCCTTTTTGTGACACCGTGTCCTGAGTAAAGATGTTCCCAAGTCCAAGCTTGCTCGGCTTGCCGCACGATAGGCCATAAATCGGAGATGAGGTGTTGAGACAAGGAATATGACTTTATTCGGAAAGCCAGCAGACCGAGAAGATGGTGGAGTAAAGTCTCAAAATAACCATCTTAATGGGGTTTGGATGCCAGTTTCTTTTATAGCACAGAGATGGGGAGGAGATGAGGAGGTAAAATAAGAAGGCCATAAGTTTTGCGAATAGCCTCTGGAATGGCCAGCCTCCGGGAGGAGATGTGTTAATTTCTTCTTTTTTGCAGCCATCCACAGGTGGACAGAGTCCATATGTTTCCCTGAACAAAGGCACTTTGGTTTAACATTCAGACAGAGGGACAGGGTTCCCCGAGGCAGGCCATTATGTACAGACAGTATCCTTTTAGTGAACAAAAGCAGCTGAAGGCAAAGGTTAAAGTAAAAGAAACAGATCCAACGTGTAGTCAGATTTGGCTCTTTCCTGTTACAATTCCCTACTGTCAATGTCCGTTCCACAGTCTTGTGGAAAAAGGGGTGACGGCCCTTCTAATTGCTTCGTCAGATGGATCTTTCCGGGAGTGTCCATCATGGGTGCCAGTGTTCCAAACGTTGTTTTTTTTTTCTTTTTTTGTTCCTCTCTGGAAAGTGTCTCCTTTACACCTGTAGCCTTCAAAAAATATTCTCAGCCTAAAAGTTGAGAGTTATGATCTATTTGATGGGAATTTTGAGGGCTTCAAGCCTGGGAGGCAGCATCTCAAGTTAAGGAATTTAGCACTTTTCTATGTATGGGAAGATGCAAGAGTCTGGGCTCAGTGAAATCATTCATTTGATATGTACCTCAGCTATCCGGGGCCTGTATCCTATATTCTCATATCCTGAGTTTCGTCAGGGCTCACCGGCTCACGTTGGAGGGCTGCAGTCGCTGATGACTGATGTGTCAGGAAATATTCTATTTCTCAGATCCTCTCCTCTTGGTCAGGATTTTGACCAATATTAGGGAGACATTTCAGGATCAAATTTTGTCCCACAGCGCTGGGAGGCTCATCCCAGGTCAGGGGAGAATTCTTGATATGCCACTCCAGGTGCTAGTTTTTGGATTAGGCCCTATTGATAATTAAAGAGCCTCTGGATCCTCTATCTAATTATGATCCAGGAGACATTTTCCCTTGTTGCTTCCTCCCATACCTAGAATCACACTATTACAGTTATTTCATGTTATAAATGTGGTCTATTTCCTCAAGATGTTTAGCCATAGAAGTACTGTTGGAGGCCTGGTTACATACTGGGTACTGTAAGAGACACCAATCTTATAAAATAGACAGGATATAAGTAATGCAGCTAGTAACGTTAACAAAGACACAGTGCAGCAGGGAGACACAAAGAGCAAACAATCTGCAAACAAAGAACAATGATCAGTATAACTACTTGTAATCCAATTGCAATAGCGAGCAACCAGAGGTACCATAACTGATTTAGTGAGCCATCCGCTGTTTCGGTGTACCAGCAGTGCGTACTTAGACATGCAGGGCTTAATCTTTGAGACAAGCATATGCTACTGGCAGGATCAACCAGGTAGAGAGAAAAAGATAAATGTTTCAATTCTGCTTACAAGGATATAATTTAAGAAATTACTGTAAGACATAATTAGTTTAAGGGGAGGGTTTTGCTTACACGTGGAAAACACAGATTTAAAACAATCATTTTTCAGATAGAAACCATAAAAATTATAACCATAGTCACCAGTTTACCCAGTCATGTGCAACTAATTGTTGTTGTTAACAGCTTTATGAAGCCATCAGGTTTCCCATTAGAATTCTTCAAGTTCTTACCCAGTTCACCTTTATGGTTTGAAAACCAGAAACTTGTATTCATGCAAAGGTCCCTTCTATAAATCTTCTTGAAGAGGAAGCATTTTTGCAAAGGCATCAGAGTGAAACCATAACTGTGTACAATGGCGAAAGACTTAAGAAGGCACGCTTAAATCTGATTACGGTGCAATTGACAAAGTAACGCGGTTACTGCGGTGACATGCGACACTTTCAGATAATAAAGAGAATTCTGACTGGTAACATTTTACCAGGCCATACCAGATTTTAGGAACTCCATCTAATCTGTAGAATACCTGTATCATTCGGCATACAATATAACCTAAGAAGATTTATTGCTTATTTGACAACACTTCCCGTGTAATTCAACATACCCAAGTCAACCTAATTAGTTAATATCTCTCTTTGGGGTGTTTCAGGGGCCCTTTGAAGCACCCCAAAGTTAGCTAGAGGTCAAAGGAACTTCATTATAATTTGATTTGGGAAGTTTTGTCAAAAAAGTAAGAAAAGGGTTTAAAACAGTCAGATAGGATCACGTCACTGTGAAACAATAGTTATTCACTTAGCCAAAGTAACAATAAAAGATTTCAAAGGCAAGTACAGAACAGATCTCTTAAAAGGTAGAAAAACTTAAAATCTGGTATCAAAGGCAGTCCCGAATCTTAAGAAACCTTGTCTTCTTAACAGAGGGAAAAGCAAAATTCAAGTTGTGCCTCAGCTTACTTTTAAAATTTATTTACTCAATTAAACTTATTTTAAACTTAGTCCTGACCACGTACAGAACTCCTTTTTTTCAGGGTCCACTTTTTATAAACCTTCTGTCACTTATTTTAGCACAATTCTGACTTTCAAGTGGTCAGATATCTGGAGAGATTAAGTTTAGATAGACCTTCCTAAAAGATAAGTATTTTTAAAAGTTTACCTAAAGCTCTTATCTCATCTGCATTTTCTTTCCTTAAAAGTTTCTTCACGGGCTTCCTTGGTGATGCAGTGGTTGAGAGTCCCCCTGCCGATGCAGGGGACACGGGTTCGTGCCCCGGTCCGGGAAGATCCCACATGCCGCGGAGCAGCTGGGCCCGTGAGCCATGGCCGCTGAGCCTGCGCGTCCGGAGCCTGTGCTCCGCAACGGGAGAGGCCACAACAGTGAGAGGCCCGCGTACTGCAAAAAAAAAAGTTTCTTCACATCAAGTTATTTCCTTGCTGAGAAATTTGCAACAGATATAACAAGATTTTATTTAGGTTATATGAAACCTAGGCACAATAAAAGTATTATACTTAATGTTGATGACTCTAACAGCATGTCTATATTAATTAGATCAACAAACGAACGTTAATACCAATTAATACTGAATATTTCCCAGTCCACATGAACCTGAAGCTCATTTAGCTCAGTTTCTCTTGTATTTAGAATAGTTTGGTTTGTAAGTGCTTACTTTTCTTTAAGCCAATTAAATAGACCTCAGCAATGTTATCCAAAGACAAAGACACATACAAGGACACAAACATACAGAGACGTCATGGTTGTCATTTCAGAATTTCAGCACTCAGTCAGGTACAGCCATGTGAAGCCCATCAGTTTATAAAAAGAGGTTGGATTCAAATTAGGTTTCTGGCAGATGGAACAAATCAAACTCACTTGTCTAGCTGGCTGAATTTTTACAGAAAAGACACTTAGGTTTTTTATTTATCCTTGATAAGTCAATTTCTAAATTACTTTACCCTCTTTCAAAAAGATGCATTTTTAAAAGGTGGCAGAGATGAGGGTTCCTGAGAAGACCAGAAAGGACATTTGCATCTCAAAGATACAGGCAAGTTTTTCCTAGGATGACTTTGTTTCCCCTTTGTTTAATATTTACAAGCCTCTTGAGATAAACAGGGAGGGTTTGGGGAGTGGTATCTCTAGGAGAGTCAATCAACTCTTTCCCCACTGTCAAAGTTCCCTGGGGCTCCTGTGGGGAAATGAGATTCTGACACCTCAAGTCAAGGGAGTCCCCTGGCCTCTTATAGGATGTCAGCAGGAGGGAAATTGCCCTGCTGTGGAAGTGTTTCCCGGTCCAAATTGGGTGGCCTGTGGAGTCTGAGATGGTGATACTAAATCGGGCTCCTGTGCTCTGGGGGTTAACACAGAAACTTCTATTTGATCCCCGTGGGTAGGGGATACAGGAGGTGGTGAATATGATGGAGGCATGGGGGGAGGGTGGGCAGTTGGAACAACTGCCAGTGCAGCTTGCTGTTTTGCAAAACACTTCTAACTGCGAGATCCTATAAAAGTTGAGTGAGCCATTCAGGGGCTACCGCCCTTCTGATCCTATATTTTGGGTCCACACCCTATTACAATAGTATACCGTGTCTTTCTTAGTCATCGGCTCAGGGCTATGTTACACCCATTTATCTAATATAGGCCCCAAAGGGCTCTCCTTCAGGGTAGATGGAGTATTTCCCATTTTGTACACCAAAACGCAAAAGTCGCAAACAAATTCTGGCATCAGTGCACACAAAAGCAAGAACAAAACGAACGAACCAGTTCCCAAATCGGTTCTGAGGGTGTGTAGTGGTGTAGAGAGCAGCCGTCTGGTGCAGAAGCCCACCGGCAGCTAGGAGGAGCTGTGTTAGTCCAAAGGCTCCGGGACACATAGTCCATTCTCAGCCCAGAAGGAGCAGCCAGGGGGAACCAGTGGGAGGGCTTGGCTAATTGACGTTTGTGCCTGCCATAAAGCTTATTATTTAGCTCTTCGCCAGTAAACTATGGAGGGTTTGTACGTGGCTGCATAAATGGGTCTAAGAATGCTGGACAAGTGTGGTAACTGTTGCCTCCAAAGTGTGAAGAGACCGAAGTAAGACATGTTGGGCTTGCTATAATGTGTTGGGGGGCTGAATAGTTAACGGCTGAGGTTTAGCTGCAAGAGGAATTTCCTGGCTTTTAGAGGATCAGTTATTGCCCAGAAATTTAATAGTTGTGGACAGCCCTTGAATTTTATGTGGGGAATATGTAGCCCACCTGTATGTTATAGATGGGTCACCAACCATGTTACGGCCTTGTGCACCAATCTCCTGAGGGGCTCTGGATTAGAACATCAGTATAGTGCCAGACGGTGCAAGGGGACACCAGGTCTTGCCAGCAAAGACTGTGGGCAATAGCTGGGCTGTTAAGATAGCCAGTAGGCAGACAGGTTAAGACATAGTGGGCGCCTTCTGAAGTAAAAGTAGACTGCAGCTGGGACTCCTTAATAACTGGTACTGAGTAGAACATAATAGCTAGATTGTCACAGCAAAGTAATTCCCTGGAGCCCTTTGGATATCCTTAATGAACTGGACAATGTTGGAAATGGGAGCCTTAATAGTGGGGATCAGCATTTATATTTCAGTAGTTGATTATAAGGGGCCACTCGTTACTACCAGGCTTTAATAGCAGCCAAATGGGGGAATTGAAAAGGAGAAATAGTGTGTTTAATGACTTCTTCCTTTCATAAATTCTGAATTATGGGCTGCAATCCCACAGCCCCCTGTCATACATGTTATTGGGGGATATTTACTGTCTTAGGTGGCAGTCTTATGGGCTCCCAATATTCAGCTTCCACCAGAAAGGCCAGGAATTTGGGTTTGTTCCAAATGGCGTTGAGTACATCAAGGCATCCATAGCTGTAACGGGAAAGGGTAGGGCCAAAGGGGCTACCACCACTAAAAGGTTTTTAGTGAAGATTGTTTCAATAGTAACATTCAATGGTAGTTGAATGCCTTCTACTCCCCTGACTACTATGCCTTGTAATCTAAAGTGTGGCCCTTGCTTATAATTGGAGGGGTTCCCAGGAGGCACTGTAATTTGAGCTCCAGTTGTCAATGAGAGCCATAAGAAAAGTTGTTTATGTGTGTCCCAAGGATAATTAGAGAAGTATATGGGCAAGTGTCCCAGAGGAGGGCCACGCTCCAGGGATCTGCCAGGTCCCTAAGGCAGAGGCCTTGGCAGAGGTCAGGGTACAGGATTCGCAGAGGTGACAGCTACCCATCACTCCGGTCTCCTGAAGAGTCTGTAGCACCTGAGCAAAAATTTCTAACTTGTGCTTGGGCTTTCCCAAGGTTACGTCATCAGGGACCCCCGATCTCCAGAGCTGCCAATACAGGGAGGTCTGTTAGACATCTCATGAAGGATGGAGCTGTGTGATGGCACCACCCCTTGGTGGAGACCAGTAAGGGTCCCAGAAGTCCCTATATCCCTTAAGGGTCCTCTCTTGGGTTTCTGGCCAATGGGGCAGCGGGCCCATGTGCCTTTACTGGCAAGCGAGATTTGGGGCTTCAGAAAAATTATCTTTTTCATATCTAGCTACAACATGGATGCAGTCCCATGCCTGTTGTACTGTATCTGATGTTTCTTTGAACTGTAAGAGCATGGCTTTATAATTAGGGTGAACACCCTTCTCCCCCTTCCCTTGGACAAATTTTTTCTAGAAAAATTTGCATTTCAGTCATGGTATAGTTACATGTCTCTGTTTCTTGTTCATGCTGGTCATCCGATGTTTCGGTGCAATGGATGGTGACAGGGAACACCTGGAATGGAGTTTTCCTCTTCCCTGACTCATATGCTGCCACTTCCTGTTTAGGGTGTCCCAGTCAGCCTCGGTGGGGTCAAGGGATGATTTGCAACAGCAGCAAGAAATGCAGCAACACAGGAGGCACTTACCTCAGCGTCATTTGCCCGTTCGGGGTGCCATGATGCCCCTGGTAGAGCTGCCTCTATCATGGGTTAGGGCTGTGTGGGGGAACTCTTGGATGTATGTTTAGGGTATAGGATGGTTTGGGGTAATAGCAAAGCTGTGTAGAGACTGTGTATGTGTGATCTGGGGAGAGACGAGGGGCATGAGTGCCTTTGTGAGTGTATGGTTGGTGTAGCATGGTGTGGCTGGGTGGTGGGCTGCTTCTGGGTGTTTTGAGGCTATGTGTGCAGGCATTTGAGAAGAGGTAGGGGTATGCATTTTAATGCTTTGTGTGTTGGATCTGTGTGTATTCAGAGTGCAGGGGTTATACACATGCTCATCCTGTAGGGTAAGAGTTCAGGGAGTGTATTTTTGGTGTGGAGGAATTTGTAGAGATTGGGGTTGTCAGTGTAAAGTGGGGTTGCTAGCTGTGTGTGTATAATCAGGGGATGTGACAGAGGCTGTTTATAGTATCTCAAGATGCAGATGGGTGTATGTTTCTATTGTGGGTGTGAGGTCATCATGTGTTCTATGGGGAGTATTTAGGAAAAGGTTGGAAACATTGTGTCTCTCTGATGGTATTTTGGGTTTGTCTCACCTCCTGAGGCATTGCACATAGGTGGATGTTTAGAGCTGTGGGGGGACTGTATGTGTTATATTTGGATTTGGGGGTTGTGTCTTATATGAAGAAGTATGTGAGTTTGGTTTGAATGTATTTGGCTATTGTTGAAGGGTTTGTGTGTTTGCATTGAGGGGTTATATGGGGTTGGGTGGATTTTTGTGGGATATGAGGATTTAGGTGTTTGATTATCAGGGGCCGTTGGGGGTATGTTTTTGTATTCAAGACTGTGGCTGTGATTTTATTGGGGTTTGTAGTGCATGTATATTGGAGCTGGAGGGTTCTGGGCACACAGTCAGACATCTGCTTATAGGTAGGGAGTTTGTGTGTTTGAGGATGTTTGGAGCTCTGTGGGGCTGTGTGATGGTGGCACAAGTGACTGTGGGCAGGTGGAATGTATGTTGGGCTGGAAGGGAAACTCAAGGGCATGTTGGGGACTGTGAGGCGCCCATGTGAACTCCCACGTGGACTGACCTTTGTTCCTTCTGATCTTCTATGGCTCGTACGCATCCTGATCTTCTGTGACCGCTACTCCCCTGGAATGGTCAGTGATACTCTGCTTTTTGTTAGTCAGATGAGTCAGGAAATGTCACTTTCTCTGGCAGCTGGATGTGCCTCTTGCAAGTGAGTGGTCCTGGGTCCAGGGTGCAGGACTGGTGGATAGATGCAGAGTGAGGCTGATTCCCCCATGAGCCCTCTCCTCAGTGAGGTGGCCCAGAGGTCAGGGCTGTATCTCCAGAAGGTCAGACATGGCCAGTCCTCTCTAGAACGTGCTGGAGGGGCCAACTCATTGAACGGACCATGCCAGGAGATAAACAGACCCCGAGGACAATTCCTAAGGGAGAAATCTATACCTACCCATCTTCCACTTTCTCCTTTGGATGGCCTCTACCACAAGGTAAAAACTAAGCCCCCTCACATGGCCTTTCTTGGCCTGCTCTTACTGAGCGGCCAGTCTCTCCCCACATCCTGGCTCACTATGGACCCTCTGGTGATACCAGCAAGGGAACCCCTGCATGTCAGTTCTCACCTCCTTCCCTTGGCCCCTTGCTGCCCTTGCTGTTTGCCCTGCTCTTCTTCCCCGAAGGCTGTGAGTCACCCTGTCCAGGTGGGAAGGATCCACTGCAAATGCAAAATTGAGTAATTACTGCATCACCTGAGTCTCTAGCATGTGCCAGGCACTATGACGCTTGCCAAATCCATAAGAACCCCACAAAGCGGATATGCCATTAGTTGCACTTTGCAGGTGATGAAGCTGAGGTTCAGAGGTGAGCAACCATGACCAAGTACCCTGTATGTACCAGAATATCGATCAGACTGGTCAACGTATCCAAAAAAGCCAAACATTAGTCTGATCGGTACGCCTAGATGCCAGGCTGTAAGGCGCAAAACACGTCCCAGCACGAGAAGGAGCAGTGCCAAGTACCCCAGCAAAGAAGCAGTGTTCATATCCTGCTTTCTTAATCGAAATAACTGCACATCAACCCACAATTTCCTACTCTGTTAATAGGAGAAAAATACCAATGTGCATTGTCCTGTAAAACTACCTTAAAATAATACGTATGATCCCTAGTGCTTTAGTAATGACCCCAAATCATCATCATGAGGTTGGGATACTACTTAAAACACTGCATGTCTTACACGCTGACATATAGCATCTGTAAAGTCAGTTCTTTGGGTAATGATGGTAGATAGAAGTGGCCCAGAAGGACAGAAGACAGAAACTAAAGCAGAAACTACTTGTCCAGAGGTGACAATGGGTCATAGCCAAGGTTCAAGCATTACGAGGGAGGTGGTGAAAATAGTAATGGGCATAGAGTGTAATAAGTCAAGGATATCTAATGTAGTTTCCAATGAAGGTTTGTGAAAGACATATAACTAAAAAGACAATAGGCTGGGAGGTGAAATAATACAAAACATTTGATATATTTTTTACAAGGATAAAAGAAGATAGAAATGAACATTAAAGAAGTAGGTCAAATAGAAAAAACTGTAAGATGGTTAATAACCTCACAATATGATGAGGCAACTTAGATGTATTTTGTTTAAATAAATTGGTAGACTATATTTAGTGTAGTTTTAAGTTTAAAGAGAATTTGAGCAGAGTATAGAGTTCTCATACACCCCCTCACATCTATTCCCCAAACCAAAGTTTCCCCTATTATTAACGTCTTGCATTAGTGTGAGGCATTTTTTACAATTGATGAGCCAATGTTCATACATTATTATTAACTAATATCCATAGTTTACATTACACTTTACTCTGTTGTCTATCCTATGTGTTTTGAGGAATGTATGACAAGCATTGACCATTACAGTATCATACAGAATCGTTTAAGTGCCCTACCTTTTCCACGATGTCATATAGCTGAAATCATACAGTATGTATCCATTTCAGTTTGGCATCTTTCTTTTAGCAATATGCGTTTAGGGTTCCTCCATGTCTCTTCCATTTAGTACTCTTATAGCTCAAGCTGCCATAACATAATACTATAGGCTTGGAGACTTTAACAAGTCACAGTTCTAGAGGCTTGGAAGTTTAAGATCACAGTGCTGGCCAATTCAGTGCCTGGTGAGGGCTCTCTTCCTGGCTTACAGACAACTGTCTTTTCACTGTGTCCTCACATGGTGGAGAGAGACAGAAAAACTTCTCTTGTTTCTTCTTATAGGGGCACTAATAGAGCCTACTCCTCATGACATCATTTAATCTAATTACCTGCCAAAGGCCCCATCTCCAAATACTATCACTTTGTTAGAGCTTGAATATATGAATTTTGGGGGGACAGAATTCAGTTGATAGCCTCATTCTTCTAACAGTATAAAATATGACTAATAAAGAAAGCTCATATTAAATTACCTCTTTTCTAGCAATACATAGATATTTACTTGCTTTTTTAAACCATTTACATATTTTAAGATAAATGAATTAAAGATTTTAAAAAATCAGGTAGAGTAAGATAAGAAATTGTAGGTACGAACATGTTGAAGCAAAAACAGATAAACCCCCCAGTTGCATTGTCTCAAAAATTCAGTTAGAGTTCTAAGGTCTGATTTAGGTTTCCACCTCTGGCTCATGCCATTTGCTGTACCACAACAGTAGGATGGGGGGGTATGCTAAAGTTAGGACGTTAGAAAAACCATTAGAAAACAGATACCTTGCTAAACTGAATGCTTATTTGGTGTGAATTGAGGCTGTTTTTTCTTTTTTTTTTTTTTTTAAACATCTTTATTGGGGTATAATTGCTTTACAATGGTGTGTTAGTTTCTGCTTTATAACAAAGTGAATCAGTTATACATATACATATGTTCCCATATGTCTTCCCTCTTGCGTCTCCCTCCCTCCCACTCTCCCTATCCCACCCCTCTAGGCTGTCACAAAGCACCGAGCTAATATCCCTGTTCCTTGCGGCTGCTTCCCCCTAGCTATCTACCTTACTACGTTTGTTAGTGTGTATATGTCCATGACTCTCTCTCGCCCTGTCAAAGCTCACCCCTCCCCCTCCCCATATCCTCAAGTCCGTTCTCCAGTAGGTGAGGCTGTTTTTTCTTAACGGTATGATTCACATTAAAACTTGTCAGGACACAGTAAATTAACTAAAAGTAACTTGGGGAGAAGTTTTATTTATTTTATTTTATTTACGTCTTTATTGGAGTATAATTGCTTTACAATGGTGTGTTAGTTTCTGCTTTATAACAAAGTGAATCAATTATACATAGAAGTTTTATTTTTTACTGCGATAAAATTAACCGTTGTAACTTGCGCAATTCAATGGCATTTAGTACATTCACAATGTTGTGCAACCCTTACTTCTATGTGGTTCAAAAATATTTTTATCGCTTTAAAGGGAAGCCCTACCCATGCTTTCTTCTACCAAACCCCGGGGCAATCACCAATGTGCTTTCTGTCTCTATAGATATATCTATTTGGATATTTCATATAAGTGTAAATTATACAGTATGTGACCATTTATGTCAGGCTTCTTTCACATAGCATAATTTTCAAGGTTCACCCATATTGTAGTATGTATCATTACCTCATTTCTTTCTTCTTCCCATCTTTAATGAGGTATAATAGAGAAATAAAAATATATATTTAGGGCTTCCCTGGTGGCACAGTGGTTGAGAGTCCACCTCCCGATGCAGGGGACACGGGTTCGTGCCCCGGTCCGGGAAGATCCCACATGCCGCAGAGCAGCTGGGCCCGTGAGCCATGGCCGCTGAGCCTGTGCGTCCGGAGCCTGTGCTCCGAAACGGGAGAGGCCACAACAGTGAGAGGCCCGCGTACTGCAAAAAGAAAGAAAATATATATATATATATATTTAGAATATACAACTTGATGTTTTGATATACATATACATTTTTGAAATAATTGCCACAGTCAAGCCAATTAACATATCCATCACCTCATATAATTACCATTTTCTTTTTTCTTTCTTTATGGTGAGAACACTTCAGATCTACCCTCTTAGCAAATTACAAGTACACAATACAGCATTGTTAACTATATGCACATTGTTGTACACTAGATTTCCAGAAATTATTCACGTTGCATAACTGAAACTTTGTTCCTCGTGATCAATACCTGCCAATTTTCCCATCCCCTCATCTCCTGTCAAGCACTGACTGCACCCCACATCTATGACTATTTTGGATTCCACATAAAAGTAGTATCATGAAGTGTTTGTAGCTGTCTTTCTGTATCTGGCTTATTTCACTTAGCATAATCTCTTTCAGGTTCATCCACGTTGTCACAAATAGCAGCATTTCCTTCATTTTAAAGGCTGAATAATATTCCATTGTCTACAGGCATGCCTTGGAGATATTGCAGGTTTGGTTCCAGACCACCAAAATAAAGCAAATATTGCAACAAAGCAAGCCACATGAAATTTTTGGTTTACCAGTGCATATAAAAGTTATGTGTATACTATATTATAGTGGGTTAATGTGCGATAGCATTATGTCTAAAAAACCCATGTACATACCTTAATTTTAAAGTAATGCTAATTGGGAAAATGGCACCGATAGACTTACTCAATGCAGGATTGCCACAAACCTTCAATCTGTAGACAACGTAGTATCTGCAAAGCACAATAAAACGAGATATGCCTGTTTATATACCACACTCTATTTATCCATTCATGGATCTACAGACACTTAGGTTGATCCAATATCTTGGCTACTGTGAAAAGTAAGCATGGAAGTGCATATGTCTCTTCACGATACCGACTTCATTTCCTTTTGCTGCATACCCGGAAGTGGGATTGCTGAGTCATAACATAGTTGTAGTTTTAATTTTTTGAGGAACTTCAATACTGTTTTCCTTAGTGGCTGTATCAAGTTACATACCCAACAGAAATGCACGAGGGTTCCCTTTTCTCCACATCCTCATCAACACTTGTTATCTTTTGTCTTTTTGAGAATCGCCATTGTAACAGGTGTGAGGTGATTTCTCACTGTGGTTTGACTTGCATTTCTCTGACAGTTAGTGATGTTGAGTGCCTTTTCATACATCTGTTGGGCATTTATATGCCTCCTTTGGAGAAATGTCTATTGAAGTCCTTTGCCCATTTTTAAAAATAAATTTATTTTGTTTATTTATTTATTTATTTTTGGCTGCATTGGGTCTTTGTTGCTGAGCGTGGGCTTTCTGTAGTTGAGGTGAGTGGGGGCTACTCTGTTGTGGTGCACGGGCTTCTCATTGCAGTGGCTTGTCTCATTGCAGGGCACAGTGTCTAGGTGTGCGGGCTTCAGGAGTTGTGGCTCGCAGGCTCCACAGTGCAGGCTCAGTAGTTGTGGCGTGTGGGCTTAGTTCCTTCACGGCATGTGGGATCTTCCCGGACCAGGGCTCAAACCCGTGTCCCCTGCATTGGCAGGTGGATTCTTAACCCCTGCACCACCAGGGAAGTCCCCCATTGGGATTTTAATAGGGATTGCATGGAATCTTTGGATCACTTTGGGTAGTATGGATATTTTAATGATAGTAAATCCTCCAGTTCATGAACATGGGATGTCTTTCCATATTATCAGTGTCATCTTTAATTATCCTCATCAATTTTTTATACTTTTCAATGTATAGATCTTTCACCTCTTTGTCTAAATTTATTCCTAAGTATTTTATTCTTTGTCATGAAATTCAGAATGGGGTTGTTTTCTTAATTTCCTTTTTTGGGTAGGTCATTCCTCTTGTATAATGACTTCTATATGCTGATTTTACATCCTGCAACTTTACTAAACTCACTTATGAGTTCTAACAGTTTCTACTGCTGTTCTTGTTGAATCTTTAGGATTTCCTACATGTATGATCATGTCATCTGCAAACAGAGGTAATTTTACTTCTTCCTTTCTGATTTGGATGCATTTTATTTCTTTTTCGTGCCTAATTCCTCCATCTTCCAGTGCTGTGTTGAATAGAAGTGGTAAGTGTGGACATTCTTGCGTTCTTCCTGATATTAGAGGGACAGCTTTTAGTTTTTCCCTGTTGAGTAAGATGTTTGCTGGGGTCTTTTCTTTTTCATATGCCTTTATTGTGTTGAGGTACATTCCTTCTACACCTAATATGTTTAGAATTTTTATCATGAAACGATGTTGAATTTTGTCAAATCCTTTTCTGCCTCTATTGAGATGATCATATGAGTTTTCCTTCATTTTGTTAATGTGGTGTATCACAGTGGTTGATTTGTGTATGTTGAACCATCCTTGCATCCCAGGAATAAATCTGACTTGAGCATGGGGTACGATAATTTTAATTTATTGTTGAAATCAGTTTGCTAATATTTTGTCGAGGATTTTTGCATCTAAGTCTATCAAAGATATTGGCTGTAATTTTCTTTTCTTGTAGTGTCCATGTCGGGCTTTGGTATCAGGGTAATGCTCGCCTTGTAAAATTAGTTTGGAAGTGTTCCCTCCTATCCAATTTTTTGGATGAGTTTGAAAAGGATTGGTACTAATTCCTCTTCAAATATTTGGCAAAATTCACCAGGGAAGCCATCTGGTCCTGGATTTTCTATTTTTTTTTAAATTATTGATTAAATCTCCTTATTTGTATTTGGACTGTTAAGACTTTGTATGTTATCTTGATTCAGCGTTGGTAGGTTGTATGTTTGTAGGAATTTATCCATTTCTTCTAGATTATCCCATTTGTTGGCATAATTGATAATGGACCCTTATGATTCCTTTATTTCTGAGGCATCACTTGTATTGTCTCCTCTTTCATTTCTGATTTTATTGAGTTGTCTTTTGTATTTTTTTCTTAATTTGTGTAGCCAGGAGTCTTTCAAATTTATCTTTTCAAAAAACACCACTTAGTTTTGTTTCTATTTTCTATTGTTTTTCTATTCTCTATTTGATTTATTTCTGCTCTAATCTTTACTATTTCCTTCCTTCTGCTAAATTTGAGATTACTTTTTTCTTCTTTTTCTAGTTCCTTGAGGCATAAAGTGAGATTGTTTACTTGTGGTTTTACTTCTCTTTTAATGTATGCATTTATCACTCTAAACTTCTCCTGTAGTACTGCCTTTGCTGCATCCCATAAATCTTGGTGTGTTGTCTTTCATTTTAGTTTGTGTCAAGATTCTTTTTAAATTCCCCTTTGATTTTCTCTTTGACCCAATGGTTGCTCAAGACTGTATTATTCAACATGATAAATGTAATTAACATTGGTGTGTGTTATATATGAAGGTTAAGAGAGTAAAGCCTAAGAGTTCTCATCACAAGGAAAACAATTTTTTCTTTTGCTTTTATTTTGTGGCCATAAGAGTTGATGTTCACTAAACTTACTGTGGTAATCATTTCTTGATGTACATAAGTCAAATCTTTATGCTGTACACCTAAAACTTATGCAGGGCTCTGTGGCAGTTATATCTCAATAAAAGTGGAATGGGGGAAAAGAGTATATTGTTTACTTTCCACATATTGGTAGATTTTCTTGTTTTCTTTTCTTTATTAAAAATATTTTTTTATTTAATTGTTTTGCCGCGTTGGGTCTTCTTTGCTGCATGCGGGCTTTCTCTAGTTGCAGTGAGCGGGGGCTACTCTTTGTTGTGGTGCACGGGCTTCTGATTGCAGTGGCTTTTCTTGTTGCGGAGCACAGGCTTTAGGTGCGCAGGCTTCATTAGTTGCAGCACTCGGGTTCAGTAGTTGCGGCACGTGGGCCCTAGAGCGCAGGCTCAGTAGTTGTGGTGCACGGGCTTAGTTGCTCTGCATCATGTGAGATCTTTGCTTACCAGGGATTGAACCCATGTCCCCTGCATTGGCAGGCAGATTCTTAAGCACTGTGCCACCAGGGATATCCTAATATTCCTGTTTTGTTACTATTATGGGATTTCTAGTTCCATATCATTGTGATCAGATAAGATACTTGAAATTATTTCAGACTTTTAAAATTTGTTAAGACTTGATTGTGGCCTAACATATTATCTATTCTGGAGAACGTTGTGTGTGTTCTTGAAATGAACGTGTATGTGCTGCTGTTGGATGAACTGTTTTGTATATGTCTGTAAGGACCATATGGTCCATAGTGTAGTTCAAGTCATGTTTGTTGATTTATTTTGTGTCTGGGTGTTATTGTAATTGGGTTATTGAAGTCCCTTACTATTTGTGTCCTGCAATCAATTTCTCCATTTAATTTCGATATTTCCTTTAGGGTTTTATGTGCTCTGATGCTGGATGCACGTATAATTGTTATACCCTCCTGTTGAGTTGACTCTTTTATTATCATATAGAAACCTTCTTTGTCTATACAGACAATTTTTGACTTAATGTCTATTTTGTCTGTCATGCATATAGGAACTCTCACTTTGTTTTGGTTGCCATTTGCATGGAGTGTCTTTTTCCATCCCTTCGCTTTGAGCCTATATGTGTCTTTTCATCTAAAATGAGTCTCTTGTAGACAGCATAGGGTTGGATATTGTTTTTTTATCCATTCAGCCACTCTATGCCTTTTGATTGGGAAGATTAATCCATTTATATTAAATTAATTATTGATCAGTAAGGACTTACTATTGCTATTTCATTAATTGTCTTATGTCTGTTTTGCATCTGTTTTGTCCTCTTTCTCTGTAGCTTTATTTCATTGTTGTTTGATTATTTTTTTTGTAGTGATTTACTTTGATCCTTTTCTCTTTATCTTTTGTTTATTTACAATAGGCCTTTCTTTGTGGTTAGCTGAAGGCTACATAGAAATCTTGTAGTTCTAAACATCTGTTCTTTTACTCCCACCGAAACTTTGTGTCCTTATACCCAGTTTCCTTCTTTTTCTATTGTTAACAAATTTTAACTTTTATATCAGGGTTAAAGTACTTTATACGGCACCATTACAGTGTTATTATGCTATATTTGTGTGTGTGTGTATGAGTTTAACATTGAAATTTATGCTTCTGTTTGCTTTTGCATTTCTGTTAACATGTTTTCATTTCAAAGTGCTCTCCCTTAAGCGTTTCTTTTAAGGCAGGTCTAGTAGTGATGAACTCACTTAGATATTGTTGACTTTATCTCTCCTTTATGTTTAAAGCATAATTTTGCTAGGTATGGTCATTTTTGCTCACAGGTTGTTTTTTCTTTTCAGTACTTTGAATATATCATCCAACTCTCTCCTGGCCTGTAAGGTTTCTGCTGAGATATTCACAAATTGTTTTCTGGGAGTTCCCTCATATGTGCCAAGTCACTTTTCTCTTGTTCCTTTCAATATTCTCTCTTTGTACTTCACATTTAAGAAGTTGATTATAACGTGATTGGGTGTAGTCTTCTTTGTGTTGATCCTCTATTGAGCCCTTGGAACTTACTTCTACTGCTACACTATTTATTTTCTAGATACCTTATATCCATTTTGTTCTTCACTTCCTTCATTATTACATTCTTTTGTGATTGATGTTTTTCCTGGTTTACCATTTTGATTCTCTTCTTATTTCTTTTCTGTATACTTTTTGAGGTATTTTTCTTAGTGCTTATACTAGGGGTTAAATGAAGCATCTTAAATTTATGAAAAACCAAATTTGAATTAATAGCATTTTCATTTAATAATAACAAAAATTCTGCTTATTTACATCCCGCATCCTCGTTTACACTGCACTTGTCACAAATTACATCCTTATGTATCATGTGCCCATTAATAGCCTTATAATAACTATTTTATATATTTGTCTTTTAAATCACATTTTGAAAAGAGGCGTTACAAACCCTAAATACAAATGTGTTGGCCTTTTAAACTTAGTGTCGTTACCTTTACCATCGTTCTTTAATTCTTCATATGGTTTCAAGTTACGTTTCATTCCAGCCTGAAGGATTCCTTTAACAGTTCTTATTGAGCAGATCTACTAGTAATGAACTTCTTCAGTGTTTCTTTATATGAATGTCTTACTTTTCCTTTATTTAAAAACATTCTGGTAAAATATACATAACACAAAATTTATCATCTTAACAATTTAAGAGTGCAGGCCAGAGGCATGAAATATATTTACACTGCTGTGCTATCATTACCATCATCCATCCACACAGCTTTTCATCTTGCAAAATGATAATAGTCTGTACTCATGAAACAACTCTCCGTTTCCCTTGCCCCCTCACCCCCGGAAACCACCATTGTACTTTCTGTCTCTGTGAATTTGATTGCTCTATGTACTTCATATAAGTGTGATCATACAGTATTTGTCCTCTTGTGACTGGCTTATTTTACTTAGCGTAATGCCTGAAGGTTGATCCATGTTGTAGCATGTGTCAGAATTCCCTTCCTTTTTAAGACTGAATATTGATTTATTGTTTGTATAGACCACATTTTGTATATCCCTTCATCCCTCAATGGACCCTTGAGTTTTTTCAGCCTTTGCCTATAGTGAATAATTCTGCTATGAACATGGGTGAACACATAACTCTTCGAGTTCATAATTTCAATTCTTTTTGAGTATTTAATAGGAACTTGAATTATGGGATCATATGGTAATTCTATTTTTAATGTTTTGAGGAACCACCATATTGTTTTCCTTTCTGTGTGCACCATTTTACATACCCACCAACAGTGTACAAGTGTATACATACTGGATATTAACCTTATCAGCTATAGGATTTGCAAATATTTTCTCCCATTCAGCAGGTTCGTTTCATTTTTTGATGAAAGAAGTAGTTTTAAATGTTGAATACCTAGTTTATTTATTTTATTACCTCCACTTTTGGTGTCATATTCAAGAAATCTTTGCCAAATTTCATGTCATGGTTTTCTTCCCAACACTTTCTTCTAAGAGTTTTATAGTTTGAGGTCTCACATTTAGGTCTTTGATTCACTGAGTTAATTTCTGTATGTGGTGTAAGGTAGGGATCTACCGTCATTCTTTTGAATGTGGATATTTTTTTGCCAGTACCATTTGTTGACATCGCTATCCTTTCCCCATTGGGTGGTCTTGGCACTCCTGTTGAAAATCATTTGGTGATGTATATACAGGTTTACTTCTGGGTTTCTCTTTTATTCCACTGGCCTATTCTCCTGCCTATATGTGTGTTTATGCTGGTACTATTTTGATTACTGTGGTTTTGTAGTAGGTTTTGAAATCAAGAAATTTGAAACTTCAAATTTTGTTCCTTTTACACATTATTTTAACTATTCAGGCCCTTTAAATTCTGTGTGAACTTCAGGATGAATTTTTCTACTTCTGAAAAAACCTCACTGTGATGTTTAAAGAGATTGCATTTAATCTGTACATCCCTTTAAGTTGTGTTGACATATTAACAACATTAAGTCTTCCAATCTATGAACACAAGATGCCTTTACATTTATTGGTGTCTTCATTAATTTCCTTCAGCAACGTTTTCTAGTTCTCAATGTACATGTCTTTTGTCCCCCTGGTTAAGTTATTCCTCGTCTTTTACTATATTCCATGATATTTTAAATGCTATTTTGTGTTTGCTTTCCTTTTTACACTTTTCATTGTTAGTGTATAGAGACACAACTGAATTTTGCATATTGATTTTGTATCTCGCAACTTTTCTGAATTCATTTATTAATTGTAACAGGTTTCTTTTGGTGCATGTGTGTTGTCTCTGAACAAATATAATTTTATTTCTTCCTTTCTGATTTAGATGCCTTTTATTTTTTATCTTGCCTTATTTATTTGGCTAGGAATTCCAGTACTTTGCTGAATAGAAGTGGTGACAACAGGCCTCCTTCCTTTGTTCCTGATCTTAGGGAGGAAGATTTCATCACTGAATATAATAGCTGTTGGTTTTCTATCTGTGACCTTCATTATGTTGAAATCATCAACTTGTATTTCTGGTTTGTTGAGTTTTTTAATCATAAAATGGCATTGAATTTTGTCAAATGTTTTTTCTGCATCAATGAAGATGATCACATGGAGTTTAGTCCCTTCAGTCTCTTTATGTGCTATACTACATTGACTGATTTTCATATGTTGAACCAACCTTGCCTTGCAAGAATAAATCCCATTTGGTCATGATGTATAATCCTTATAATGGGCTGTTCTGTCTCTTATTATTTTTTAAAGGATTTTTGCATCAGTACTCATAAGGGATATTGGTCTGTAGTGTACTTTTCTTGTAGTGTCTTTAGGTTTGTAATTGCTATAATGTTAACCTCATAGAATGAGTGAAAATACATTCTCTCCTCTTAAATTGTTTGGAAGAGCTTGAGAAGGATTGGTGTTAATTCTTCTTTAAATAGTTGGTAGAATTCACCATGAAGTTACCTGGTGCTGGGCGTTCAGTTGTTGGAAGATGTTTGATAAGTGATTCCATATCTTAACTTGTAGATCTGTTCAGATTTTGTATTTCTTGGTAAGATGTGTGTTTCTAGGAATGCGTTCATTTCATCTAAGTTATCCAATTAGTTGGTATACAACTGTAAATAGTACTCTATTGTAAGCCTTTTTGTCTCTACAAAATTGGTAGTAATGTCCCTTTCTTCATTTCTGATTTTACATATTTTGTTCTTATCTCTTTTTTTAATAGTCAGTCTAACTAGTTTTGTCAATTTTGTTGATCGTTTTCCTCTTTTTACAGCTATTTTGAGGCATAACTGACAAAACTGTAATATATCTAGAATGTATAAGATGATTATTTGATATACGTATATATTGTAAAAGGATTCTCACAATCAAGTTAATTAACATACCCATCTCCTGTCATATATTTACTTTTTGTGTGTGAGGACACAAATTCTACTCTCTCAGAAATTTTCCGTTACAGAATACAGCATCATCAGTTAGTCACCATGTTATACATTAGCTCCTCAGACCTTATTCCTTCATTTTATCCCTCACGTTATAAGTGAAAATTTGTATCCATTTACCAGCGTGTTTCAATTTCCCCCCATACCCAACTGCAGGCAACAATTTCTGCTCTGTGTTTCTATGATTCCAACTTTTTTTTTAGATTCCACACATAAGTGATACCATGCGGCATTTGTCTTTTCTCCATCAGGCTTATTTCACTTAGCATAATGTTCTCCAGGCTCATTCGTGTTCTTGCAAGTGTCAGGATTTACTTTAAGGTTGAATAATATCCCACTGTGTATGTTATGGATGTGTATTTGTGTGTGTGTGTATGTGTGTGTGTGTGTGTGTGTGTGTGTATCAGAATTTGTTTATCCATTCATCTATTAGAGACAGGCAGGTTCTTTCCATACCATTACTGTGAATAACATTTCAAAGCTTTTTTTGTTTTTGTTTTTGTTTTTTTCCCATACCACGTGGCTTGTGGGATCTTAGTTCCCCAACCATGGGTTGAACCCGGGCCCTCCCCTCATCAGTGAGAACACAAAGTCCTAACCGCTGGACAGCCAGGGAATTCCTAAAAAATATTGTTTCTCTTGCTATACGACCAGAAGTGAAATTGCTGGATCACATGGTATTCTAATTTTATTTTCTTGAGGAATCTCCATACTGTTTACAGTACTGGTTGAACCAATTTACATTCCCAACAACAGTGCACACAGATTCCCTTTTCTCCACATCCTCACCGACATTTATCTTTTTCATAATATACATACTAACAGGTGTGATGTGATATCTCATTGTGGTTTTGATTTGCATTTCCCTGCTGATTGGTGATGTGAATCACCTTTTCATATACCTGTTTCCCAAATGTTTGTCATCTTTGGGAAAATGTCTTTATAGGTCCTTTGCCAATTTTTAAATTGTGTTATATGGTGTTTTTGCTACTGAGTTGTATGAGCTCCTTGTATACTTTGGATATTAACTTCTTTTTAGATACGTGATTTGCAGATATTTTCTCACACTCCATATGTTGCTTTTTCATTTTGTTCATGGTTACCTTTGCTGTTCAGAACCTTTTTCGTTTGATGTAGTCCCACTTGTACATTTTTGCTTTTGTTGCCTTTGCTTTTGGTGTCAAATCCAAAAGGACATTGATGAGATTAGTGTCAAGGAGCTTACCCCTTATATTTTCTACTAAGAATTTTAAGGATCAGGTCCTATGTTCATGTCTTTAATTAATTTTGAGTTTATTTTTATATCTGGCGTAATGTGACTTTTCCATGTGGCGGTGCAGTTTCCCCAAAAACCGTTTAGTGGAGAGACTCTCCTTTTCCCATTGTTTATGCTTGACTTCCTTGCTGAAAACTAATTGACTATATATGCATGGGTTTATTTTTGAGCTCTCGATTCATTTTTGTTGATCTGTGTTTCTGTTTTATGCCAATACAGTACTTATTTGATTACTATAGCTTTGTATTATAGTTTGAAATCAGGAAGTGTGATGTCTCTAGTTTTGTTCTTCTTTCTCAAGATTGCTTTGGCTCTTTGGAGTCTTTTGTGGTTTCATATGAGTTTTAGGATTTTTTTTTCTATTTCTTTAAAAACTGCTTTGGAATTTTGATAGAGATTGCATTGAATTTGTAGGTCACTTTGGATGGTATGGGCATTTGCACAATATTAACCCTTCCAATCCATGAACACAGAATATCTATCCATTTGTTTGTGTCTTCTTCAATTTCTAACATCAGTGTTTTATGGTTTTTAGTGTGTAGATCTTTCACCCCATTAGATAAATTTGTTTCTAAGTATTTTACTTTTTTCATACTATTGTAAATGAGATTATTTTCTTAATTTTTCTTCTGATAATTCATTGTTAGTTGATATTCGTTGATATACAAATGCAGCTGATTTTTGTATTTTGATCCTGAAACTCTACAGAATTCAGTTATTCTAACAGGTTTTTATTTTTTTTTTGCAGTGTGTTTAGGGTTTTCCACATATCATATCATGTCATCTGCAAACAGACTTATTTTACTTATAACTTTACAATTTGAATGTCTTTTATTCGTTTTTCTTGCTTAATGGCTCTGGCTAGGACTTACAGTCATACGGTGAATGAGGGTGCTGAGAGTTGCATCCTTGTCTTGTTCCTGATCTTAGAGGATGCTGTTCCTTGTTTCAGCTTCTCACTATTGCGTGTAATGTTAGCTGTAGTCTTATCATATATGGCCCTTATTATGATAACGTACATTATATGTATACATAATTTGCTGAGTTGTTTTTTCACACACAAACACACACACACTGTATTTTATTTTTACAAGAGATAAACTGACACTGAGCATTGTAAATGGATGACCACAACAAAATCAACAATGATTGCAATTACCAAACATGAAACACACTCATACTATGTCATAATATTGACATTCAGTCCAGTAAACCTCCACTGTAGCAGCTCCTTTAGTTTGCAGTGAAAACTGATTTGTATATTTCTTGCCTCTGTGTCCTTGTGGGATTTTTTTATTCAAACAGAAAGTCACAAAAATTATAATCATCCTCATCAGTTCACTCAGTCCCATGTAATTAATTTTTTTTCATCTTTTATGAATTCATGAGTTTTACATTAGAGTTCTGAAAATGCTTATTCATTCAGTTCAGCAGTATAGTCAGTTACCAGAAACCTGTACTTGTCAGAGTGTTTTCCGTGAATTCCTTGAAGGTGAAACCCTTTTATAGGAACATTTTTGCGAAAGCATCAGAGTACACCCAGAACTGTCTGTAAATGACAAAAGACTTAAAAATGACCATGGTTAAAGATTTGATGAAAGTTCATAATAATGCAATTGACAAGGAAATTTAGTTATTGCTGAGATATACATTTTGAAGTAATAGCTAGAATTATGACTTGTAACATTATACCAGAACATATAAGATTTTTAGAAAATTCATGTAATGTCTGAAACATTTATATTAACATATTTCCATACAAATAACTGAAAGAAAGTTTAATATTAGTTGTTTTTTTGTTTGTTTGTTTGTTTATACTGCAGGTTCTTATTAGTCATCAATTTTATACACATCAGTGTATACATGTCAATCCCAATCGCCCAATTCAGCACCCTACCATCGCCAGCCCACCGCGGTATTCCCCCCTTGGTGTCCATATGTTTCTTCTCTACATCTGTGTCTCTATTTCTGCCCTGCAAGCTGGTTCATCTGTACCATTTGTCTAGGTTCCACATATATGCGTTAATATATGATATGTTTCTCTTTTTGGCTTACTTACCCTGTATGACAGTCTCTAGATCCATCCATGTCTCAACAAATGACCCAATATCGTTCCTCTTTATGGCTGAGTACTATTCCATTGTATATATGTACCACATGTTCTTTATCCATTCATCTGTAGATGGGCATTTAGGTTGTTTCCATGACCTGGCTAATGTAAACAGTGCTGCAATGAACATTGGGCTGCATGTGTCTTTTTGACTTATGGTTTTCTCTGGGAATATGCCCAGGAGTGGGATTGCTGGGTCATATGGTAATTCTAATTTTAGTTTCTTAAGGAACCTCCATACTGTTCTCCATAGTGGCTGTATCAATTTACATTCCCACCAACTGTGCAAGAGGGTTCCCTTTTCTCCACACCCTCTCCAGTATTTGTTGTTTGTAGATTTGCTGATGATGCCCATTCTAACTGGTGTGTGTGAGGTGATTCCTCATTGTAGTTTTGATTTGCATTTCTCTAATAATTAGTGAGGTTGTGCAGGTTTTCATGTGCTTCTTGCCCATCTGTATGTCTTGTTCGGAGAAATGTCTATTTAGGTCATCTGCCCATTTTTGGATTGGGTTGTTTGTTTTTTTAATATTGAGCTGCATGAGCTGTTTATATATTTTGGAGATTAATCCTTTGTCCATTGATTCGTTTGCAAATATTTTCTCCCA
Organism: Delphinapterus leucas; assembly: GCF_059928025.1. Classification (NCBI taxonomy): domain Eukaryota; kingdom Metazoa; phylum Chordata; class Mammalia; order Artiodactyla; family Monodontidae; genus Delphinapterus; species Delphinapterus leucas. The sequence goes on from NC_143134.1 coordinate 36,724,277, forward strand.
TTCTGAGGGTTGTCTTTTTGTCTTGTCCATGGTTTCCTTTGCTGTGCAAAAGCTTTGAAGTTTCATTAGGTCCCATTTGTTTATTTTTGTTTTTATTTCCATTACTCTAGGAGGTGGATCAAAAAAGATCTTGCTGTGATTTATGTCAAAGAGTGTTCTTCCTGTCTTTTCTTGTAACAGTTTTATAGTGTCTGGTCTTACCTTTAGGTCGCGAAACCATTTTGAGTTTATTTTTGTGTATGGTGTTAGGGAGTGTTCTAATTTCATTCTTTTACGTGTAGCTCTCCAGTGTTCCCAGCACAACTTATTGACGAGACTGTGTTTTCTCCATTGCATATCTTTGCCTCCTTTGTCATAGATTAGTTGGCCATAGGTGTGTGGGTTTATCTATGGGCTTTCTATCTTGTTCCATTGATCTATGTTTCTGTTTTTGTGCCAGTACCATATTGTCTTGATTACTGTAGCTTTGTAGTACAGTCTGAAGTCAGGGAGTCTCATTCCTCCAGTTTCGTTTTTTTCCCTCAAGAGTGCTTTGGCTATTTGGGGTCTTTTGTGACTCCATACAAATTTTAAGACGATTTGTTTTAGTTCCGTAAAAAATGCCATTGGTAATTTGGTAGGAATTGCATTGAATCTCTAGATTGCTTTGGGTAGTATAGTCATTTTCACAATATTGATTCTTCCAATCCAAGAACATGGTATATCTCTCCATCTTTTGGTATCATCTTTAATTTCTTTCTTCAGTGTCTTATAGTTTTCTGCATACAGGTCTTTTGTTTCCATAGGTAGGTTTATTCCTAGGTATTTTATTCTTTTTCTTGCACTGGTAAATGAGAGTGTTTCCATAATTTCTCTTTCAGATATTTCATCATTAGTGTATGGGAATGAAAGAGATTTCTGTGCATTAATTTTGTATCATGCAACTTTACCAAATTCATTGATTAGATCTAGTAGTTTTCTGGTGGCATTTTTAGGATTCTCTATGTATAGAGATCTGCAAAGAGTGACAGTTTTACTTCTTCTTTTCCAATTTGTATTCCTTTTATTTCTTTTCTTCTCTGATTGCTGTGGTTAGGTCTTCCAGAACTATGTTGAATAATAGTGGTGAGCGTGGACATCCTTGTCTCATTCCTGGTCTTAGAGAAATGCTTTCGGTTTTTCACGATTGAGAAAGATGTTTGCTGTGGGTTTGTCTTATATGGCCTTTATTATGTTGAGGTAGGTTCCTTCTATACCCACTTTCTGGAGAGTTTTTATCAATAACTGGGTGTTGAATTTTGTCAAAAGCTTTTTCTGCATCTATTGAGATGATCATATGGTTTTTACTCTTCAATTTGTTAATATGGTGTATCACATTGATTGACTTGCATATATTGAAGAATTCTTGCATGCCTGGGATGAATGCCGCTTGATCATGGTGTATGATCCTTTAGTGTATTGTTCGATTCTCTTTGCTAGTATTTTGTTGAGGATTTTTGCATCTATATTCATCAGTGATATTGGTCTGTAATTTTCTTTTTTTCTTGTATCTTTGTCTGGTTTTGGTATCAGGGTGATGGTGGCCTCATAGAATGAGTTTGGGAGTTTTCCTTCCTCTGCAATTTATTGGAAGAATTTGAGAAGGATGGCTGTTAGCTCTTGTCTAAATGATTCATAGAATTCACCTGTGAAGCCATCTGGTCCTGGACTTTTGTTTTTTGCAAAATTTTTAATCACTGTTTCTATTTCATTACTTGTGATTGGTCTCTTCATATTTTCTATTTCTTCCTGGTTCACTCTTGGAAGGTTATAGCTTTCTAACAATTTGTCCGTTTCATCCAGGTTGTCTATTTTATTGGCATATAGTTGTTTGTAGTAATCTCTTATAATCCTCTGTATTTCTGCGGTATCTGTTGTAACTTCTCTTTTCATTTGTAATTTTATTGATTTGAGTCCTCTCCCTCTTTTTCTTGATGAGTCTGGCTAATGGTTCATTAATTTTGTTTATCTTCCTAAAGAGCGTGCTTTCAGTTTTATTGATCTTTGTTATTGTTTTCTTTGTTTCTATTTCATTTATTTCTGCTCTGCTCTTTATGATTTCTTTCCTCCTGCTAACTTTGGGTTTTGTTTGCTCTTCTTTTTCTAGTTCCTTTAGGTTTAACGTTGGATTGTTTATTTCAGATTTTTCTTGTTTCTTGAGGTAGGCTTGTATAGCTATAAACTTCCCTCTTAGAACTGCTTTTGCAGCATCCCATAGGTTTTGGATCATCGTGTTTTCATTGTCATTTGTTTCTAGGTATTTTTTGATTTCCTCTTTGATTTCTTCAATTATCTCTTGGTTATTTGGTAACGTATTGTTTAGCCTCCATGTGTTTGTGCCTTTAACGGTTTCTTCCCTGTCTTATAGCGTTGTCGTCAGGAAAGATGCTTGATATGATTTCAATTTTCTTGAATTTACTGAGGCTTGATTTGAGACCCAAGATGTGATCTATCCTGGGGAATGTTCCATGCATACTTGAAAAGAAAGTTGAATCTGCGGTTTTTGATGGCATGCCATATAAATATCAATTAAGTCTATCTGGTCTATAGTGTCATTTAAAGCTTGTGTTTCCTTAATTTTCTGTTTGGGTTATCTGTCCATTGGTGTAAGTGAGGTGTTAAAGTCCCCCACTATTATTGTGTTATGGTCGATTTCCTCTTTTAGAGCTGTTAGCAGTTGCCTTATGTATTGAGGTGCTCCTATGTTGGGTGCATATATATTACAATTGTTATATTTTCTTCTTGGATTGATCCCTTGATCATTATGTAGTGTCCTTCCTTTTCCTTCTAACATTCTGTATTTTAAAGTCTATTTTATCTGATATGAGTATAGCTACTCCAGCTTTCTTTTGATTTCCATTTGCATGGAATATCTTTTTCCATCCCCTCACTTTCAGTCTGTATGTGTCCCTAGGTCTGAAGTGGGTTTCTTGTAGACAGCACATATATGGGTCTTGATTTTGTATCCATTCAGTTTGCTGAGTTTTTATCATGAAATAATGTTCACTTTTGTCAAAAGCTTTTGCTGCATCCACTGAGATGATCATATGATTTTATCCCTCCTTTTATTAATGTGCTATATCACATTTATTGATTTACATGTGATGAACCATCTTTGCACCCCAGGAATAAACCTGCTTCATCCTGGTGTATGATTCTTGTAATGTGCTGTTGAAGTTTGTTTGGTAACATTTTGTTGAGGATTTTGGCATCTGTGCTCATCAATCATGTTGAGCATTAATTATATTTTCCTGTAGTTTGCTTGCCTGGCTTTGGTAACAGGGTAATATTGGCCTTGTAAAATGAGTTTGGAAGTTTTCCCTCCTCTTCAGTTCTTTGGAAGAGTTTGAGATAGAATGGTTAATTTCTTTAAAGTGTTGGTAGCATTTACCAGTGAAGCCATCTGGTCTTGGAACTATTTTTGTTTGAGAGGTTTATTATTTACTGATTCAATCTCCTTACTTGTAATTTGTTCATATTTTCTGTTTCCTTATGATTCATTCTCGGTAGGTTGTACGTTTCTAGGAATCTACCCATTTCTTCTAGGTTATCTAATTTGTTGGCATAAAATTGCTCATAGTAATTTCTTCTGATCCTTTACCTTTGCTGTTATGTGTGGTAATATATCCCCTTTCACTTCTGACAATATTGAGTCTTTTCTTTTTTGCCTAGTTAGTCTAGCTAAAGGCTTGCACATCTTTTTTTTTCTAACCTTTAAAAAGCCAGCTCTTAGTTTCAGTGGTCGTCTCTTGTATTTCTAGTCCCTGTTTCATTTATATCTGCCCTATTTTTTATTTACTTCTGATAACATTAGGCTTAGTATGTTGTTTAGTTCCTTGAGTTTTTTTAGTTGTTTATTTTAGACCGTTCTTTTTTCATAATGTAGACTTTTATCATTATATACTTCCCTCTTAGAACTGTTTTTGCTGCAGCTCATAAGTTTTAGTACATTGTGTTTCATTTTCATTTGTCTCAAAATATCTTGTCAATTGCCCTTTGATTTCTTCTTCAACCCTTTTGTTCAGGAGCCTGTTGTTTAACCTCCAGATATTTGTGATATTTCTGGTTTTTCTCCTATAATGTATTTTAGTGTCATACCATTGTAGTCGGAAACGATACAGTGATTTCAGTTATATTATAACCTAACAGATGATCTGTCATGGAGAGTATTCCATGTATGCTTGGGAAGAATATGTATTCTTCTGTTCTGCATATGTCTGTTAGGCCCATCTGGTATTATGTGTAGTTTAAGTCCAATGTCTCCTTATTGATTTTCTTTTTGGATGATGACCTATCCATTGATGAAAGTGGGGTGTTGAAGTCCCGAAAAACTGATTAGCTACCTATTTCCTCCTTCAGGTTAGTTACTATTTGCTTTATATATTTAGGGTGCTCTGAAAGTGCAGGGATAAAAATGTATAATTGTATGTCCTCTTATAAGTAAATTTACTCCTTATCTTTATATAATGACCTTCTTTTTCTCTTGTTACAGTATTTGACTTCAAGTTCATGTAAGTATAGCTACCACTGCTCTCTTTTGGTTTCTATTTGAATAGAATGTCTTTTTCCATCCCTTTACTTTCAGTGAAAGTGTGTCATTAAAGCTGAAATGAGACTCTTGTTATCAGCAGACAGCTGGGTCTTCTTTTCAAATTCATAAAACCACTCTGTGTCTTTTAATGGGAGAATTTAATTCATTCGCATATAGAGGAATCATTGACAGGGAAGGACTTACTAATTCCATCATATTAATTGTTTCCTGGATTTTTTGTCATTCTTTTACTGCTTTCTTCTTTTCTTGCTGTCTTTCTTTGTGAATTGATAATTTTGTTGTGGTATGCTTTGATCCTTGTCTCTGTTTATTGGGTATCTACTAAGGGTTTTGATTCCTTGTTATCATGAGCCTTCCATCCAACCTCTTAGAGTTATGACAGACTATTTTAAGGTGATAACAACTTAATTTTGAATACATACAAAAGCCCTACAATTTTACACTCTCCTTATTTTGTGCTTTGATGTCACAATTCACATCATTTTATATTGTGAATCCATTAAAAAATTATTGCAGTTATAGTTGTTCTTGTCTTTTACTTTTATACTAAAGTTATAAGAGATTTACCCATCACCATCACAATATTAGAGTATTCTGAACTATCTTTTGGCCTATGAGTTTTATACTTTCATGTGTTTTCATGTTCCTAATTAATTAACACGCTTTTATTTCAGATTGAAGAACTCCTTTGAACAACTTTTGTATAAACTCCTTCAGCTTTTCTTTGTTTATGAAAACTCTGTCACTCCAATTCTAAAGGGCATGTTTGCTGGATAGAGCATTCTTGGCATTTTTTTTTTCTTTGCACCCTTTGAATATATCATTGCTATCCTTTATGGGCTGCAATAGTTTTGCTGAAAAGTCTGTTAATCTTATGGGGATTCCCGTGTATAAACAAGTGGCTATTCTTGCTTTTACGATTCTGTCTTTAATTTCTGATAATTTCATTATAGTATGTCTATTTGTAGATCTCTTTGGTTTAATCTTCTTTGGAGAGTTTTGGGCTTCCTTGATCTGAATATCTCTTTCTTTCCCCACATTAGGGAAGTTTTTAGGCACTATTTCTTTGAATATGCTCTCTGCCCTTTCTTTCCTTCTGTTTCCTGAAGACCTGTAACACATACATTGATCTACTTACTGGTGTCTCTTATGTGATCTTCACTTTTTTCTATTCTTCTTTCTTTTTGCTCTTTTGATTAGATGACTTCCACTGCCTTGTCTGATTCTTTCTTCCATTTGGTCTAGTCTGCTTGTGAAGCTCTGTATTGAATTTTTCAGTTCATTTATTCTTGAAATCTATGATTTCTGTTTGGTACTTTTTAATATTTTCCGTCTCTTTGTTGAAACTCACACTCTGCTCGTGCTTTATTCTCCTGAGGTCAGTAAGCATCTTTATTACCATTATTTTGAACTCTGTTGGGTAATTACTTATATCCACTTCATTAAGGTCAGCTCCTAGAGATCTGTTTATTTGTTTGAAACATCCCCGTTTCTTTACTTTCCTTGACTTTCTGTGTTAGTTTTTGTATAAAACAGCCCCTTTTCCCAGTTTTGACAGATTGGCCTTAATCAGCCTGGCCTGGTTGTTGAAATCATTGTCTTTGTTCTTAGTGACTTGCAGCCGTTGAGGGTGTTCCAAGACCCATCAGCATCCTCAAATGTGGTTAATGCTCATATGCTTGTTTAGGCTTCTGGACAACTGCCAGTTGCCTGCCGCTTTAACTCCCTGATGCAGGTTAATTGGAAGCCCAATTATCAGGCAGGAGCTGGAAAAGTCAGAATATGACATATGTAGTCTAGCCCCTATGAAGAAGAGTCCAGAGCTGGAAGAGTTTCTTCTTCCTCACTCTGTGCTGAGGCAAGGGAAATAATTGCTCTGAATGCTTCTGTGTCCGAGTAAAACAGCCTTTGTTTTTAGTGGCCCAGGCACTCATGAAGGCTGAGCCCTTTCAGCTCCCAGAGCTAGGTGAATTGGGGGCTAGTGCCTTAGGTGTCATTTGAAAACTGATGTGCTAGGTGTGTGGACAAGCTTCTTCCGGGAGAGAAGATAAAAATTTGGTCTTACTTGGAGCTGGGGGAGATAGCAGGGGGTATGCCCACCAGCTTTACCAGGCTCCCAAACGGATCCCTGTGAGCTTCCACATGCAGACTAACTGGAAGCCAGAACCACAGGCAGCAGCTAGGAACATATACAACTTCCTTGCAGGGAGAAACATTCTTGCTGGGAGATGGGCATTTTTTTGTCGTCTCCCTCCATGCTGGGTCTGGGTGTATAGCTTTGGGGAATCCTTATGCATCCATTTAAAAACTGCTTCTTTGTTTGCTATAGTACTGTGGTGCTCAGGAATGCAAGCACAATTGACTTTCAGAGGTAGGTTATTTTGGGGTCCATCCCTCAGATGGCAGTTTTAAAAGTCAGGGTTCTAAATGTGTAGACAAGCTCCCTCCAGGGACATGCAAGAGATTTGGCTTTATTGTTGAAGGCAGCTGGGGGGAGAGGTCAGAATAAGTACCCACTGGCTCCTTTGGGCTCTGGGCAGGACTCCAGTCAGCTGAAATGCAAGCTGATTAGAAGCTGGACCTTCAGACAGTAGATGGGAAAGTATGTAGTCCAACACCCTCCAGGAAGAAATTGGGAGATAAGCATTTGTGTGTGTTCCCTATGCTCTGAGCTTGTGGAGATAGGCAGAGGGAGTGCTCAAGCACCTTGTAAAAACTGCTTATTTGTTTGCTATAATATCATGGGACTTCTGAAGGGAAGCCCTTTTGGCTCTCAGAGCTAGATGATTTGGGGGCCCATCCCTCAGGCGGCAGCCTTAAAATTTGGGACATTAGAAATGTGGTGCAAACACCGTGCTAATTAGGAAGAGGCTAGGAGTTGTTTGTTTCAGAAAGATTATAAGGTGCTGTTCTTGGGTGGGGTTTATAGTAAGAGTGTGTCTCATCCTTTCCTACACATTTCTGAGTGGGTATTTTCTCAGTTTCCCAATGTGTAGGAGTCACTAAAGTTAGTTTCTTGATATCTTTCAGAGGGAATTGATCTGTGTGTAGCTGTATATTCAGTGCATCCATGGAAGGAGGGAAATTCAGGAGTTTCTTCTGTGTCCATCTTGAGGCACGCGTTGATCTTTTCTAATAACCGACTCCTGGTTTCATTGACTTTCTATATTGTTTTTCTGTTTTGTTTATGTATGCTGTAATATTTATTATTTTTCCCATCTGCTGGTCTTGGGTTAAGTTTTTTCTACTTCTTTAAGGAAAATGTTAAATTGTGGATATGAGATCTTTATTCTGTTTTAATGCAAGCCTTTACAGCTATAAATTTCCCTCTCATCACTGCTTGTGCTCCATCCCGTAAGGTTTGCTATTATGTATTTTTTTTCTTTGGTCTCAAGGTATTTTGTAGTTTCTCTTGTAATTTCTTCCTCGACCCCATCGGTTGTTTAAAAGCGTGCTGTTTAATTTCCACATATTTTGAATTTTCGTTTCCCTTCTGTTACGGATTTCCACTTTTATCCCATTGTGATGGAAAAAGATTCATTGTGTGATTTCAGTAGTTTTAATTTTTATTAAGAATTGTTTTCTGGCCTCACATATGGCCTATTCGGGAAATGTTTCACGTACCCTTGAGAAAAATCTGTAATTTACTATCTTTGGGTAGAGAGCTGTGTATATATGTGTCTGTTAGGTCCATTGGTTCATACTGTTGTTTAAGTCTTCTGTTTCCTTACTGATCTTCTGTGTGGTTGTTCTCTCCCATTTCTGAATGAAGGCTATCAAAGTCTCCAACTCTTACTGTTTCTCCCTTCCGTCAAGGTTTGCTTCATCTGTTAAGGAGCTCTGGTACAAATGTTTATAATTTTTATTATTTCTTAGAGAATTGATCCTTTTCTCATTATATAAATTCCTTTTTTGTTCCTTGTAAAAGGTTTGACTTAAAGTCTAGTTTGCCTGATATTAGTATAGGCACCTTGTTCCCTTTTGCTTAGTATTTGCATGGGATAGTTTTCCATTCTTCACTTTCAACCTGTGTATGTCCATAAATTTAAACTGAATCTCTTGTAGACAGCATAGACAGCTTATAGTTGGATTCTGTTTTTTATCCATTCTGCCAGCTTATGCATCTTAATTGGGGAGTTTAATCCATTATACGTAAAGTAATTACTGATAGAGAAGGACTTTTTTGCCATTTGTGACATTTGTTTTCTGTATGCTTCATTAAATTTTTGTCCCTTCCTTATTGCCTTCTTTTGTGTTTATTGTTTTTGGAGTGACACATTTTGATTCCCTTCTCACTTCCTTTTCTGTATACTTTGTAAATATTTTCTTTTTGGTTATCACAGGGATTACATACAATATCCTAAAGTCATAACAATCTGTTTTAAACTGTCAACAGCTTAACCTCAATAATATACAAAAATTCTACTCCTTCACAGCACCACTCCTCCAGTCTGTTATTGATGTTAAAAAATACATCCTTATATAATGTGTATCCATTAACATAGAAATTACGTTAATTTTTAATTTTTTTACTTTTAATCCTATAATATATAAAAAGTGTGATTACCAACCCACGTTGCAATACTCATGTTTTTTATATTTCCCCACTTATTTACCTTAACCAGAGAGCTATATATTTTCTTCTAGCTTTGAGCTACTTGTCTAGGATTTTATCATTTCAACTTGAAGGACTCCCTTTCGTATTTCTGGTAAGGAAGGTCTAATGATAGTAATTCCCTCCAAGTTTTGTTTATCTTGGAATGCCTTAATTTCTCCTTTATTTTGAAGTACAGTTTTGCCGATACAGGATTTTCCGTTTATAAGGATTTTTTTTCTTCCCTTCAGTACTTAAAATACATCATCCCAGTGCCTTCTGGACTGCAAGGTTTCTGCTGAAAAATCTGCTAAAAATTTTATTTGGCATCATTAATACATGATGATTCAGTTGTCTATTGATTCTTTCAAGATTCTTTGTTTTTTACTTTTGTCAGTTTGATTATAATGTGTTTTAGTGTGGGTCTATTTGATTTTACTGTACAGTTCGTTTAACTTGTATTTTTCTATCCAAGTATTTCACAGTTTGGGAAGTCTGTGTCCATTATTCCTTCAGACGAGGTTTCTGCTGTTTTCTCACTCTTTTTTCTTCCTGGATTCCCATAATGTCTTCTTTTTTGGATTCCCATAATTCCATTAGGGTCGATTCACATTTCTTCATTGATTTTCCTTTTGGCTCTGAGAACTAATAATTTCAAATGATTTGTCTTCAAGTTTGCTGATGCCTTCCTCTGCCTGTTTCAGTCTGCTTTTGAACCCCTCTTGGAAATTTTCAATTTAGTTACGCTTTTAACTCTGCATTTGCTTTTTTAAAATAAGTTCTGTCTCTTTGTTGATATTCTCACTTTGTTGATATATCATCTTCCTGATTTTCTAGGCAGTTGTTTTCAAGAGTTCATCTAGCAACTCTGAAGCCTGTGTTTCTTTAGTGTCACTTTCTAGAGATTTATTATGTTCCTGTGAATGGGCCACATTTCCCTGTTTTTTTCTGTGTTTTGTGAGCTTTTGTCAAAAATTGCATATTAAAAAAAAACAGCCACCTCTCCCAGCCTTGTAGACTGGATACTTGCAGAGGAAGGCCTTCACTAATCAGCCTGGTGTAATGACTTAAGGTCTTCTCAGATCTTTTCTGAGGATGTGCCTTCATTGGACCTGTGTCTGAAGCCCAGCCACAGCCCCCTAATTCTGCCACACACAGATGTTTCATCTCCCCAAGAGCCGCACCCCTGTCTTCTTGGCCCTTAAATGTTCTGTTGTATTCCTCTGTCAGTAATCTCTGCCCTCCAAGTGTGTGCAGGTCTACAGTTGGCATGAAGTTTTCATGGGCCATTGAATCCATCATTGCTTTCACAGCCACCAATCTGATATAAAAAATATTCCACTATTGCTATCTCAGGTGTGAGTCATGTGAGACAGAAATCAGACTCTCAGACATTGCCTGGCATGCCACACATTGCAATCAAGTTGCACTCTTTTACTTTTCTCCCAATGGAGGACCAGTAATTGGGCAGCTTTCACTCTACTGCACCATATTGAGTCAGGAATGGGTTAGGATAAGAGTGAGCAAAAATGTCACGAAATTTGCTATCATTTTGAGAGTGACTCTTTCTTGACTGGGCATTCACTTTGTTGCTTCAGATTACTGACTGGTTTCTAGAGCTCCCACAAAGCTATTTGTATTCTATTGTTTAGTTCAGTGTTTTCATGGGGTTACAGACCTGGAGCTTCCTATTCTGCCATCTTACCTATATCACTGCTGTCCTTCATTTTTGGAAGATGGTTTTACCAGATATAGAATTCTTGGTTAACAGTGTTTTTCTTTCAACACGTGAATATGAAATCCACCAGCCTTCTCCCTTGACGCTTTCAAAATTCTCTTTGTTGTTAGTTTTTGCAATTTTAATATAGTGTTTTTGTGTAGATCTCCTGTTGGAGTTCACTGCATTTCTTGGATATGTACTTTCATGTATTTTATCATATTTGAGGAGTTTGGAACAATTATCTCTTCAAATATTTTCCCTGACTTTCTATCCCTTTCTCTCCATGCAGGATTCCTATTATGGATGTGTTGTCATACTTGATGATGTCTTGTAGGTCTTTTACGTTCTGCTCATTATTCTTCACTCTTTCCTCTTTGCACCCCTCAGAGTGGATAGTCTCAATCAGTTCTTCTTTAAATGTGCCAATTCTTTATTCTGCCTGCTTAAATCCCTTAATGACTTTCTTATTTCAGTAGTGGCACTTTTCAACTCTAGAATATATATTTGATTCCTTTTTGTAATTTCTTTCTCTTTGTTAGTATTCGTCACTTGGTGAGACACCATTTTCATGATTTCCTTTAGTTCTTTGTCCAAAATTTCATTTAGTTCTATGGCAATATTTAAGAGAGTGATTTAAAATGTTTTTAATGCCTGGACAATGTGTATATGTGTATGTCCACATTGTGCGGACAATGTATATATATATATATATACATATATATATATACACACACGTACGCGTATATATATATATATATATATATATATATATACACATTTTTTTCCTCATTCATGAATCATACTTTGTTGTTTGTTTTCATACCTCATAACTCTTTGTTGAAAATTTATATGTTAAATAATATAAAGTAGAAATTCTGGAAATCAGATTCTCCCTTCCCATCAGGATTTTCCGTTACAGCTGTTTGTTGCTGTGGTTCTTGTTGTTGGTGGTATTGCTCATGTTTGTTGAAATCTAGCTTGCATTTGGGAAGATGTAATGATTGTTACAGGTTGGAAGGAAGCTTTATGATATGAGAAGCACATACCATTTTTTGTGAGTTTATTTTAAATTAATATAAAATGGTGTTGGTTTATTGGATATATTTTTATGTTCCATGCTACTAACGTTTAAGATTCAAACATTTGACAAAAGTTTATTTAGGACTTTTCATAAGTATTTGATTGAGAGTATTCAGTGGTGATATTTTGTTTTTTGTATATACATTGGTCTCTTTCTGGGCTCTCTAGTTTGTTCCATTGGTCGATACGTTTGTATTTAACCCAGTACTATTCTGTTTTAATTACTGTACCTTGGTAATATGTTTTTGTTTTTTTTTTGCGGTACGCGGGCCTCTCACTGTTGTGGCCTCTCCCGTTGCGGAGCACAGGCTCCAGACACGCAGGCTCAGCAGCCATGGCTCACGGGCCCAGCCGCTCCGCAGCATGTGGGATCGTCCCGGACTGGGACACGAAACGGTGTCCCCTGAATCGGCAGGACTCTCAACCACTGCGCCACCAGGGAATCCCGGTAATACGTTTTGAAAGCAGGAAGTGTGATCCCTTGAGGTTTATTCTTCAAAAGATTGTTTTGGATATTTGGGGTCTTTTGTGTTGCCCTATGAATTTTTGGATTGCTTTCTCTATTTCTGTATTGAACCCCATTGGGATTTTAATAGGGACGTCATTGAATCTGTGGACCACTATGGTAGTATGTACATTCTGAAAATAGTAATCACGAACATGGGATGTCTTTCTGTATTATCAGTGTCTTCTTTAATTTTCCTCATCATATTTTTATACTTTTGAGTGTACAGGTGTTTCACCTCTGGTTATGTTTATTTCTAAGTATTTTATTCTTTGCATTGAAGTTGATAATGGGATTGTTTTCTTAATTTACTTTTCAGATTTTTCATTGTTATTGAGTAGAAATGTAATTGACTTCTGTATGTTGATTTTTATGTATTTCCACTTTAGTGAATTCATCTTCTGTGGAGTTGGTAAGACTTGCTACCAAAAAAATTGTGTCATCTACAAAGATAATTTTACTTCTTCCTTTCTGATGTGAATGTCTTTTATTCTCCTTACTTAATTTATCTGTCTAGGATTTCCAAAGCTATGGTGAATAAAAGTGGCAAGATTGGACATCCTTGCCTTCATGTTCATAAAGGAAAAGCTGTCACTTTTTCACTATTGAGTTTGATATTAGCTGTGTCCTTTTCATATTTGGCCTTCTTTATGTTCATTTCCTTCTATTCCTAGTTTATGGAGGATTTTTATCTGAAGGAATGTTGAGTTTTTTCCAAATCCTTTTTCTGCATCTCTTGAGATGATCATGGGGGGGGTTGTTTTTTGTTTTTTTCATTCTGGTAATGTCATGTATCATGACATTGATTGATTTATGGATGTTGAACCAACCTTGAATCCCAGCGTCATATGTATAATCCACTTGGTCATATGTATAATCCACTTAATGTGCTGTTTAATTTGGTTTGTTAGTATTTTGATGAGGTTTTTAACATCTGTGTGCATCAGGGATATTTTATCTTTTCTTGTAGTGTCTTTGTCTGGTTTTGATATCAGGGTAATGCTGGCCTTTTAAAATTAGTTTGGAAGAGTTCACAGTTTTTCAGTATTTAGCAAGAGTTTGCTATGGTTTGAATATGTCCTTCCAAATTTCATATGTTAAAAACCTAATGCCTGATGTGATAGTAAGAGTAGGTGGGGCCTTTGGGAGTTGCTTAGGTCATGAGGGCAGAGCACTCATAAATGGGATTAGTGCCCTTATTATTTTTTTTAATAAAAGGCTCCAAAGATACCTCTAGCCCCTTCCATGATGTGAGAACACAGAGACAAGGTACCAACTATGAGTCAGAAAGAATAGTCTCATCCAAGTGTGATGATGCCATAATGTCAGACTTTGGGCCTCCAGCATGGTGAGCTATTATTTATAAGCTACTCAGTCAGTGGTATTTTGTTAGAGTATCCCAAATGGAGTAAGCAAGAGTTTCAGAAAGATTGGCATTAATCTTCTTCAAATGGTGACAGAATTCATCTGTGAAGACATGTTATCTTGGGCTTTTCTCTGCTGAGATATTTTTGATTACTGATTCAATCTCCTTACTAGTTTTAGATCCCTTTAGGTTTTCTATTTCTTTTTTACTTAATCTTGTCAGGTTGTGTGTTTCTAGGAATTATCCATTTCTTCTAGGTTATCCAATTTCATGGCATACAATTAATCATAACAGTCCCTTATAATCCTTTCTATCTCTGTGGAATCCATTTTATGTTTCCTTTCATACCTGTTTGATTTTATTGGGATCTTCTCTCTCTCGCTCTCTCTCTTTCTAGACTAGCTAAGGATTTGTCAATTTTTGTTCTTCTTTTTAAAAAACTTGGCTCTTAGTTTCATTCATCTTTTCTATTGTTTCTCTAGTCTGTATTTCATTTATTTCTGCTCTGCTCTTTATTTCCTTCCCTCTGCTAAATTTGGGCTTACTTTGTTCTTCTTTTTTCTAGTTTCTTGAGGTATGATGTTAAGTGGTTTATTTGAGATTTTTCTTTTATCTTAATCTAGGGATTTATGACTATAAACTTCCCTTGTAGAACTGCTTTTGATGTATCCCATGTGTTTTGGTATACTGTTTTCATTTTAATTTTTCTCAAGATATTTTCTAACTTCTCTTTAGTTTTCATTTTTGAAAACAAAATAATCTTTCTCAAGATTATATTATTTAATTTCCACACATTGTGAAATTTCCAGCTTTTTTTATGTTGCTTTTTATTTACATTCCATGGTGGACAGAAAAAATAGTTAGTATAATTCAGTCTTGCTAATTTTATTAAGACTTGTTTTGTGACCTAATAGGTGATCTAGGAGAAAATTCCCTTTAGAGTTGAGAATAATATCTAACTGTTGGGTGGAATTTTCTATATATGGGTCTTAGGTCCATTTGGTTTATAATGTTGTTGAAAGTTAACTGTTCCTTTATTGATTTTAGGTCTGTATGTTCTATCCATTATTGAAAATGCTCTGTGACACTTCAAAAATTTGTATCAGGGATTTCTCATTGACTCCATGCTGGCCCACAGTGAAGCTAAAAATAGTATTTCCTGCAGGCATTCTTTTTCTTTAAGCTACAATGCAAAGAGACAGAATGACAGTCTCCCCTTTTGCTTCTATTTTTTTTTAATATTTATTTATTTGGCTGCTCCAGGTCTCAGTTGTGGCATGCGGGATCTTCGTTGCCACATGTGGGATCTAGTTCCCTGATCAGCGTTCAAACCCAGTCCCCCTGCATTGGGAATGTGGAGTCTATTTTTTTTTTAAATCCGAGTATATTTGCTTTACAGTGTTGTGTTAGTTTCTGTTGTACAGCAAAGTGAATCAGCTATACATATACATATACCCCCCCTTTATTGGATTTCCTTCCCATTTAGGTCACCACAGAGCCCTGAGTAGAGTTCCCTGTGCTATACAGTAGGATCTCATTAGTTATCTATTTTATATATAGTATCAAGAGTGTATATATGTCAATCCCAGTCTCCCAATTCATCCCACACCCCCTTTCCCCCTTGGTATCCATGCGTTTTTTTCTCTTCATCTGTGCCTGTATTTCTGCTTTGTAAATAAGATCGTCTATACCAATTTTTTCAGATTCCAAATATATGTGTTAATATACAATATTCGTTTTTCTCTTTCTGACTTACTTCACTATGTGTGACAGTCTCTAGGTCCATCCACATCTCTACAAATGACCCAATTTTGTTGCTTTTTATGGGTAATACTCCACTGTATATATGTACCATATCTTCTTTATCCATTCCTCGGCCGATGGACATTTAGGTTGTTTCTATGTCCTGGCTATTGTGAATAGGGCTGCTCTGAACATTGGGGTGCACTTGTCTCTTCTTTCTCTTTAAGCTACAATGCAAAGAAACAGAAGAACAGGTGTTTCCCTTTAATTACTTAGAGTGTGACACCGCCCCCCCCTTTGTTTCTGTTCTGAACACTGGCCACAAAATAGTTACAGTTTGACACAATACTTGCCAATGAAATACCACCTGAGAGATTCTGAGAACTTACTTGTTTTCCTGATCCAGCATGGCTCCTTCCAACTTCTGTTGTCCTTTATAGGTCAGTCATGCACACTTGAAAGCAAAAGAACACTTTCCAAAGATGATGTGGCAGGGTGATAAAACTTACCTGGGTCCTTCATCACATCATTGAGCTATCTCTCCATCCCTGGATTTCTTATTAGGTGAGAAGGATAAACTGCAATATATTTAAGCCACTGCCGTATAATTTCCTGTATTCTTGGTAAAGAATGACCCACCTGGAAATGGCATTTCGAGGTGCAGACCTCAATATTTAAAATTGGCTGAATGGGGGTAGAAGAGAATATTCAGTTATTCCAGGCAAGAAAATTAGACATCTTTATTACATGGTGATGAAAATGTGTGATCAAACAGGTACGTACTTATCCTGGGACACAAAATGTAGGGTAAGGAGAATTGATGAAAGAAAAAAAAATCGAGAATTTTAACTTGGGTGTGTTATGTTTTGCTACTTTCTATGCAGTCCTCAAAGGCAGGGATGATTTCAGACTTCAGACAACCATTCTGCTCAAAACATGGAAGAATGAAATATAGCTTTGCTAAGGGAACATTCTCTAACTGCAGGCTGTAATGTATATTGAGTCAAAGAGTCATGATTTGGATTTCTGTGAGTTGAAATAATAACAGCTAACATTTATATGATACTCCCTACATGCTAAACACTGTCGTAAGCACTTTACATTTATTAACATATTTAATCCTCACAACAGCCCTGTGATGGGTGCCATTATCTGCAACATCCTTCCCGTATTGACAGATTTCTAAATGGAGGCCCAGAGAGGTTAACTACATTGCCCCTAAGGTCACACATATAAACTATGACTTGACCTCTGGTTATTTGGCTGCAAATTCCATGATCTCTAAACCTACCCTATAGCACTTCTCTTCCCCAAACTGAAAATATAACAGAGTGGCTACTACCCGTATTTACAGGGTATAAGAAGAGAATGCCCAACCAGTCTTAAGCGAACACCTGGGACTGTTCATAATTACCTCAAGGCAATTCAGTTAAGGGAAGAGGGGATAAATCATAGAGGCCAGCTGATAAATGCAAAATCTTAACAGGCTTAAAAATGTTACGAAAAAAACAGTTGATGACTGTTCCATGTGGGATGCACCAGAAATACAACTGGGATCTTCCACATGAGCCTTGTGAGGGAGAAAAGTTTACCCCATGCCCCTACAGAGACCACACACTCTGAATTCGCCTGTAAGGGAGATTGGGGTTCATCATCTCCTCTACAGCAGCAGTGGCGCTAAGCTACAGCTGCCTAGTGCCATAGTTCTTGGTTACTCTTTTTTCAGGACTTGTGCAATGCTAGAGGTTGCACTGTCCAGTGCCTCCACTTCCTCATCAGCAGTCACTGTTGAAGCATACCAGGGATTAGGAATACTCCGTCTAACACTACACGTGGGGTCATCCTTGCCTCTAGCTAAAAGGTGATTCATCTCTACAGTCTCATCTTCTTCTTAGGACTACTGCCAGTACCAATTGCATTAGGTCAGGCTCACCAGAAGCAAAACGTCAATGGGGACACATGGGACAATGATTGAGAGAATGCTCTCATCAACAGGGGAGTGGGGAAGACAGGATAGGGCAGGGGAAAAAAACAAAGCAAAGACGTGATCTGGAAAGTAACATCAGCTTGGTCCCCAAGGGACCTCTGGAACATGAATGGGAAACAGAATTGTTCCCCCTGGGGACAAGAGGGCTGTATTTGACACCCCCACCCGCACCACCAGTCACTAGTTTCTGGCTGATACCACAGATGTGTGAGTTACTGAGTGAGGCACTATGTGCCTAGTTAGGGGCAATTCCCTGAGAAGGCGGCAGCTGTGAACCATTAGTACCAACACTCACAGCCACCGGGTAAGAGGTGCCCCACCCCAGTGAAGGCACCTATGGGCCTCCAAGATCCTCCACTACAGAGATTTAAAAGGAAGGACAACACCCAGTGGAGCTCAAAGAACTTTAGGGGTAGGGCCAAGGGGCAAGCACTATCTCAAAGTTAGCCTTAGCTCCCCGTTCTCAGTCCCCACTGTGGACCTGGATCTCTCATGAACAGGGAAGGTCCAGGCCCTGCAGCCATTGGAGTAAGAGATTCATGGTCTTAAAGCATAAATGAGTACCCAATTCTTTTTCCAAAGACTCATATAACACCCTATGTGGGAAACCCTATATCCTGGAGCCACATGTCCCTTTGTGCCACCTCTTCTCCTCCTGGACCATTTCTTCTGAGAGGCCTTTGCACACTTCAGTCTGGTTCCTTCTGGGATGGAACAGGGATACAGGGAAGGGTGAGTGCTGATTCCAAACCCCCACCCTCCTGGGAGACACAGGGAGGAATAAACAGTGGCTTGATGACGAAACCCAGAAGCTTCCTAAGTAGGCTGAAAAGACAGACCCTTTATCCTGTGCTTGGCTGGGCCAAACCATAGGCCAGGCCTTACAGTGCCTCTAAGAGATTGTGTGGACTTAGTAGAAAACAATTTTTTCCTTTCTTTCTACCATTTGAAAAAAGTAGTTGACTGGATTTTTGTTCGTTTGTTTCCATACAGAAGAGAATCAGCACCATAGTTACTTAGAATAAGGAGGTGCCATTTTCTCTGTTTTGACCCCAGAACACAGCACACTCCCACACACACTAGTGCACACATGCATGTGTGCACATACACAACTTCCCTGTGGCTTTTGCTCTGGCTCTGGGAGATGCAGCTAAGGCCAAGACGCTTTATTGGAAACATGGTGCTTATAAGGCCCTGGTCCCCATCTCCAGGTAGTCCCAAGCTATCCCCACCAAAGCTGGCCCAGGGTCATCTCAAGGTCTAGACGCTGCCAGTCGAGCTGTTGGAGCCAGTGACCTGTCTATTCTTCTTCCATCTATCCAGTCAAGATTTTCTAATTTCCTAAAACTGAAAACTCTTTCCTTTTTTCCATGGAAATCCCCCTGAGCCAACGAAGCCTTCGGGCCTAGGGAGATTGACCCTGCATGATCACTCAGTGCCTGAGGCAAAGGGATGTGGCCAGTCCTGGGCAGAGCATTGTCAAGATTTGGGACATTGGGGCACTGGGGATTAGCGTGAGGGAGCAGGGCTAAAGAGACAGAGCCCTGGATGGATATAAAGCTGGGTGCTCCAGATCTTCAGTCCATGACTAGAGGACTGGGGAGGGTGTGGCTGAAGGCCCTGAATCCTGGGGCTGGATCACTGGCACATAAGCCTAGCGAACAGGACGGGGCCAAGGGTTGCAGGGCTTGGGGGTGTGGGTGGATACCGTTCACTGGCATTGTGGGAAGCCGAGTGTGTGGCTCGGGGCTCTCATTCAGCTGTTGGAGGACTTAGGAAGGCTTGAGAATGAAGGCCATTACAATATTGCTCTCCCTTCCCACAGAACCAGAGTCCAGAACAAACACACACTGACTTCCCCCATGTCTCCCAAGAGGCTGAATACCATGGGGTTCTCAACATTTGAGTGAATGAGGTATAGCTGCTGAAAGAAGTGGAGAGAGATCCATTTGGGAAATGAACTGGAAGGTGTTTCCCCATCCTAGACAAGTATTTCCTAGAGAATTATGCGCTGGGTTCTCTATCACGATGTGTGGACTTGGCAGTAAAACACCAAGACATAGTCTAGGCCTGCAGCCCCTTAAAGGATTTTGGCACCTGGTGACCCCAATCAATCCAAGACCTGCTTTTCACGGTGTTTTGTTTTTAACTGTTATAAATGGAAATATTTCCACCTAAAATAGCTCTAGCAGACGTCAAATTTGTATGCCTTATTCCATTTCCTTCTGTCCCCCTGAAGCTGATGAAAAATACCATGAACCTTAAATAAACTCAGTATACCAGGCCTTTGCAGACCTGCCTGACTCTTTCTTCATCAATCAAAAGTGAGATGTATTTTATGAACCGTCTATAACACTGGGCAGCAAGCTACAACCAACCAGGTGTTTTGTAAATAAAGGTCTATTGGACCACAGCCACACTCCAACTTCATGTTGTGTCTATGGCATCTTTCACATACAACAACAAAAGTGAGCCATTGCAACAAAGAACATAAAGGCTACAAAGACTGAAATATTTACTACGTGACCCTTTTACAGAAAATTACTCATTCCATCTGGTCTAAGAGGCTAGCTTTCAATACTAACAAGAAGAGGTACCATGAAACCCCTTCCTAACACTTAAAAGCCCCTCCACTAACTATTCAGTAAATTTGGTTTGTTCTGTGAGTGTGTGTGTGTCTGTGTGTGTGTGCACTAGACCTAGAGGCTCCTGTGAAATGGCTTTGATAATCACAAGTGCTGACCCTGCTGGACTTTCACTGTGAAAGTGAACATCCTTTCAGTCAGAGGTCCCACAGGCCCTCAGAGGTCCAACCATGGTTGGTCTCTAGTTCATCTCATTGAACTATCAGTCAGTTTATTTTGTTAAGCTAGGCTGTCCACATTTTCAAAACTTGGGGCAGGTATGTACATTTCTGGCCTGCAGTTTCCAAGAAATACTTTGCTGTAATTCTATAGTTCTGACAGCTTAGCTTTCAGTATTGCAGTACTGTCTACTTGTCTGTGATGGGAAGAGAAAAGCAGCCCCTTCCTTCTCCTTGGCCTGTTTATACTCCCACCTAGCCATAAATTCTAAGGCCACTGGTAAACGGCACATCATTACACGTGTGCCGTTCAGTGTCTGCTGTATAAAATATGGTGACTGATTTAAATACAGGTAACGCTGCCCTTATGGGAGCCATAGCCTCTAATAAGACTGTTCACTCTTCATCATTTTTGTGGCTATCCAGTAACGTGGCAAATTTTAACTGAAAGTGATTAAGGGGACTTCCCTGGTGACGCGGTGGTTGAGAATCACCTGCCAATGCAGGGGACACGGCTTCGACTCGTGGTCCGGGAAGATCCCACATGCTGAGGAGCAACTAAGCCCATGTGCCACAACTACTGAGCCCGCGTGCTACGACTGCTGAAGCCAGCACTGCTAGAGCCCATGCTCCTCAGCAAGAGAAGCCACTGCAATGAGACGCCCGTGCACCGCAACGAAGTGTAGCCCCTGCTCGCCGCAACCAGAGAAAGCCCGTGCACAGCAAGAAAGACCCAACATAGCCAAAAGTAAACAAATAACTAAATAAAATAAACTATGCTGTTGCTATAAAATAAATAAATAAATAAAAGTGATTAAGAATTACAAAGTCCACTTTGGGAAACCCTAAACCTTAACAAGTTTGAAATATCCAGAATTCCTCAATAATAGGAAAAATAAAAAATAACATGTTACCACATTAATGCTTTTCAGTTAATCATAAAAATTTTCAGGACCTAGAGAAGAATTAATCAGTTTACAAATTCTTTTATAATCTACAGCTGCTTTTGTGCCAGTTGATTTTTCAGACCAATAAGTACTTCAGTAATTGTACATGACCTCAAATATTCCAAAGGAAAAAGAAAAGAATCCATGTCTAATGGCTCCTTAAAAAATTTTTCCTTCTGCATCTGCAGTTGTGAGGAATAAAATGTATAGCAGTGAGTTAAATGAATATGACCATAGACACTGGATTACTACAGAAGAAAGAATGCTATGCATTTACTGCTTTAAAGCAATTTAAAGAATTTGAAGACTTGGTCCATAAATGTGAAAGGGAAGACATTTTTAATATTAGACAACTTTCATATATATTGTCTCCATGATTTCATCACAATATACAAGTAATGTTAGCATAATATACTTTGTATTCAATCTGGCA
Source organism: Delphinapterus leucas (assembly GCF_059928025.1). Lineage (NCBI taxonomy): Eukaryota > Metazoa > Chordata > Mammalia > Artiodactyla > Monodontidae > Delphinapterus > Delphinapterus leucas. Next base: position 36,746,025 of record NC_143134.1, read on the forward strand.
TAGCTTCTCACAAAAAGCCTAATTAATCGAAATATCTTCAATTTCCTATGTATGTTGTTTTGGTCAAGTAAAACAAAAAAACAAGTTTAAGATAAAAATATAAACATGCATTCAAACTAGTCAGAAAACCAGTGGTTTAGTGATTTGTACACAGTGCAACAAATCATCTGAACTTATAGAGCTACTTTGCAAAATGTCTATGTAAATTTTAAAAATGGGTTCCTTGAAGATTTTAACCTCAAGATTGATACATTGGTCTTTAAAATTTTTTTGAATTTAACATCCAAGATCTTTGACTGAAACCTTGAAAATCACTAATGAATATGTTTTGGCTAAAGTTTCCTATGGAAATCAGAATTTTAACATTGAGTAAACAAACATACTTCTTTGCCATGCAATAATTTTACTTCTATTCTTTCCTACAAATATCAGGGGTCAGAAAACTTGTTCTGCAGTAGACCACACAGTAAATACTTTAGCCTTTAAAGACTATACCATTTCTGCTGCAAATAATCAACTCTAGTGTTGTAGTATGAAAGCAGCCATAGACAACAAACAAACAAACAGATGAGACCTTGTAAAAACAAAACTGTATTTACAAAAACAAGTAGTGGGCCACACTGGACCCACAGGCAGGCACATGCCAACTCCTATATGCATAATATTTGACATTTAAAGCCTTAAATTCTAAAATTTACAGTATCAAGGTAGAATTTACATTATCTTAATATAAGTGTAATTTTATTCATGATTGAAAATTAAAGCTTTAACTATCTTACATTATATATGCATGATTATAGACTGTCTACATACATACATACACTGGAATGATGATGCTAAGAAGAAAAAAGGGTTAAATATGGAAAAAGGGAGGACATGAAAACTATGACTTTATGTACAGTAGCTGTTCATCATATGAAGAAATAAATGAATACTGTTGGCTTTTGTATACTCAGGAAAAACAAGCTTAATTTTGCCTCACAAGAATACTTTCACCTTCCAAGAGTCCTTTTGTGCTTTGATTCTTCCTATAACCATACTCCTCAGGCTTTTTTTTTTTAAGGTTTTATCATATTCTACTTTGTAATGGCTGTGTTCCCAAACTATGAAGTACAATTGCAGCGATATACTGCTACCAGCTTAGTTTTGCAGGTTGAAGAACAGGAGACATAATGTCGAAATGATGGAAAACATCAAATTAACTGAAGTTTATTGGAGGGTCCTCTCATCATGCCCATGTTCAAGAAAGGCAACTGATGTATGTTGTCGTGTAATGATAAGTAAGCCACCACCTGTTGGGGCAGGGGGCAATGGTCAGAACATTCTGGCACACAACTGTTTCGTTACGAAGCGTCTCCGTGTGTCTTCAGAACCTCTCAGGGTGATGACCTCTCTGCTTCCTGCTAGCTGAAGTCTGTATGCTCCTATCCTAGCTTCAAACCCTCCTTAGATTTGCACAAGTATAACAGCTATAAGATTACAATCTATAGCCCATGCATGGTGGAGACAGCTCACTCATGGAGAGAGAATTTCTTTTATCATCTATCTACATCCTTGAAATTTCCCTTAAGGATAATTCAAAAACCTAAAACAATCTCACCACCACCACCCATTTCTGTTCCTGCTCTTTCCCACAAATAAAAGAACATGGAACTGAAGAAGGTAAGGGAAGAGGGGAGAGAGAGAGAGAGACAGAGAGAGAGAGAGAGAGAGAGAGAGAAGGAGGGAGGGAGGGAGGGAGAGAGGGAGAGAGAGAGAGAGGAGAGAGAGAGACAGAGAGAGAGACAGAGAGAGACAAAGAGACAGAGAGAGGCAGCAAACTCATAAGGCCTTAGAATATTACCTTGAAGCCAAAGCCGGCCATAGTGCATCCATATGCAGAGGGACATAAAGTAATGAGGGCTTCCAGAAGAGAAAGGAGGGGAAAAAGAGGGAAAGGGTAGAAATATAAAGTGTAGTAGTCAGTGTCCTCCAGAGAAATGCAACAACAGGATGTGTATATGGAGAAGCATTGATTCATTTTAAGGAACTGCATGAGCTGTTTATATATGTTGGAGATTAATCCTTTGTCTGTTGATTCGTTTGCAAGTATTTTTTCCCATTCTGAAGGCTGTTTTTTCATCTTGTTTGTAGTTTCCTTTGCTTTGCAAAAGCTTTTAAGTTTCATTAGGTCCCATTTGCTTATTATTGTTTTTATTTCCATTACTCTAGGAGGTGGGTCAGAAAAGATCTTGCTGTGATTTATGTGATTTATGTTCTTCCTATGTTTTCCTCTAAGAGTTTTATAGGGTCCCGTCTTACACTTAGTTCTCTAATCCATTTTGAGTTTGTTTTTGTGTATGGTGTTAGGGAGTGTTCTAATTAGATTCTTTTACATGTAGCTGTCCAGTTTTCCCAGCACCGCTTACAGAAGAGGCTGTCTTTTCTCCATTGTGTATCCTTGCCTCCTTTGTCATAGATTAGTTGACCACAGGTGCGTAGGTTTATCTCTGGGCTTTCTATCCTGTTGTATTGATCTATATATCTGTTTTTGTGCCAGTACCATATTGTCTTGATTTCTGTACCTTTGTAGTATAGTGAGAAATCAGGGAGTCTGATTCCTCCAGCTCTGTTTTTTTCCCTCAAGACTACTTTGCCTATTCGGGGTCTTTTATGTCTCCATACAAATTTTAAGATTATTTGTTTTAGTTCTGTCAAAAAATGCCATTGGTAATTTGATAGGGATTGCATTGAATATGTAGATTGATTTGTGTAATATAATCATTTTCACAATATCGCTTCTTCCAATCCAAGAACATGGCATATCTCTCCATCTGTTGGTATCACCTTTAATTTCTTTCATCAGTGTCCTATAGTTTTCTGCATACAGGTCTTTTGTCTCCCCAGGTAGCTTTATTCCTAGGTATTTTATTCTTTTTGTTGCACTGGTAAATGGCAGTGTTTCCTTAATTTCTCTTTCAGATTTTTCATCATTAGTGTATAGGAATGCAAGAGATTTCTGTGCATCAATTTTGTATCCTGCCACTTTACCAAATTCACTGATTCGCTCTACTAGTTTTCTCATGGCATCTTTAGGATTTTCTATGTATAGTATCATGTCATCTGCAAAGAGTGACAGTTTTACTTCTTCTTTTACAATTTGTATTCCTTTTATTTCTTTTTCTTCCCTGATTGCCGTGGCTAGGACTTCCAAAACTATGTTGAATAATAGCATTGAGAATGGACATCCTTGTCTTGTTACTGATCTTAGAGGAAATGCTTCCAGTTTTTCACCATTGAGAATGATGTTTGCTGTGGGTTTGTCATATATGGCCTTCATTATGTTGAGGTAGGTTCCCTCTATGCCCACTTTCTGAAGAGTTTTTATCATAAATGGGTGTTGAATTTTGTTCAAAATCTTTTTCCGCATCTACTGAGATGATCATATGGTTTTTCTTCTTCAGTCTGTTAATATGGTGTATCACATTGATTTGGGTATATTGAAGAATCCTTGCATTTCTGGTTTAAATCCCACTTGATCATGGTGTGTGATCCTTTTAACGTATTGTTGGATTCTGTTTGCTGGTGTTCTGCTGAGCATTTTTGCATCAATATTCATCAGTGATACTGGTCTATAATTTTTTTTGTAGTATCTTTGTCTGGTTTTGGTATCAGGGTTATGGTGGCCTCATGAGTGAGGGAGTTTTCCTTCCTCTGCAATTTTTTGGAAGAGCTTGAGAAGGATGGGTGTTAGCTCTTCTCTAAATGTTTGATAGAATTCACCTGTGGAGCCATCTGGTCCTGGACTTTTGTTTGTTGCAGGATCTTTAATCAGAGTTTCAATTTCAATACTTGTGATTTGTCTGTTCATATTTTCTATTTCTTCCTGGTTCCGTCTTGGAAGGTTATACCTTTTTAACAATTTGTCCCTTTCTTCCAGGTTGTTGATTTAATTGGCATATAGTTGTTTGTGGTAATCTCTTATAATCCTCTGTATTTCTGCAATGTCAGTTGTGATTTCCTCTTTTTCATTTCTAATTTTATTGATTTGAGTCCTCTCCCTCTTTTTTGTGATGAGTCTGGCTAATGGTTTATCAATTTTGCTTATCTTCTCAAAGAACCTGCTTTTAGTTTTATTGATCTTTGCTACTGTTTTCTTTGTTTCTATTTCATTTATTTCTGCTCTGCTCTTTATGATTTCGTTCCTCCTGCTGACTTTGGGTTTTGTTTGTTCTTCTTTCTCTAGTTCCTTTAGGTGTAACGTTGGATTGTGTATTTCAGATTTTTCTTGTTTCTTGAGGTAGGCTTGTATAGCTATAAACTTCCCTCTTAGAACTGCCTTTGCTGCATCCCATAGGTTTTGGATCATCGTGTTTTCATTGTCATTTGTCTCTATGTATTTTTTTATTTCCTCTTTGATTTCTTCAGCGATCTCTTGGTTATTTGGTAACGTATTGTTTGGCCTCCATGTATTGGTGTTTTTTTCCCTGTACTTGATTTCTAATCTTATAGCATTGTGGTCAGAAAAGATGCTTGATATGATTTCAGTTTCCTTAAATTTACTGAGGGTTGATTTGAGATCCAAGACGTGGTCTATCCTGGGGAATGTTCCGTGCGTACTTGAGAAGAAAGTGTAGTCTGTGGTTTTTGGATGGAATGTCATATAAATATCAATTAACTCTCTCCGGTCTGTTGTGTCATTTTAAATCTTGTGTCTCCTTATTACTTTTCTGTTTGGATGATCTGTCCATTGATGTAAGTGAGGTGATAAAGTCCACCAGTATTATTGTGTTACTCTTGATTTCCTCTTTTAGAGCTGTTAGCAGTTGCCTTATGTATTGAGGTGTTCCTATGTCGGGTGCATATATATTTATAAGTCTTATATCTTCTTGGATTGATCCCTTGATCATTATGTAGTGTCCTTCCTTGTCTCTTGTAACATTCTTTATTTTAAAGTCTATTTTATCTGATATGAGTATTGCTACTCCAGCTTTCTTTTGATTTCCATTTGCATGGGATATCTTTATCCATCCCCTCACTTTCAGTCTGAATGTGTCCCTCGGTCTGAAGTGGGTCTCTTATAGACAGCAAATACATGGGTCTTGTTTTTGTATCCATTCAGTGAGCCTGTGTCTTCTTGTTGGAGCATTTAATCCATTCACGTTTAAGGTAACTATCGATATGTATGTCCCTATTACCATTTTCTTGATTGTTTTGGGTTTGTTTTGTAGGTCCTTTTCTTCTCTTGTGTTTCCCACTTAGCATAGTTCCTTTAGCATTTGTTGTAGAGCTGTTTTTGTCGTGCTGAATTCTCTTAGCTTTTGCTTGTCTGTAAAGCTTTTGATTTCTCCATCGAACGTGAATGAGATCCTTGCCGGGTAGAGTAGTCTTGGTTGTAGGTTCTTCCCTTTCATCACTTTAAGTATATCATGCCACTCTCTTCTGGCTTGTAGAGTTTCTGCTGAGAAATCAGCTGTTAACCTTAGGGGAGTTCCCTTGTAAGTTATTTGTCATTTTTCCCTTGCTGCTTTCAAAAATTTTTCTTTGTCTTTAATTCTTGTTAATTTGATTTCTCTGTGTCTTGGCTTATTTCTCCTTGGGTTTATCCTGTATGGGACTCTGCACTTCCTGGACTTGGGTGGCTCTTTCCTTTCCCAAGTTAGGGAAGTTTTCTTCTATAGTCTCTTCAAATATTTTCTCGGGTCCTTTCTCTCTCTCTTCTCCTTCTGGGACTCCTATAATGCGAATGTTGTTGCGTTTAATGTTGTCCCAGAGGTCTCTTAGGCTGTCGTCATTTCTTTTCATTCTTTTTTCTTTATTCTGTTGTGCAGCAGTGAATTCCACCATTCTGTCTTCCATGTCATTTTCTGTTCTTCTGCCTCAGTTATTCTGCAATTGATTCCTTCTAGTGTATTTTTCATTTCAGTTATTGTATTGTTCATCTCTGTTTGTTTGTTCTTTAATTCTTCTAGGTTTTTGTCAAACATTTCTTGCATCTTCTTGATCTTTGCCTCCATTCTTTTTCCGAGGTCCTGACTCATCTTCACACTCATTATTCTGAATTCTTTTTCTGGACGGCTGCCTATCTCCACTACATTTAGTTGTTTTTCTGGGGTTTTATCTTGTTCCTTCATCTGGTACATAGCCCTGTGCCCTTTCATCTTGTCTGTCGTTCTGTGAATATGTTTTCTGTTCCACAGGCTGCAGGATTGTAGTTCTTCTTGCTTCTGCTGTCTGCCCTCTGTTGGATGAGACTACCCCCTCGTGCATTTCTTCAACGTAGCGGGAATACGTGAATTCCAACTATGCCAAATAATGTAAAATTCATTTTTAAAAAAAGGCCTAAAATGTGTCCTAAAAGTTTTTCTCTAACCCAAATGGGATCGAGTACCTCCAAGGTTATGGCAGGAGTCTCTACAGAGTTTTTATGGCTTAAAATTTACCTTGTTTCTTTTTAAAAAATAAACTTTTAATTTTGAGATAATTGTACATTCACATACAATTGAAAGAAATAAACTAGAGATCCTGTGTACCCTTTCTGATTTTCTCCAGTGGCAACATGTTGCAAAACTATACTACAGGAATTTAACAAAAATATTCACATTGATACCATCCAATCATATTCAGGTTTCCATGTTTCACATATATGAATTTGTATGTGTGCATGTGTATATTTACCTCATGTAGTTTTCCCACATGCATATGTCCATATATTCAGCACTAAATACACAAGAGAGTTTCATTACCACAAAGATCCCTCATGTTGCCTTTTTACTCACACCCACCTCTCTCTTGTCCCCCTAACCTCACCTTTAACCCATGTTGACCATTACTATTTTCTTCATAGTTTTCTCACTTTAAGAAATATTATAGAAATGGAATCATAGAGTATGTAACCTACTGGGACTGGCTCTTTTCACTCAACGTAATTTTCTGGAAATTCATCCAGGTTCTTGCTTTTATCAATAGTTTGCTCTTTTTCATTGCTGAGTTCCTAATATTGAACCAGCCTTGCATATGTGGAATTAAATCTACTGGGTCATAAGGTATCATGCTCTTTATACATGGTTTGATTTAATTTGCTAATGTTGTTGAGAATTCTTGCACGTATCTTCATGAGAGATACTGGTATGTACTTTTACAGTTTTGTACTTTGTCTGCTTTTGGCATCAAGTTACAATGGCCTCACAAAATAAATTAGGAAATGTTCCCTCTTCTGTTTTCTGGAAGAGACTGTATAAAATTATTCCTTCTTCAAATGTTTGGTAGAATACTCCAGTGAAATCATCTGGGCCTGGGTATTTCTCTTTCAGGAATTTTTAAATTATAAATTCAGTTTCCGTAGTGGTTATGTCTCTATTCAGATAATCTATTTTATCTAGAATTTTAGAATGTGGTTGTTGAGGAAATTGTTCCATTTTCTCTAGACACAGAATTCGTGAGTATAGTAAAACTGTTCATAGTAATTCCTTATTACCCTTTAATGGCTACAGGGTCTATGTTGATATTCCATTTCATTCCTGATACTGATGATTTGTATCTTCTCTCTTATTTTTGTCATAATTATAAGAGGTTCATCAATTTTATTTTACTCTTTGAAGAACCAACTTTTTGTTTCCTTACCTCTTGTTTTTTCTGTATGAATGATATTGATTTCTGTTTTTGTCTCTATTATTTCCATCCATCTGCTTCCTTTAGATTTATTTTCCTCCACTTTTTCAAGTTTCTTGAGGCGTGAATTTAAACTACTGATTTGAAACATTTCTTTATGTATAACATGGCCATTTAGTGTAAAATATTTCCCACTCATCCTGGCTGTAGCAGCATTCTACAGGTTTGATATGTTGTATTTTCATTCAGTGCTATGTCTTTTTAAATGATTTCCTTTGAAATGACTTCCTGTTTGACCCTTGGTTTATTACTGTGTTGTTAAATTTCAAGGTCTTTGGGGGTTCTCCTGTTGTCTGTTATTTATATCTAGTTTGATTCCATTGTGGTTAAAGAATATACCCTTTCTTGTAAATTTGGTGAAGTGTGTTTTATGGCCCAGTATATGGACTGTCTTGGTGAGTGTTTCATGGGTGCTGGAAAAACAAACATATATTCTGCTGTCCTTGGGTGGAATGATATGTGTGTGTGTGTGTGTGTGTGTGTGTGTGTGTGTGTGTATAAATTAGATCCTGGCATTTGATCATGGAGTTCAGGACTGCTACATCCTTGATGATTTTTGTTCCAGTAGTTCTGTCAGTTGCTAGAACAATACCAACAATTGTCAATAGTAATAAATTTTCTCAATTTCTCTATCTGCTCTCTCAGGTTTTCCTTCACGCATTCTGTCATCTGGTTCATATACATATAGGAATGTTACATCTTCCTGGTAGATTGATTCATGATTATTAAGTAATGTCCCTTGTTGTCTGTAATAAATTTCTTTGCCCTGAAATCTACTTTAGTATACTCCTGATTTTTAAAATTGATTGCATGATATGTCTTTTTCCACCCTTTTGCTTTCAATCTTCCTATGTCATTGACTTTGATAAACAGCATATACTTAACGATTTTTCATCCAGCCTCACAATCTCTCTTTTGAAGGGTGTAATTAGAACTGTTACTTACTGATATGTGAGGGCTTAAGTTAGCCATTTTATTATTTATTTTACATGTGTTTCCTCTGGTTCTCATTTTTCTGTTACTTCTTTCTTGTTTTCCTGTGGGTTATTGGTTTATTATTTAAGATTCTATTTGGATTCATTCTTAATGTTTTTAGTGCATCTCATTGTAGTTTTCTTAGTGGTTGCTCTGAGTATTACAATATACATATGTGCCTTATCATGGTATATTACCACTTGTAGTTAAGTGTGAAAACATTACTTTCATTTAGGTCCCTTTATCTTTCCCATTTTAAAATATTATTTTCTAGAGTATCAGTATTATCATTTTTGCTTCAGTTATCACATGTGATTCTAAGATCTTGTGGGTAGAAGGATAATCTATTGTATATACTCATATTTGTGTTTGTCTCATTTTCTCTTCCTTCCTAATGCTCCAGTATTTCTTCTTTTATCATTTACTTCCATTTGAAGAACTTCCTTTAGACATTGTTTAAGGGTAGGTCTGCTAGCAACAAATTCTTTCAGTTTTCTTTCATCTAAAAACATGTTCATTGCACTTCATTACTAAAGAATAGTCTTGCCAGATGCACATTCATCAGTTGACAGTCTTTTCTTTCAGCACTTGAAGAAAAAGATTGTGCCATCTCCTTGTGAGCTCCAACGTTTCATATGGTATGTGCTGTCATCTGAATTGGCGTGTTCCCTCTCCCCTATGGGTAATGAATCATTTCTTTCTGGATGCTTTCAATATTTTTTTTGTTTTTAGTTTCCATAATTTAAAATATGATGTCTTAGTGTGGATATATTAGGATTTATTTAATAGTCACTTGGTTTCTTGAATCTGCACACTTAGGTCTCTTGCCAAATAGGGGAAGTTTTCAGCCATTATTTATTTAAATAGTTTTTCAGTCCCATACTCTCTTTCTGGGACTCTGATAACATAAATGTTAGCTTTTTCATCCTTGTCCCAGAGATTCTTTTTTTATCCCAGTCTATTTACTCTCTGTTGTTTAGATTTGCTAAGTTATATTGACCTGTCCTCAAATACTCTGATTCCATTTTCTGTCATATCATTTCTACTATTGACCCACTCCAATGAGTTTTAAATTTTCTAATTTTTAGTTGTATCATTTCCACCGCACTTTTTGTATACCTTCTTTTGGTTGAAATTTTGTACCTTTTCCTTTGTTTCTAGAGAACTTACAATTGCTTGAAGCATTTTTATGATAGCTGCTTTACTGTCCCATCTCAGTATTGGTGTCAGGTGATTGTCTTTTCTAATTTGTGATTCCTGGTTCTTGGCATGATGGGTAATTTTCTATTGTATCCTGAACATTTAGCTGTGATGTTAAGGGACTCTGCATCTTGTTTAAATCTTTCATTTTAGCAGGAAGTCATTCTGTCTTTAGGTTTGGCCCCCAGATCCTGGCCTAGCACTGTGGGCTGTGTTTGTTCCAAAGACAGTTTTCAAAACTCTTGTTTTACTGTGAATCTGTTTGGTTTCTTTGGTAACACTTTGGCCCCCACTTTTCCCTGCTGTTGTTTTTGGAGTGTGTGGATGGAGCTTCCCAAAACAGGCTTCTCTGTGTCTCTAAGTAGGGGATGCTGTGGCCCCAAATAGGAAAAGTTTCACTGGCTGAGCCACTGATGTATCAGAGTCCCCCTTCCCACTGTCTCCTGGCCACCTGGTATCTTTCAGTAGGGGAGGGGAATCTCTTCCTCTGCTGGGCAATTTAAGGTGGGGGAGAGGGGACATGTCCTTGCTGGTGCTGCCTAGCTGCCAGGTGTCTTGCATGTAGATGGGGAGTCTCAGGTATGTGGAGATAAAGAACACTTTGTGGGAATGTATTTCATTGGCAGAATTGCCCTGGCTGCTACCAGCCAACTACCTAGTGTCTCTAGGTGAGGGGAGGGGAGTGTCAGTCCTGTGAGAAAAGAGAGCACTTCCCTTCACCACTTACTGTTATCAGGGGTCCTAATTGATACCGCCTGCTGGTGCTGCTGGGCTCACCTGGTGTTGTCAGCAGGACTTGCGTTCCATCCAGGGAGGAATGAGCCTATTTGGGCTGTCTTTTGCTAGTTTGGGATCCAGGAAATACTGGGCCACTCTCTTCTGTAGGGTGGGGGAGTGTAAGAAGCACAGTCACTGTGTTGTTATTCTAATCACCAGGTCCATTCTCCAGGAAGCAGAGCTTAATTGCCCTCCCTAGGAGTATGAGCTATACTTACTAATTAACGAACAGGGTATGCAAAGAGAAAAATGGTTGATTTTGTAGTGGAGAAACCTGTCCAACACTACCTTTATCAAGTGATCAAGGTTAACATCACCACGAATAAATCATGTTGGCATCATGTACCCCTTGATATGGTACACTTCGTTTCTGTGGTATTCTTGCAAATGTCCATGATGCAAGTCTAATGAGAAAACTTCAGACCATCCCAAATTGAGGGGCATTCAATACAATAGCTGACTAGCTCTTTTCAAGTATCAAGGTCATGAAAGATGGAAACAGTGAAACTGTCACAGATTTGAGGACACTAAAGAGACATGATGACTAAATGCAGTGTCACATCCTAGACTGGATCCTAGATCATAAAAAGGACAATAGTGGAAAATCTGAATACCGTGTGAAGTTCCTAATAGTGATGTCCCAAGGTTACTTTCTTAGCTTTAATAAATGTACTATGATTGTGTAAGCTGCTGATATGAGGAGGAAAAAGTGAAGTTACCAGTTGCCATTGACATTCTACTGTAAGCAATAGACTTCATTGACTTATATATTTATTGTTATAGACTTGGAAGCTTCTCTTTTTCTTCCCAATGGTTTATAAGTGTACTCAAGTAGTTTGGTGCTCAAATCATCCCAGATTTGGCGAGTGGGTGGGAATCCCTTCAAAGTGGCTCCCCAGTCCTAGTGTCATCCTCCAACATGTTTTTTAGCACGTTTTTACTTTCTGGATCCAGAATCATCTGGTACTTACCCTATCCTAACCCTGGAAGCAGCCAGTAGGCCAAGAAGCCAGGGTTTCCACTAATGGGAAATGGTGTTAGAGACTAAGATCTGGATGCTAGATGTGCTCACTGCTACTGGAGCATTCTTCTTGGACTTTCCAGTGGACAGACATAGAAAATACATGGGTGTATACACACATATACAAATATATATGCATACAAATATGCACGGGCACATAAGCATGTACAGACACACGTATACAGATCTTACCAAATCTTAAGTTCACACCAGTACTTCCAATTCCCGCTCATCCTCATGGGATTCTTCCCTGCTTTGTCCCATTCCATATTTGTATGACTTCTCTTCCACAGTGAGAACCCAGGCTCCCAACAACACAGACATAGGTACTCATTTGCTGAATCCTATAATGCATCCAAAACAGTTTCAAAACTGCTTCACCATACTGCTATAAGAACCAAACCTACTAAAGAGTTTAACATTTCTTTGTAATTCTAACACACATATAAAGATAAACTGCCCAAGACTGAGGATATATAGTCAAATACTATGTTCATTATTTTTCCTTCTTTCTGACACAAGAGGTAACAAACTATATATGCTTTTTTCCCTTTGCTCTTTTCACTTAATAACATTTCCTCCATAATATTTCATTAATATCTTCTTTCTCAGACTTTTTCTCACATGCGTTTTACTCCATTGTGTATATGCTGCAGTTGATAGAGCCTCCTATGCTTAAACATTCAAGCCATTTTCAATATTCTGCAACTGTAAATAATGCTTTGAAAAAGAACCATGTGCATGTGTATATTCATAAAATTGCAAGTGACTCTTTAGATTCTTAGAAGTGTGCTTGCTGTGTCAATAGGTATGTATGTATATACAGTTTAAATATTGGCCAGTTCCCCTCTAAAAGGCTTCTACCATTCTGCATTCCCACCAACAATATATGAAAATGTCTATTTCCTAACAGTGTCACTAATACAGAGCACTGTCAAGCTTTTGAATTTTTGTCAAGCTGATGAGTGAGTGAGTAATGGTATCTCAGTGTAGTTATAATTTGCATTTCTCTTATCATGAGTGAAGTTGAACATCTTTTCATTTCTTTATACCTCTTTTGGTAAACTGTCTGATCATGTCTTGTGTCCATTTCTCTATACGACATCTGGTATTTTCTTCTTGATTTTTAAAAGTTCTTATAAAGTGGGGATATTATCCCTTCAACTGTGAAAGATATTGATTTATATGGTGATATACTTTTCTTCCAATCATTTGTCTTTTGATGTTACTTATGGTATTTTTTGGCCGTGTAAAAGGTTTTTTGTTTCTTTTTTCTGGGCAGCCCCACGTGATTTGTGGGATTTTAGTTCCCTGACCTGGGATCGAACGCAGGCCCTCAGCAGTGACAGCTCAGAGTCCTGACCCCTGGACCGCCAGGGAATTCCCAGGACCATGAAGGCTTGAATATCGGGAACTTCAGTCCATTTCCCTGTCGTGCAGCAGTAGAGATCCAATTGCAAGACGATATTACAGAGACCCATTTTCAGGCCGTTTTTCTCCATTCCCCAATTTATACAATGGCCAGGCAATGTTACAATAGAGTTTAAGTTTTTCCCTTTTCAGGCCGTCTGTTTTGAAAATTTCCAATTTCTAAGGATACGCTCCAGAGGTGTTTCTTCTGGCTTAGACGAGGATCATCGCATGTTGAATAACATGAAACCGTGAAAAAGCGTTCCTAGAAATGAAGTCCAGTGTCCCAGAGACGTCTACCAGGAGGCTTTTGTCCTATAATATTTTCCTATGCTGGGGGTATTCCTCGAGTTTGAGCATCTCTAAAGCCTAGGATGTGGGCTGCTTGGAAGTGGCCGTCCAATAGGTAGTCTGTAACAAATGGTATGGGCTGCCAAGGCCTTGAGTGAAAGGGGTCCTAGAGGTGCAAAAAAGGAACTCCTGGAGGAATTGGGGTTGGGTGCAATGGGAAATGCCACGGGGGTCAGGACCTATGGGCCTACATTGCGAGTATTCCCACAGGGGATTTTTTTTTTTTTGGACATAGAATAAGGTGAGAGACTAGACAGCAGAACAACCCCAAACCCTTTTCCCCTATCTGTTTGGCAGCTATGAGAAAACTGGGGAGAGCCTGATGATTCCATCTGACACAGGCAACAATGAGTTTGGACAATGTTTCCCATGTAATTTAACATACCAAGTGAACACAATTAGTTTAGGATCTCTGTTTGGAGGCTCCAGGGGCCCCATGAAGCATCCCAAAATTAACTGAAGTCAAAAGAATTTCAATTAGAATTTGATATTTGGGAAATCTGTCAAACATTTCCAGAACTTTTAAAACACCCAGTCAAATAGAATCATAGGCTGCTGTGATACAATTATTCCTTGAGCAAAGGTGGAAAAAAAAAAGATTTCAAAAGTAAATACAGCTCACTTAAAGGCACAGAAACTCACACAATCTGTTATCTAAAGGAACATGCCCAGAAAAGGTTGTGTTCTTATGAGAGAAAGAAACCAAATCCAGTCTTATATCAGCCTGCTCTTGATAAGATCCAGTTACCTAATTAAAGTTAATCCAACCTTAGAAAATCCCGACCACATACAAAATTCTTTTCTCAACGTTCCGTTTCCACAAATCTTCTGCAACTTTCTGTAGCCGTATTTTGTCCCTTCTTTTTTCCGTTCAGAAATAACCAGCTGTAGGACAAAATCACATTTTTCCTTCTAACAAAATACATTTCCATTCCTCATACCTTCTTTTCTGAAAGCACACATCCTACTTTCCTTAAGCCACCATGAACTGTCTTTTACATTAGCATTCCCTAATTGGAATATCCCATAACCTGTTGGGAAGATCCCATGGGAAGATCCCATGTATCTTCCCAAAGCACAATTTCTTTCCTTAATGTGATGCAAGATATGTGTCTATTAAATCTAAACATCCTTAGTTTCCCTCTCATAAGGAAACTTGTGAGTAGGTAAATTTAGGCCTGTTTAGCCAATATGGTTCCAATATTTCATCTTATTTGAAAGGGCCTGGATACTCGATGGATTCCTATCATTTAACTTAATTTGGTTTCAAGTTACCAAAATCTGGCGGGACTATTCTAAATGGACATTTTGAAAATATGATTTTTCCCATAGAGTTTACTAAAAAGCTCTTATCCACTTATATTTACTTAAAAGTTTAATCCCATCAGGTTATTTTCCTTGATAGTAGCTTTTATCACAGAAACAATACGCACTTATTGACTTCCAGTAAGCGTAGGTACAATAGAAGTATTATACTTAATGTTGATAATACGCAGAGGTCTGTATTAATTAAACCCACAAGCTTAAGCCAAACAAGTTAATTTTTACAAAATCAGAGATCTCAGTTTTCCTGCTTGAATTTAAAAAGGCCTCTTTTTTTCCCTCAGTCTGGGGGACTACAGATGGATCAGGGAGTCCCTGAGAGTCCAGGCAGAATAGTTACATTGCAAAGGCAGAGGAGAGAGGTGCAAGCCCCTCTCTTCTTTTTTTGTTCTTTAAAATCCCACTAAGTAACCCAAGGCTGGAGTCGAGTCTCAGACAATGTGGCATGCGTTTGTATTTCAAGGCTTAAGTGCTCTACCATGCCCACAATGTTGGCAGAGACTTGTAGGAGCGGTTGGACAGACAAAACTCATAAAACAAAGATACCAATGACAAAAACTTAGACACAAACAAGAAGTTTTCAGGATAAAGGGGATGGGAGTGCAGGTATAAGGACCAAGGGAGAGGTAAAGGGAGGAGGGACAGAAAAGACTGAAAAAGAGAAAGAGAGAGATTGCTGTTTCAACCTGCCCCCTGCAGTTGTCTCTTCAGGCACCAACCTGCAAGCTTTCAGAAAGGGCCACTGAAGGAGGTTGCACCCTGTCCACTGCCCACCGGGGTGATCAAGCCTGGAAACCAGACAGTTGTATGTCATCTGTAGAAATCTAACCCACAGGTGGGACTGTCACCCATGCATACACCAGTTTACAGAAATCTGCTGTAGCACTGCAGCAAAGGGTCCCAGGTCCCAGCCTGTCTCAAAAGTGTGGGGAAAGATAAGAGACATACAGAAAACAAATAGCAAAGTGGAAAATGTAGTTCCAGCCATATCAATAATCACATTAAATGTGAATAGATGATACAAGTTAAAGACAAAGATTGATAGACCATATTTAAAAAGCACGGTCCTTATAAATGTAGTCTCTAAGAAGTGGAGGAAAGAAAGGAAGGAAGCAAGGAAGGAAGGGAGGAAGGAAGCAAGGAAGGAAGGGAAGAAGGAAGGAAGGAAGGGAGGAAGGAAGGAAGGAAAATGAAGGAAGGAAGGAAGGAAGGGAAAAAGAACGAAGGTAGGAGAGAAGAAATTAAAGGCATCCAACTTTAAATGGTAGAATTAGAACTTTTATCGCAGGGGACATGACCCTATGTGTTGGAAAACCCCAATGAAACCACCAAAACAAAATAAAACAGACTAGAATGAATAAGGAAGTTTAGGAAGGTCGGAGGAAGCAACACTTCTTATATAAATAAATTGCATTTCTAGGTATAAAAATATGAAACGGAAATTAACAAAATTTCATTCACAGTAGCATGGAAAAGAATAAAATACTTAGAAATAAATTTAATAAAGTGGTGCAAGATCTGTCCACTGAAAACTACACATATTGCTGAGAGAAATTAAAGATGTACATAAACAGAAAGAAGCTACAGACTTGGAGAAAGTCTTGCAAATCACATATCTGATAAAGAAGGAAATCTTGCCCTTTGCGACAACATGGATGGACCTAGAGGGTATTTATTATGTTCAGTGAAGTAAGTCAGACAAAGGCAAGTACTGTATGATTACACTTGTGTGTGCAATCTAAAAAAGAAAACAAATGGACAAACATAACAAAACAGAGACAGAGTTATAGATACAGAGAACAAACAGGTGCTTGCCAGAAGGGAGAGTGTTGGGGGGAAGAAAGCAATAGGTGAGGTAGATTAAGAGGTACAAAGTTTCAGCTGCAAAATAAATGAGTATGAAATGTACAGTGTGGGGAATATAGTCAATAATTATGTAATATCTTTGTATGGTGACATATCATAACTGTATTTATCATTTTGAAATGTATAGAAGTAACCAATCACTATGTTATGTAACAGGAACTAACATAGCATTGTAGGTCAATTATATTTCAAATACAAACAAACAAATTCATGGGAAAAGAGATCAGATTTGTGGTTACCAGAGGCGGGAGATTGGGGGAGGGGGAATTGGTTAGCTGCAGTCAAAGGTACAAACTCCCAGTTATAAGATAAATAATTACTAGGGGTGTAATGGACAGCATGATAAATATAATTAACACTGCTGTATGTTATACATGACAGTCGATAGAGTAAAGCCCAAGAGTTCTCCTAAGAGGAAAACATTTTTTTCCTATTTCTTTAATTTTGTATCTATGTGGGATGATGGATGTTCACTAAATTTATTCTGATGATCCTTTCATGATGCATGGAGGTCAAATCATTATGCTCTACACCTTAAGCTTAAAAAAATTTAAAACAAGAAAGAATGGACTTCAGTTAATATTAATGTCTCAACATTGGCTCACTAGTTGTGATAAATATGCCATAGTAATATAAGATCCTAACATTAGGGGAGAGTGGGTGAAGGGGATATTGGAACTCTGTACTGTCTTTGCAACTTTTTCATAAATCTAAACAAGTTTATTTAAATATAAAAAAATACATAAATTATTAATAATGTAGAGAAAATCATTGAATTGTCCCTTGTATAATAAGTGAACTTCATGGTATATAAATTATATGTTAGTAGAGTTGTTTCAAAGGTTATTAAGAAGGTCAGGGTGGTATCAGGGCTGGGCTGCGGCGGTGTCAGGGCAGGGCCAGGGTAGGGTCAGGCCGGAATCAGCAACCCTGGCAATGGGCGCGGAGGCATGGATCGCCCAAGGCCGAAGCCAGCCTGTGGCCCTTCTCTGGCTGCTGCTGCTGCCTGTGGCCACCCTGGAGCTGTGAGGGTCCCCGGACATGGCCACGGCCGCCCCCGGCTGGGCTCCAGGCGTGGGGGAAGTGCTGGAGAGCAGCGCTCCGACTCCAGAAGCACAGCAGTTGGCCCCGGGAGCCACGGGTGCATTGGGGCCTCTGTTGAAGACTGAGACGGCCTAAACTGCAGGGCCTGAGGGGCCGGCTATGACCAGGGCCCGGGTGCCCTGAGTCACTGAATTTCATCTTTTCTCTGCCCTGGCCAACGGCCAAGCAGCCCAGAGACCCCCTCGACACGGGTGGGTCATCGACTCCCCACTATGCAGCCTCTGGGTGGGAAGCGCCCCAGGACCTCTGTGGGACTGTGGAAGTGGGGACAGAGCAGGGTCTGACCCTGAGGCTGGGTGGCTGGGTGGAGGAAAGCACCAGGACTGATGAATGAGTGGCCCTGAGTCCAGGGCCGCGGGTCTCATTCTCCTCCGTGAGGCCCTGGCAGCGCAGGCCCTAGACCAAGATACCCACTCTCAGGGGGCCTGGGCACACCTCCTGCCCTCCGAGGTGTGAGTCCTAGAGCCAGGGCTGTCTTCATTAGCCCACTCCCTCTTCTTTTAGAAATGTAGAATCCTGAGTCAGAGAGGGGGAATGACTTTGCCCAGCTCACACAGCACCACAGACTTCTGCCTGCAAATCTCCCTCCCTAAGACACCGGGGTGACATGGAGGAGGCACAGGCCCTTAGAAGCCATGATCTTGAGCAAGTAATGTTGGCAACTTCTGAGACCTTTAGTTCTTTGATCTATAAGAGTAGGCACTGAGGTGTGCTAGTTGAGGGAAATAAGGTCTGTGACGTGCCAAGCCCTTGGCAGCCTCACTCGGGGATGTTCTTCTCCCTGGAGATGCTGCCGTGAGCTGCTGTGGCTACCTTTGGTCCCCCCTTCCCCATCCCACCAGACCTCTGGGTCCTCATCCCCACAGGGCTTGCTCTGTCCAATTCTCAGGGGCAGCCAGTGAAGGCAGAGTCCTGGTAGCACTGTCATTTTGGGTAAAAATGATTTATGTTAGTAAATCTTGACCATTGAAATTGAATATTTCATAGTGTATGATGAAATTCAACATACAAACGTCACACATCTGTATATCAAAGTGAATGGGAAAAAGATCAGATATTGATAAAGAGGAAGTGGATGACATGGATGATGTGAAAAGTTAGCTAAAATGTAGCACAGAAAAGAAATGGTCAGAAATTATGAATGAGAAGTTTATGGACCTAGAGTCTGCTGGTGGCTTGATTTTGGACTTTGCAGCCTCCAGAAGTGTGAGAAATAAACGTCTGTTGTTTAAGCCACCCAGTCTGTGGTAGTTTGTTATAGTCCCTTGAGCTAAGACATATTTTGGTACCAAGAAGTAGCAAATACCTAAATATGTGGAAGTGGCCTTGGAATTGGAGAGTAGGTAAAGGCTGAAAGCGATTTGAAGTGCATGCTAAAAAAGAGCTGAGATCACCATAAAGGCCTTTCAGCCCTTACCTATTAAAAGTGATTCTGGCGATGGCTCAGAATGGCATAACGCAAAAAAAATAAAGAAATCAGAACTTAGAGATTTGGAAACTTCTCAGCCTATCCATATTTGAAAGTGAGAAAGCTTGTTCTGAAGAAAACTCGAAGGGTGTAGCAGGTGTGCTATTAATTTAATTTGTCCTCTCAGCAGAGGCCAGGAATAGAGAAGGATTAAACCAGCAGGGACACTGCCAGTTTGAACTAAAGGGGACAGAGACAGCCAGGCAGAATGAGGGAAGGCTGTCAGAATTCTTGGATTCTACAGAATAGAAGACTAGAGCAATTCGGCTGTGAATGTGTACTCCTCATTTTTTTTTTTTTTTGGCGGAACGTGGGCCTCTCACTGTTGTGGCCTCTGGCGTTGCGGAGCACAGGCTCTGGACGCGCAGGCTCAGCGGCCATGGCTCACGGGCCCAGCTGCTCCACGGCATGTGGGATCGTCCCGGACCAGGGCACGAACCCGTGTCCCCTGCATCGGCAGGCAGACTCTCACCCACTGCGCCACCAGGGAAGCCCTGTGTACTCCTCTTGAAGAAACGGGAAGAAAGACCCCAAAGGTGATTCCGAGGTCATCGGGTCTGTCAGTCCCACCACAGGCCCAGGGGGCCTCAGTTTCAAAGTGTGAGATTGTCGCCCTCACAGAGAGTCATGGTGTAGGTGGAGGCCCTACAGAGAGCTTCAGTGTGGGTGGCACCCCACCAAGCTGAAGGAGTGGGGCTGCCCCACCAAGCTGTGGGGATGATGTTGCCACCCCAGTGGGCCTGGATGGCAAAGCCTCAAACCAAAGAGGATTATTCTCGTACCTTAAGATCTAATGGGATTGACCTTGCTGGGCTTTGGACTTGCTTGGAAACTGTCATCATTTCCCTCTTTCCTATTTCTTCCTTTCGGAGTAGGGATGTCTATTATAGGCCAGTCCCATCATCGTATTTGGAAACACTGAACGTGTTTGGGTCACAGATTTACAACTACAGAGAAATTGTGCCTCAGGATGAATAGTACCTCCAGTCTCCCCCATGTGTGATTTCGATGGTGTTTAGATCAGACTTCGGACATTAAATTTTACAGTTGATGTTGGGATGAATTAAGGCTTTTGAGGCTGTTGGGATAGAATGAATGTATTTTGCATACAATAAACACACAAATTTTGGGTACCAGGGGCAGAATGCTATGGACATGTATCCCCCCCACCAATTCTTATGTTGAAGCCCTAACCTTCAATGTATTTGGGGATAGGGCCTTTGGGAGGTAATTAGGTCATGGGAATGGAGCTTTCATAATGGGTTTAGTGCCCTTAGAAGAAAAGACACAAGAGAGATCCGTCTTTCTCTCTGCCACGTGAGGACACAGAAAGACAGCCATCTGAAAAGTAGGAAGAGAGCTCTCACCAGGAACTGAATATGGCACCTTGCTCTTGGCCTTTCAACCTTCAGGACTCTTAAGAAATTACCGTCTGTTTTTCAAGCCACCAGGTCTATGGCATTTTGTTATAGCCGTCCAAGCTGATGAAGACATAGAGAATATATAAGATGGTCTAATATACATATATCCAGGGTTCTAGAAGTAGAGGCAGGAGAGAATGAGTAGAAGTAACATTTGAAAAAGATAATATTATGTTCTAGATGAGATGAAGAATGTGTTGTCACTTAATGAAGCAAAATAGATCACATGGAGGATAAATTTTTTTAATCTGAAACTAATCACACGTCAAGAATCTGGAGAACACAAAAGACAATCTTAAAAAAAAACAATTAGCAAGGAAACTGATCACCCACCATAAAAGGGTGTACTGATGGCATAATTTGAAGAAACAGTAACAAAAGCCATATTCAATGGAATAAATATTCAAAGTTCTGAAAGGAAAAACTTTTCCTCTGGAACTGATTACCCTGTCACATTATAATTTATAAAAGTTCACCAACAAGGGAACTGATAAATTATTTGTAATGTATGCATACAATGCAAAATTATGAATAATTAAAAAAATTAAAGAACATCTAATATATCCATTTTTCTTAAAGGAAGAATGTTGAAAGAAGAAGGCAAAGGCAATATGTTTTACATGACACCATATATAACCCAAAATATTTTTATTATACGTAATTGTGATTATCTACAGCTGTGCTAAAAGCATAAACATTTTTATAAGATGGATATTTACCAAGTTCTTGGCGGTGACTCTCTTTCTCATTGTTGGTGAGAGTGTAAAATGGGACAACCCTTAGGGAAAACAATATGAGGTTTCCTCAAAAAATTAAAAATAGGGGCTTCCCTGGTGGTGCAGTGGTTGAGGATCTGCCTGCAAAGGCAGGGTACACGGGTTCGAGTCATGGTCTGGGAAGATCCCACATGCCGCGGAGCAACTAGGCCCGTGAGCCACAACTACTGAGCCTGCGCGCCTGGAGCCTGTGCTCCGCAACGAGAGGCCACGGCAGTGAGAGGTCGTGCACCACGATGAAGAGAGTGGCCCCTGCTCGCCGCAACTAGAGTAAGTCCTCGCACAGAAACGAAGACCCAACACAGCCAAAAATAAAAGTATAATAAATTTTTAAAAAATTAAAAATATAACTACCATGTGATCCAGCAGTCCCACTTCTGGGTTTGTATGCAAAAGAATTCAAAGCAGGATCTCAAACAGATATTTGCACACCCACATTCATCGTAACATTATCCAAAATACCCAAGATGTGAAGAAACCCAAATGTCCATCAACAGATGAACGGATAATGGGGTCTATAAATACAATGAAATATTTCCTTCCTTGAAATAAAAGGAAACCATGTCTCATGCTACAACATGGATAAACCTCTAAGACATTATGCTAAGTGAAATAAGCCACTCATAAAAGGACATGTCATAGCCACTCACATGAAGTCTCTAGAGTAGTTAAAATCATAGAAACATATAAAGGTGATTGTCAAGATCTCAGGGAGGAGGAGGGAGAATTAGGGAGTCTCTGCTGTCCCAACCCCCTCCTGGGTCCTGGGGAAGGAATGAGAACTCAGAAGCAGGAGAAGAGGCTTTGGCCAGCAGGGAAGGGGGGGTGAGGCCCAGGGCGGGTTCACAAAGGATCAGAGCATCTGAGTGCGTTAGGAGGAAGGGGCTTCAGAGGTGGGCCAGCACTTGCCATGACGGGGGCTAAGCAGGCTGCAAGCGGGGGCAGTTCGGGGAGACAGCAGGGGTCTGCGCCCTGGCCCTCATTGTTTGCTCGTCTCACCCTTATGAGCGGGTCATTTCCCCTGCTCTGATGATTCGAAGTCTCTGCCGGCACCCACAGGACGGTGACTGAGGCCTCCACACTCCTCAGCATGGATCCCAGCTCCCACCCAGACCTGGGGCCACAGACACCTCTCCCCCAACCCTGCTGCCCCTGTGAGCAAGCTGTTCTTGTGAAACGCGGTCATAGTTTGTCAGGAGGAACCGTTTTATATGGGAATACAAATCGGTGTTGATACCAATACACACACATGTCCAGCCATGGGTGGAAAGGGAAGGGACAGTAGTTCTGGGGTGTCTTTGCACACCCATAGGCCCCTAAGGCCAGTCCCCACAGCCACAGCCAGATGGGTCCTCCTCCTTCAGTTGAACGAGGTGCTGCTGCACAGAAATCCCACAAGTTCCACAAAGGGGCCCAACTGTCATTACCCTTATACACACCTTTCTCGGGTGCCCCATGAATTTCCCCGCACCCATTCCCCTTGTTACATCCTCATTGGGATTAAGAGGCAGCTGCGTCCACCACTCTCCACATTGCAATAATCCCAGTGGGAGTAGAGGATACTCCCGCTACGACGAGGCAGACAGTCCTGTCCCCATGGCCAAGACTTTTCCTCTCTGGTCACTCCCCCCACACAGGAGACCCTGGATGAGCGGAGGGTCATCCGAGCGCCGTCGCCTGGCCACTTCAGGGAAGCAGAGAGAAGCTCCATAATGACAAGGGCTGTGTCCAGGCTCCATCCTAGAAACTGGTGAGTGTCCAGAGGGCTGAAAGGCACAAAAGCAGCTCTGCCTCCCCAGAAGGATCAGGGATGCAGAAGATGGTACAGAGGCCCCAGAAGACCCCTAGCCAAGCAGGCTTTAGAGAAGGGGATGATGAGGGGGTCCCTGGGGAAACTGAGAGCTGTGCGTTCCCAGGGGCAGCCTGAGGGGTCCTTGTCTATGTGGAGGAAAGGTTTGGCCACCTGTAGCTCCAGAGCTCCTGTGACCTCCCTCACCCTTCCTTCCTCTCTGGATCGCTCTCTGTGGAGCAGCGCAACACGAACAAGATGACAGTGGCCTGAGAGCATTTCCCACCAAGACTATCTTTATTCACAATTGATATACATCACTCCAAAGGTCCTGCTCCCACCCACACCTGGCCACACCCACCTCACCCACCTCCCTAACCCCCCACAATCCCGCTCCCCCTCCCCGCCCTGGTGGTCCTGCCCTCCCTCCCTTCTCCCCACATCATCCAGGGTCAGCACTGGGATGAGGAGGAGCCCCTAGGCTCCCCTGGGGGCCGAGCTGGGGCCTCACCCTGGAGGGCCGGCCCAGCTGTTCCCTACTGGCTGCAGTGCTTCTTCCACTTCCTTCTCCTCTCTGTGACACACGGGTCACACTTTCTTTTTCTCGCCTGTGAGGGGCGAGCCGGCCCCAGAGCCAAGCCTGGCCTCCCAGACACCCCGAGGCCAGCCCCGGGGATGGGCAGCTTCTCAGCAGCGGCTGGGCGTCCACACAGAGCCTGCTTCCTTGACTTGGGAGCGGCTGGTGGAGCTGGGCTGAGGCCTCTTCTCTGAGGGGAGGGGGCGTGGGGAGCACTCCGGGCTCCCCAACCTCCAGGGGAGGCCAGGCCTGAGGCATGGGCAGGACTCTGGGACACCCAGCCAGGCAGCAGGCTCTGCAGAGAGCCGAAGAGGAAGGCCAGGCTGGGGAGCTCCTCGTCGTCGTCACTGGACCCGTCCCTGGGCCCTCGGGCCTCCCGAACAGGAGAGGCCTCTCTGAGAACAGACGCATCCCTGGGTTCCCGTAGAGGGGCAGCGCGCCTTTGACCCTGGGGAGGGGAGGGCCGTCCGGCCCGGAATGGAGAGACCTCCTGACGTCCTCGAGAGGGAACAAAGACTTTGGGCCTGCACAGGCCAGTGTCTGTTTGGATGAGCCTATGAGGAGCCTCAGAATCAATCTCTGGTGGGCAGGCTTCATCACTGACCCCTAGATGGGGGTCTTGGTCATGCCTCTGGGCACCTTGGCCGGCGTCGGACTCAGAGGGACTTGAGCGCATTCCGGGTGCACTGTGACTCGGGGCTGCCCGCACACCCTCGTCCTCTTTCAAGGCCAGGAGTCGTTTCTGCACCAGCTGGTAGGAGGGAGGAGGACAGTGTTGGCTCCACACACACGTGTGAGAGGAGGAGCCCTGGGCAGTGGGACAATGGCCCTTTGGGGAAGGAGGGGACGGGGGACCCGAGAACTCGAATCCAAATACAGACACTGTGGCATTCCTGCCATCCTCCTGCACCTTATTCCCAGCTTTGTGCCCTTCCCTCCCCTCCCGGCTCCCCATCCTCTCCTTCCTTTCACCCTGCACTGCACCCACCCCAAAACGGGCCCTTCCCCATGCCAGGCCTCCCAGGCAGGGGAGGGATGGACAGCGCCAGGTGGCCCTCCAGTTCTGGGGCCTTACCTCTCCCCTGTTCACTGGGGTCCCTCCGTGCCCTGGTCTTCCTGGGTGTCCCTTGTCTCCCATGTTCTACCGGGGATCCCTCCCTCCTCTGGCTCCCCTGGGTCATCTGGGTTCCCCTGTCCCCTGGATCACCTGGGGTCCCCCTCCCGTGGGGTCCCCTGGCTCCCTGAGTGTCCCTCTCCCTCCCCTGGCTCACTTCTTCCGGGGTGAGCCCTTCCTCCTGCTCCAGCTCCTCCGCTAGGGCCAAGAGATCCAGCTGTGCATCTGGGGAAAGCAATTCTGCCAGGAATCGAGGGTGAATGACTGCCTCCACCTCGGACAGAAAGAAGAGGCTGTGAGCATCCTTGGCCAGGAGTGGCCTGTGAGACAAGAAGACCCGGAGGGAAAGTGAAAAGCAGAGACCCACCCCACTCTCCTCCACAAGGCGGGGATGCTCAGCACACACACGCACACACACGCACATACACAGTCACACACAAAAGAGCACATATACAGAGGCACATACACAGACACACAGAGGCATACACACAGACAGACACAAACACGTACACACATACATCTGCGTAAACCTCCCCTAACACCAGGCTCAGGAACAAGGAGCTGAGCTTAAGTCCCAACAGCCTGAGCAGAACCCAGATCTTGGGTGCTGAGTGTTCCATGCCCTGGCATCTTGTAGACCCCAGGCTCCAGGCCTAGCCTACCTTGGTGACAAAGTCCTCCTGGGAACACAGCTTGTCAATGTAGCTCAAGAGGCCTGGGTCCGAGTAGATGCCGTCCTCTTCCTGCTTCAGCTCGTTTCCGTCCTCTCCACCTTCTGCATCTGACTCGCCTGTGGCTGAGTGGACGGGCCCCACCAGCGCATCCATGATGTCCATATACTCCCTCACAGCCTCGGGGGGAATCTCCTTGGGTGCCTTGGGCTCCGGAGGCTGCTGGGACCTGTGTGGCTTTGGGCGGGAGGGCTGGGCCCTGGGGCCGGACATCCTGGGAGCACAGGCTGAGGCAGAGCGGGAGGAAGGGAAGGAAGGTGAGGGACTCCCGGTCCACCTCCTGACCACCGAGCACACGTTGGTGAGTGCATTGTTTGGGGAACATTGATGTGGGTGTGGGGGGGTCAGGACCACCTGAAGCCTCATGCACTGTTGGAGAGGGGAGGTAAGGGGGGCATCTAAGAGAGTCACAAGTAAGGAAGTGGGGAACCTCCAATTTTCTAGGGGTCTCGCCATCAAACCCACTTCCTAGGCAGACTTTGTGTGGGGTCCTTTGACAGGGAGGTGTGAGAGGAGTTACAAAACTGACCAAGTCAATACCCCGCAGTGACAAAGGGCAGCTGAGAGCCCACGCCCCCACCCCCTGCCTCAGTGGCTGTTTTGGTTGAAAGACCAAGGCCCCTGTCTTGAAGGAAAAGGATCCACGTGGGGACAGTGGCCAACCCTAGGCCCCTGTTACCTGTGCCTTCAACTCCAGTGGGAACCTGGGTGCCTGGCTGAAGGCCCACTTTCGGGGCTGGGGGCCCCCGAGGATCCAGCTTCGGTGGGGCTGGAGGAGGCAGGTCCTGCGCACACTGCATCCACTGCCACTTCTGAATCTGCATCTCCTCCTCGGCCTCAAATTCCATGAACCTGGGGGGTGACGGAGGCACAGGCCACCCTGAGCAAAAGGCCTGGGTTCTGGAGCCCAACAAAGGCAGCCAAGAATGAGGGATTGGGAGAGGATGTGCCTTGGGGCTGTCAAGGCCCTGTGAGGTGCTGTCCACAGCAGAGAGCTGCTCCTGGAACTGATACAAGATCTGGGACCCTTCCTGCCTCACCAGCACTGGAGGCCATTCAACAGCATCGATCCCAGGTCGCTGAATTGAACCAGGTCAACGGGACACGTGGCTGACCCAGGGGGCACCCTCCTCATGCCCCCCGTCCCCATCCAGAACCACATGAAGGGCTGACAGCCAGAGGCTGGAACAGGCATGTGTTCCCCACAGGGGTCCTTGCCCGAATCCAGGACCCTGGGCTGGGACTGAGAGTCCTGGAACAGAGACCTGGAGATGGGGGGCCAGGAGAGGCTGGACGACGTGGATGCTGAGCTTAGAGTAGAGGCCTTCCTTTCCTCTGAGAGGCGCTCGTTTGTTTGCTTTTCTTTCTTAAACCAAGGGGATTACCATGGAGCAAACAACGGATGGGCCAGAGACCCTCGGGCTGACGACAGCTGGCTTCCCCAGCCTCTTCAGGGATGCCAGGGTACCCACTCAGGCCACTTTTCATGAGGAGAGGGGGTCCCAAATCTATGTCAGTGGCCGCCAGCCACCCACCACTAAGGAAGCAGCAGGCTGGCGGGTGGAGCTCTTTCCCCGGCTCAGCCCATATGGCCGGAGTTGGACCCCAACTGAACTCTCAGCGTCACCCTGCCCCATCCTGAGACCTTCATGTCAAGGCAAGGGTAGGTCAAAATCAGGGGACGGCAGAGCTCCTGGTGGAGGAAGGACAGAAGACCCAAACTGTCAAGGTGAGGGAGGCGTTTCTGGAGGACAGTAGGGCCTCTGGGCTGCGGGGCCCCTGTTCTTGGTGACAGCCCTTCTCCTTTGTCCTCTCTGATGAGCACCCCCACGGCCAGACCCTGCCCTCACCCACTCGCCTCAGCCTCCACGCAGCCCCTGGGCCCAGGACGCTGACTCACTTTTCCGCTATCTTGTAGTAGATCATCCGGTCAACGTTGCTTATGCGCTGCCATTCCTGCACGGCCCTGCACAGTCCCCACTCCAGCGTCATGGTGGGCTTCAGGCGGGCCACGGATCGAAGCACTGGGCTGTAAGACCTTGGCGTTAGTCTCCGTGCCCAGCCCAGCCCCCACCTGCCTGACCCCACCCGCCAATGTGGACCACACATCACTCGACACAGCATGACTGAGCAACAGGAGGGTGGGAGGCAGGTGACTGGGAGGGCAAAGACAAGGCTTCCCGGCCACTGCTGTCACCGCCTCACACTCACTCGAGGATGACCTTCCACTCCCAGGCTACAGCTGGGACACTGTGCCTTGGGGAGCTCTTTTCCTCTTCAAGGCTGCCTTTTCGTAAGAAAAATCACTATCGTCAATGAGGCATGGCATGTGCCAGGCCATCTGCTAACACTTCATAGATTAGCCCAAGGAGTCTTCTACCCGGTCTTCTGAGTGAAGTGTGACTGTCCACTTTTTACGAGGGACCGGAGGTTTAGGATGGAAATGCCTGCCAGGCTCACAGCTCTAGTGGGAGAGAGCCCACGCCCTTAGGAGAGCTCTACCGTCACCCTGTTCCTAGTGGAATTCTCCACGACAACGAAGTCGAGGCGTGCATTAAGCGCTCTCCTGGGCCCCGCGCTCCTCCCCCTCCTCCGAAGTGACCTCCCCCGGCCACGTACACTCAAGTCCCATATGAAAGGAGACGGCACCACAGGAGACTGCGGCATCCACTCCTTGGCTCCTCACCTTACAGCACGACCCTCTCTGACTGCAAGTCTTCAGTCCATATTACCATGAGAATCAAGCAAGAGCAAGTTGGCTAGACTCTCAGGGTGGTGGGGTCAGTTGAGATAAGGCACATTTCAGTCATGATGTCATGGACTGGCAGGCTCACCCATATGACCGACAATGTGCCTTCTCATAGCATGGACATCACCCTCAGACCTTGCTTCCAGTATCCCTAGAAACCTAACCTGCGAGTGCATCCCCAGGTCCTCTTTATCTAAAAGCTCCGATAAGCTCACGACCCCCTGAGCGTTCACTCACATGAGAAAGCAGGAAAGAGCTTCTGCATCAGGACTCTGGGGAAGGTGTCTCCGCGCCAGTGGCTTGAGGCACTGCCAACGTCGGAAGTTACTGTACACGCTCTGGGGATTAGAGCAGTCACCCTGCGAGGCGTAGGGCTGGTTGGTGGCCAGGCTGCCCTCCCTGGAAGTGCCATGTGGCCAAGGCCCAGAGTTCACTGGGCGAATGATAGGGGCCAGCTGGGCAGCTGGTGGTGGGGCTTGAGGAGGAAAGCCTGGGGTCCAGCCTCCCTTGCCAGCCTGAGTAACTCCAACAGCTGGAGCAGTCACAATGGTCTCCATCGCAGGGGATGCTAAGAATACGGGTGCAGGACATGCAGCAGTCCCGCTGAGGGCCCCTGGAGCGCTCCAGGTGAGGGGGCCCTGAGTTATGATAAAGGTCTGAGTCTGGGGCGCCTCCACTGGCCTCCCTTGTGACCTGACTTGGACAGTGAGGTTGCAGGCCCCAGGGGCACCGGGTCCACGGCCACCATTAGCCACCAAAGGTGTCGTGGGGAAAGCTGGCAGCAGGCTGCTGCCAGGAGGGAATGCTGGGGTGATGGGAGGTGGCAGGTGCTGCCCCCAGGGTGGCCGGCGCTGGGGGCCAGGAATGGGTGGAGGATAGAGCACTGCCATGAAATCAGACAAGGAGGCACCAGGGTTCATGATGACATCCGTTCCCAGCACTGAAGATGCTGTTGAGGCAAAGGAAAGGAGTGAATGGGGGAGGAGAATGGGCCAGTGGGACAGAGGCTTTCTGCGGCATCAGAGTGTAATCTCCACAGGTGAGAGACACCTGGACAAGGGAAACTGCAGCGTGCAAATGTCTTCAAGTGCTTTTCATGCCCTGACCTCCAGTTGAGAATTATTCCACTGGTGACCCCGCGCCCATCCACCAAGGCCCCTGACCCCTGCCTGCCGAGAAGAAATTGCCTCAGCAAGCACTCACTTGGAGAGCCTCCCTAAGGCAGCCCCTGGCAGCTAAGCCTCACAGGCTGTCTCCCAAGACCTGGAACTGTGTGCACATCCGCTCTGTGAGAAATGCCCCTCAGCTGGCGTACTAGCAGGTAGGGACCTCCTGCAAGGTAAGTTCTAGGCACCCAAAGGCACTGTGTAAAACATTAGGGCCCCACCTCCTCCTCAGTCCTCCTTTTCCTGACACTCAGTATAAATCCCCTCTTTCTTTCCTAGCCTCGCAAAACAAAACAAAATGCTGGAAAATATCCCTCTAATGGAATCCTGATACAAACCCATAACACCGGCCCAGAATGCACCTGCATCCCAGAACAACCCACAGCAGGTACGTAACATGGGCCAGGTCCTGCCACCCCCTTCCCAGTGCCCAAAGTCACTGTCATCACTCAGGAGTTCTGTTCCTAGGAGGTGGGGGTGGTCTGAGAAGTAGGCACGTGTCCCTTAGATTCTGTCATTTCACAGCCAGTGATGGCTGTGGAGGATTAAACAAGGGCCAGGGAATTGTTATGTTACATTGGTCGTGGGAGTATAGACCGCCTGTGGTCCTTCCCCTTCCAGCTCCCGATAACGGAGAGACAATCTGAGAAGCAAGCATAAGCCAGGTGCCATGGCGATCAAGTTGTCTGAAACACATCCCTGTTCAGGAGAACAAGGTACACACCACGGTGCACCTAATTAACCAGA
The DNA here is from genome assembly GCF_059928025.1 of Delphinapterus leucas. NCBI lineage: Eukaryota > Metazoa > Chordata > Mammalia > Artiodactyla > Monodontidae > Delphinapterus > Delphinapterus leucas. Next base: position 36,776,240 of record NC_143134.1, read on the forward strand.
ATAGGTGTCATAGGACGTTTAATAGTAACACAGAAGATCGTCTTCCTGACCCTGGGCTACACTCCTTCCCCCTTTAAAAGAGGAAGCAGCCTTCATAGACATTCCACCCGAAACAACCCCACTCCACATCTGTTCCCTGTCCATGAAGGAGTGACATGAAATATGAACAAACTCTTCCTCTCAAGGCAGCCTGAGTGTCCACCGTGAGATACTGGACAAGATGAAGTAGGTCTGAAGTACTGTGATTCCACAAAAGGAAGAACAATTCAGAGCAACACAGGAACCTGAGCCCTCTCTTGGCTGAAGTTACACGGTTGCCCATCCCCTGTTGAATCCAAGGCAACAGTTACCTGAACTGAGAAGTGAGCTCTGGGCTGGGAGGAGTGGACGAGGTGTGGGCTGCGGCAGTTAGAGTAACCTCCTGCCTCGCTCTCAGAGAGGACACTTCACTACAGGTGTGGCCACACACAGCCGCATTGAATAGTTTTCTCATCAAGACCATCTCTCCCCAGGGCCCCCTGAGATACAGTAGGCTCCTGTTCAAATCCCTTTGAAAGATATAGTGAGGCAAGCTTCAGGTACCTCAGGAACATAGTACAGGTCTAGGCTTTCCTCATGACCCTCCCTGTGTCACCACCAGGACATCACACACATCCTTCCACACACGTTTCAGAGTGGCTTGTCTCCTCTCTAGAAAGAATCAACCTGTCTGCTGCCATCCTTTCTCCATAGCCAGGGCAATTCCTCGTGATCTACCTCCAATGACCCCTCCTCCCCAGCGCAGTCTCAGGTTTCTTCAGGCTCCCCAGTCTCCCCAGGTGAAATGTCCTTGTGTGTCCAGTGCTCTCTTCTCCCTCTACTTCAGTCCAACTATGTGCCCACAGTGAAGTGTCACATGTGAACCCGAAGGACGTGAGAGATGGCAGGGTCTCTGAAAACACACCCCCAGCCTATAGGCTTACCTCCTTCTGAAGCCATCCTGCAGGCTTGGGCACGGACTACTGCTGCCTGGTAGGCTCAATGAGAAAAGTCAAGACCAGGACCCAGAGAGCGACCTGCTTCAGCAGTTGCTCAGGCTCCAAGTAAAGGAGAGCCACGTTTAAATTTAAACAGTAGAATGTGGGCTGAAACGTTCTGCAGTGGGGGAGGGGCAGAGGGTACGTGGGTCCCGGTGACGTGGGGTGGGGGGACATTCCACGAGGGCTCTGGGAGGTACGCAAGAACCGGAAGTTCCTTCCATCCCACACAGTGGCAACACAATTGGCGTGTGCCTCTTTAGGCGGTTTATAAACTTCTTTTGATTCATGGCACCGATGTTGGACATGACGGTCCCTTCCTTTCACGTCTTTATCCATCAACCTAGTTTTGTGTCCCTCAACACACTCTGCTTCCTACCTGGCTCTTGACTTACTTCAACAGAGACTAGACTTTCTGAACAAAATACCCAAGTGTTAGTCTGATAAACATAAATAATGGCCACATGGAACTGAGTATTTGAAATTAGGATTGTCTCAGCAGATGCAGTGTCTTTGACTGCTGTATGTACATCACTCCTAAGGAAGTGGTCCTTGTGCTCCAACCAACATCCAGCAGGATCAGCCTTACTAATGATCCTTTGTGCTGGAAAGCCCCCGGCCATCAAAAAACTGTCATGCAGTCCCCATGTCCAAGACCAGAATTCACTAAATGTCTTTCTCATAGTATTCCATGGTTGTTAAAGATTTAGTTTTTTACCTTTTAAATGATTTTAGTATACTATTTTAAGCGAGTAACACCTTCTCATGGTTCAAAATTAAATTGTGCAAAATGGAATATGCAGTGGCGAGTCCTCCTCCCACCCCTTTCCCCCGTCAACCCAATCCTCTTTCCCGGAGGATACCAGTGTTATCTCTTTCATTCAATCTTCCCAGCGATACATCATGCAACTAAAAACGAAGGCAATCTATTTTTATAGAAGAGCGGAATTCTGCAAGATATTATAAAAAAGGAGGGAGGGAAAGTAAAATTGTTCCCATACTACCTGCTTTGTTGAAATTGACCCAGATGGTCAACTCTTTTTCAAAATTATTAAAAGAAAACCGAAAACCGTACAAAGGACACACCTGTGAATCAACATTTATTGAACAACCTCCATGTATTAAATACACTGAGAAAAAATATTCTAGTAGAGTAAATGCGTTGGAGAAACTCTAGGAACGGAGTCAGGAGACAGTATCTTAAGAGTGTTTCCCAGGTCTGAAATTCTTTGCTAGAATTGTTCTTTAACAGAAACTTCAGGCTTGCTAGGAAAAACACCTACTGTTCTTTGAAAGGCATAAACAAGAACCAAGGAACTGCAGTCCAAAGGGCATGAAAGCACTTGCCCCAATTTGAGGCTACTGTGCTTACAGCGGAGCTCTCCAGAACTCTTTGTAGCTAAGTGCATGGGTTTCACGTGTGCAATATAAAAATCACGAGTGCACATCTCACAAGAGCTGGTTTGAAGAAGAGACCGTCACGAAAGTTCCCGGCGAGGAGCGTCGCCAGTTAAGTTCCGCAGTGTGCCCGACCCTCCATTTCTCTCCTCTCCTGCAGAGACCTCCTGGAGCAGATGCCCGAGCGCCCCGCGCCTGCATCCTGGGCACGCCCACTGGGCGCGGGGCTCTCGGGCACGCGGACTGCCGTCCTCCAGCGGCTCCCAGCGTCTGTTGGGGCAGTTTGCTCCGGAAGACAGGAGCGCATGCGCGAGCGCGGACGGTGGGGCCCCAACGGCCGTCCGGCGCGGGAGCGGCCTGTCATGGCGGCCTCTCGAGTCAATTATAGGAATCCTGAGGTAAGGGGTACGGGGACTTTTCAGCCCTCAGGTGTCACCGCTCTGCGCTGTTGTTCACCCTGTGGGTTATTTGTGCCCTTGTCGGTGTAAGGAGACTCCCCACAATGTGGATTCACGCCCCCATAGAGCTCGATTCCCTTGAGGTGTTTACCCCAGGGTTATTGGCACCAGTGGGGAGCCGGCTGCATGAAGGGTTCAGTGGCTGCGGGGCCTACAGTGCGGGGTAAATAGTGTGTGCGAGCTATTAAACAGGTGCCGTTCTAGTCTGCGCGTTGTGAAGAGTACACAAGCTAGAGGGAAGTTCTTGCGAGTTGAAAACCCTCATCTGATTCCAAAGGTGTAGCTCAGGTGATTGGAAAATGAGTGAAGATCGAAGGAACACACTCATAGTTTCACTAGTGCCTTCCTTCTTATCATAAAAACGTCAATCAACACTTATGTTCAAACTGCATTCTTTTGTCAGTGATGGGAGCAGCTTTGCTGAATGTGGTCCTAAACACGTATTTGTAGTCTGATGTCAAATCATGATTGATTTGCAAGCATAGATGGGGTCTGTACATATTTAATTGGTTGGTGGGAATCTGATATGTAGTCAAATGTGCGGGTTGGTTTTGTCTGTGCATATTTGACTTTGAAGGGAGGTCATGCCTGTGTTTTTGTGAGAGTGTGTAAGAGTGAGTGCTGTATTTGGAGGGTGTTGAGATGTGACGCAGGCATATTCAAGGAGTTGGTGGTTAGGTGTTTGTAATTTGGTGTTTGGGGAATATGTTTACATGTGTTCTTTTCTCCTATGAATTTGGGGATTTGTGTGTGTCTAATGGTGGATTTGGAAGGATTATCTGCATATGCATAAGGGCAATGTCAGGAAAAGTAGTGGTGTATATTACTTTGGGTGTCCAGTCTGTTTGTTTTGTATATTTGGGGAATGTAGGCTGATCATTTGTGTATTCAGGCCATGTTGTATGGTTACGGGGTGTTTGTGTGTGTGCATTTTCAGGAGCTGTCTATGTATATTTGGATGTGTAGAGGGCAAGTCTGTGACTATTTTATGGGACTGGTGGATGTTGTATATGTAGGTATGTTGTGTTTGTATGATTCTGTATTCTGCAAGATGGCAGAGTTAATTCTGTGTGAGAGGTTGGGAATGTGGGGTTATGTATACGCCAGTAGTGTGGT